>NC_142868.1:153424375-153736250 GCF_051225735.1 Oryctolagus cuniculus
ACTCACGTGATCCCTATCACACAAGAAGCTTAGTGGGGCAGATCCTGACCCTGTGGGTGACGACTGAGGTCGTCCAGCTGTGTCTGTGACTGGGGCACATGAATACGCCTATTGTAGCACAACTAATCTGTGTCTTCTAATTTAGTCTTTCTAATTATAAGAACTTGTGTTTAGCTCTTAATTGTTATTAAGCTCAGATGGATAAGAGATGGGTGCTATGTACAAACATGCTAGTAGCCCTACCTGCACGAGCCCCTGTGCATCCTTGGACTGGTATGGCCTGGGGGTCTTCAGTGCTCTAAAGATCCATACCATCAAACCTGAATGTGGAAGATTAATTACACTTCCTTTATCTGAGTAATGCTTGGCTTCCATTTATATGACTGTTTGTTGGCAGGACCATGTAATTGATCACTTGTGGGTCTGGATGGACTGATAATACTCTATTTTCTTAAACTCACACAGAGTGAATCCAGTATAATTTGGCCAAGGAGGGGAGGATGATTAAATCAGTATGACTGTCCCCCCAGTTACGTCAGTGGTGGATATTTGGAATTAACAAAACATAAATTCTCATTCTTGGATTGAGTGAAAAATAAACTTTGGAAGAAAGAAACATTTTGAAAATATCCTTTCCTTTTCATCATAGGAAGAACATTGGCAACCCCCATTGTTGGGAAATGCTTTTATTCATCTAGATTGGGGAATATTTAAGATCCTGTGCAAGTCATGACCCATATGCCTAAGTCTAATCCAAAAGAAACTCTCATGTTTTAAAAAAATGTTAGGAAAGTTCAGCCATGGGAACAACATTGGGAACTTCCTGAAGTGCTTTCCAGACCTCATCAGCTCTCTACATAAGTATGCATGCAACCAAAATGTATTTTTGTGGCTTCTGGGCAACTCTCATAATTTAAAACACATCCATTAAAGTCAACAGACCCACCCATGTAGAGGAAGCAAGTAAATTCTTACTGTTTGGCCACCCAACGGTATTGCTCTTTTCCCTGAGAGGGCCTCTTCGGAACATGTCTTACAAAGTGGTGGGGAGGCTCACTGGGCAGATCCGAGTGCCTGGATGTGCTGTGAACTGTCCAGCTCTGCTGGAAGACCAGAAATAGGTCATTCTCCAAGGTGAATGTTATATGCTGGCCACTCAGTGTTCTATTAACCCCTCCAGGGGTTGTTCTTGTCAGAGAAGTTAAAGCAAGTCGCTCAAAAACTTTAAACTGCTCCAAGCATTAGGATAAAATCTCAAGACACTGTTGTGTCAAATCCCAGGTGTTTGACCCAGTTGGAAATGTTTGAATATGATTGGAGATTTCTCATTCAGGGGATGCTAAGGAATAATTCATCTTTATCTTAACAATTGTAGCCTAAAAGCTTTTCCCCTCATTTGTATCTGTCAGTGTTTTAATCAGAAAAGGAGAATCACTAGGGGTGATAGAGCAGTAAGGGATTTAACTGCATGCAATTGTAGAGCTGATTGTACACTTCTGGGAGGCTATTGCTTCTGCCTCTGGTACTGGAGCTTGAAGTCAGTAGGCCAGCTAGTTCAGGAAGTGAGGATGAGTGTGATACGGGAGGAGCAGAGACAAACCGGAACGTGTGAAGCTGAGACAGCTGGGACGAGGTTGCTGAATTTGACACTGGACTCAACTACCTACAAGCAGAAAAGGCTGGCCATCTCTCTCTCTCTAACCCATCTGGAGTCATAGGAGCTGATGGAGGAGACCTGCAGGGAGCAATGGGCCTAGCTGCTGTCCTAGGCCAAACAGTGGAGCCACCACATCCGTGATGATGAGTGAGTGGCAGCAGCATCCTAGGCCTGCACCGACTGTGGGAGCCTGAGTAGAATTCAGCGATTTCATTTATGCCTTCTAAATCTCAAACTGGAATTCTCTTCTGAGGCAAGCCAACCGTGCAGAAAAGGGAACCGTGGGCAATGTAGTTCCAGCTTAGCTAAGCTGACTGAACAGATATCCACCAGAGAGCGAGGAAGAAGGAGGCTGGGTAGACTGAGAATATGAGGGTCTCACTGCTTTATATTATGGCCAAGTTGCCAGACCTATTAATTGAGGGTAGGAAAGTGTGGGCATTTTAATTTTACGTGACAAAAAGAACCTGAGATGGAACATATAAAAGCTAAAAGCTCAGCATGAATTATTCAAAATACATGAAGAGACAGAGAAAAGGAATAGATACCAGGGAAGAATAAGAGAGCTGAAGGCATAGAAGCTGGTGTGGGGAAGGAAGATTTCTTGGGTGGGCTCTAGCAGCAGCAGCAGCAGAAATGACATTCAGGTCACTGCAGTCCGTTTGCAAAACAGGAGTGCCCAGGCCGGAAAACCAGGGGCCCTCTGGGCCTTAAAGCCCTCTGCTAGCAAAAGGGATCCCGCTGCGCTGGGCAGTTCTCCATAGCTTGAGAGAACGTGCCTCTGCTGAATCACCCCAAGGAGACGTGGAGGTTCTGAAGCATGACCCATCAACATCATTACGTGCGGAGAAGCTGGTGGCTCCTGGCAGCAGATTTCTGGAATTTTTACACATGCTCTCTTTTTCACATTGTTTGACTCCTGCAGTTTCTTCTAATGGTAAAATACATCCCTGAATCACACCCAGATGGGTAGAATGAATCAGCTACTTATTCCTGTGAAGGGACATGGCAGTTCTTTAAAGCCATCACTGTGACACTGCTAGTGACAGACATTCTGAGAGGCATTTGGAAGGAATCTATCTAGCCAGATGAGCATAGTATTTGGAACTGTCACTTTCTCTGTATATCATTAGGCTGTACATCCTGCTAATTGCATGCATACACAGTCACCCTCAAGTGCACTTAGCCTTGACCTGACCATGTAATAAATGTTTCAGTGCTTCTTGTCTGAAAAGATGACTGATGCATCCTTTCCTCCGTGGATTGCAAACCAGGTTTCTCTTTACAGTTTAAACAGATAGGAAGGTAGTGATCATTGAATGTTGGTTTATATGATAAAATTTTAAGGGGAGAAGAATTTTAACTAATGTGAATGACATAAGATGCAAATAATGATGGCACATTTGAAAGGGAAATTAATGTCATGAAAACTTGGAGGAAAAAAATTTAAAAGGCAGACATTTAGTTGACCCTAGAGACAAAGAACAGCTCTGGATACCCTGAACACTTGGTCCCTACATTTACAAAGAAAAATATAATGGACTGCATTTCAGTTTTGTAAATTCTGACTGATGTGAACTGAAACATCTCAGAGCACAGGATAGATATTGATCACTGAACATCTAAGCAACATAAAAATATTGAAATTACATTAATATATGGACTGTAATGCTTGAGCAAAATATGCCATGAATTAATCCAAGACTTATATAGTTTAAAGCAATTTTTATCCAAAGATGTTTGACACTGAAAACAGAATTTTAGGTAAGAATCAACAGTAAGGGTCTCTATGTTGAAAGAGATTAAAACGCAGCAAATTTCATCTGAAGTGGAAGGTCCCTGACCAGTCCAAAGTGCCAAACAGACCTGCCATTTGGTACAAATGATGCTCTCTTTTAGGACAACTTCCTGTCAGGCATAGACTTCTCAAGCTCTCTTGATGCATAGAACCCTAAAACACAGGTCAGCCTGAGACAGAATCACCACCCAAGCTGCATAAAAATGAATAAGCATGAACAGGTAAAGGCTGTGAGGGGTGGGCATGATCAGATGAGGGACCACCCTGTCTCCAGAGGTAAATTCTTGGTATCCCTCTTTCTTTAACAACAACAAAAAAGTTCTTTAGTGAGAACAGGCATGTCTTCCTCCTCTTCCTCTCTTCCTTTTTTGTCACAATCAAACAACAAAACAGCTATGTGAACAGAAGCTCTCTCTCTCGCCTTTAGGCATTACTGCCTGGTTTGGTGAGGTCTACTTTTCTTTTGCCTTCTATCCCTAGCTCCCCACTGAAAAGAGCATGGATGTAGTTATTGATCAATTATTCATTGGAATTCATTGATCAGTCTTTGGTTTAATAGACTAGAAGAACACATTCATCTTGGGGTAAAAGCAAAGCCTTAACAGAGGCTACATTGAATCAGGGAACGCATCTCAGTGCCCCAGGATACGTGGCTAGCAACTGAGCCCTGGAAAATTCATGTATGCATGGCATGCATTCTCCAAGAGTCTGCTCTCTGTGGTCGCCTTGACCTTGCAAAGCTTGGCTGAGGAACCTGCATTATTCCTGTAGATGCTGGAGGAGAGCAGGACAAGGTGTCCAGCCCCCTAGAAGGTCCCTTTGGGAGCACCTGTTACTGATTGACACAGCAACCAGATGGGATGGTGGTGGCCTTGAAACTGACACAGGACTCTGGTTTCAGAGAGAATCATAACAAACCAGAATGACACTGCAGACTCCCATCCTCAGTGGACAACCACCAGCCACCAAAGCAGATCGCAACCCTCCTATCCCTCTCATAGCCGCCAGCAATGAGAGAGCTAGGTCCTGAGACAGTATTTCAGGCAGGCCCTGTTAGTTGCCCTCCCCGCCCATATACACTTCAAGCCTACCCTGGGGAAGGAGAGATCTTTGAATCTTTTATCAGGTTAGTCTGGACGAACTTTAACAACTAAAAGTGACCTGAAAAGTATCAAGTCTGCCTAAAACGGTACTCGGGGAACGAGAAGGTGATTTGACAGGACATGGCTGAAGCAATCATTAAAAACTATATAAAAGCCACTTTCTTCTATTTCCTTCTACAAGTTGATGCTCCTCAAAGAAGCTGGTAACCTTAACAGTTGAGTTTCCACATATTTTACAGGTATAGAAAGAATACCACCACAGAGAGAAAACGACATGGGTAAAAAGCATTGACTTTTTCTGATGAAAGAAGATTCCTCTGAGAATGTTCTATCTATCCACAGAAAGGCACATCTCTGCATCTTGGGGCCTCAGAGCACTCGGAAGGGAGTCCAGAAACCAGGCGCTGGCTCACTGGGGCAAAGCTGCTTACTCTGCACCTGCCACTCCACCACCCAGTCTCCTCCCCTGTCACCATGTGGTGCCCCTCCAACACATGGCTCCTCAGCTCTCCGCCATTTCTTCTTGACTTGCTCTGAAAGGTGCAGAACCAGGCCTTCTATGGGACCAGCATTTTGATGCTGGTCACTTTTGAAGAACATCAAATATGGATAAAATACATCACAAACAGTTATCCCACATAAAACACCAGCTTCATAAACAAGCAAAGAGATTCCTCTCCTCTAGGGTTTGTGTGTTCCTCTGGAGGTCAGAGTTTATCTCTCCAACATTCCAAAGGGGAGGTAGTGAATGGACTGCTAACATTTGGCCAAATTTGCATCAGATAAACAACAACAACAAAAGAAAGAAAGGAAAGCCAGCTGGCATTGTGGCATAGCAGCATAGCAGGTAAAGCCAACACTGGCGATGCTGGCATCTCATATGGCTGCCAGTTTGTGTCCTGGCTGCTCCACCTCCCTGCTACTTGCCTGGGAAAGCCATCTGCTACTGGCCAGCCCTGGCTGTTGCAGCCATCTGGGGAATGAACCAGTGGATGGAGGATCTCTCTCCATAACAGACTTTCAAAATAAATAAATCATTTTAAAAAGATACATATGTAGAACATATGATATTTATCCCTCTGGGACTGGCTTATTTCACTCAGCATGATGTTTTCCAGATTCCTCCATTTTGTTGCAAATGACCGGATTTCATTGTTTTTGATTGCTGTATAGTATTCTATAGAGTACATGCCCCATAATTTCTTTATCCAGTCTACTGTTGATGGGCATTTGGGTTGATTCCAGGTCTTAGCTATTATGAATTGAGCTGCAATAAACATTAAGGTGCAGACAGCTTTTTTGTTTGCCAATTTCATTTCCTTTGGGTAAATTCCAAGGAGTGGGATGGCTGGGTTGAATGGTAGGGCTATATTCAGGTTTCTGAGGAATCTCCAGACTGACTTCCATAGTGGCTTGACCAGTTTGCATTCCCACCTACAGTGGGTTAGTGTCCCTTTTTCCCCACATCCTTGCCAGCATCTGTTGTTGGTTGATTTCTGAATGTGAGCCATTCTAACCGGGGTGAAGTGAAACCTCATTGTGGTTTTGATTTGCATTTCCCTGATGGCTAGTGATCCTGAACATTGTTTCATGTGTCTGTTGGCCATTTGGATTTCCTCTTTTGAAAAATGTCTATTGAGGTCCTTGGCCCATCTCTTGAGTGGGTTGTTTTGCTGTTGTGGAGTTTCTTGATCTCTTTGTAGATTCTGGTTATCAACCCTTTATCTATTGCATAGTTGCAAATATTTTTTCCCATTCTGTCGGTTGCCTCTTCACTTTCCTGACTGTTTCTTTTGCAGTACAGAAACTCCTCAATTTGATGAAATCCCAAATGTTAATTTTGGCTTTGACTGCCTGTGCTTCCGGGGTCTTTTCCAAGAAGTCTTTGCCAGTGCCAATATCTTGCAGGGTTTCTCCAATGTTCTCTAATAATTTGATGGTGTCGGGTCATAGATTTAGGTCTTTAATCCATGCTGAGTGATTTTTGTGTAAGGTGTAAGGTAGGGGTCTTGTTTCATGCTTCTGCACGTGGAAATCCAGTTTTCCCAGCACCATTTATTGAATAGACTGTCCTTACTCCTGATTGGTGACAACTAACCGAGCACCAAAAAGAAAACCTGTTGAAATGAAATGGACACTATGAGAAAGAGTGACTTGAACGGCCCTTGTCCTGACTGTTGATGTACAATTTAATACTTTATCCCTTTTAGTATTTTTTGTTCTACTTAATACTATTGATTGAACTCTGTAATTAATACACAATTATTCTTAGGTGTTTAAAATATCCGTTAAATATAAGAGTGGGAATAAGAGAGGGAGGAGATGTGCAATTTGGGACATGCTCAATTGGACTTGCCCCAAATGGTAGAGTTAGAAATGTGCCAGGGGATTCTAATTGAACCCCATCAAGGTGGCATGTACCAATGCCATCTCACTAGTCCAAGTGATCAATTTCTGTTCACAATTGATCATACTGATAGGTCTAAGAGTCAAAGGGATCACACAAACAAGACTAGTGTCTGCTAATACTAACTGATAGAATCAAAAAGGGAGATCCTCATGTAGGATCTCTGTCCTTAATGTGTTGTTCAATGTGAATTAAACAGTATTTTACACTTTATGTTCTGTGTGGGTGCAAACTGTTGAAATCTTTACTTAATATATGCTAAATTGATCTTCTGTATATAAAGATAATTGAAAATGAATCTTGATGTGAATGGAATGGGAGAGGGAGCTGGAGAGGGGAGGGTTGTGGGCAGGAAGGAAGTTATGGGGTGGAAAAGCCATTGTAATCCATAAGCTGTACTTTTTTTAAAAAAAAGGCCGGCACCGCGGCTCACTAGGCTAATCCTCCGCCTTGCGGCGCCAGCACACCGGGTTCTAGTCTCGGTCGGGGTGCCGGATTCTATCGTGGTTGCCCCTCTTCCAGGCCTGCTCTCTGCTGTGGCCAGGGAGTGCAGTGGAGGATGGCCCAAGTGCTTGGGCCCTGCACCCCATGGGAGACCAGGATAAGTACCTGGCTCCTGGCTTTGGATCAGTGCGATGCGCTGGCCGTGGCGGCCATTGGAGGGTGAACCAACGGCAAAGGAAGACCTTTCTCTCTCTCTCTCTGTCTCTCTCACTGTCCACTCTGCCTGTCAATATCTATCTATCTATCTATATATATATGTAGTCATCTCTTCATTTTCACTGAAATATACTACTTCAATGTATGATGAAGAAAAGAACAGTGATGTGTTCTATGGTGACAAACGTCAACTCTCCCTGCCTATTCACATGACAAACAATGCTGCGTCATATTCCCTTATTTGTTTCTCATTCTGTTCCTTTCTGAGCAGCACATAATTGAAGGTGAAATTGCTTCCTTGAAGGGTATGAGCATCTTCTACATTAGTAGATTTTGCAAAATTGCTCTTCTAGGTGGTTGTGTAAATTTACACCCTGTCATATTTCAGAGTTCCTATTGTTCAAAATCCTTGTTAACATTTGGTATTACTAAATTTCTGGATTTTAGTCATTCTCGGGGGTGTGAAATGGTATCTCATTTAGATTATAATTGGCAATTTTTTTGGTTAGTAAAAAAATTGAAGATATTTTTATATGTGTGTTGGTCTTCAGAGACTGCTCTTCTATTAACTATATCCTTTGCTCATGTTTCCATTGGGTGTTTTTCCTTTTATTGATTTGCATTATTTCCTTTTTTTGAGTTACTAATCCTTTCTTGTTTAAAAATTATGAGTTGCAAATATCATTCCTCAGGCTTTAGCCTTTTACTTTCTTTGTGGTGTCTTTTGTCATATAACTACTTTTAAATTTAATGTAGCCAAAAGTCCATCTTTTCCTTTATAGGTGGCACATTTTCTGCATCACTTAAGAAATCCTAAATCAATCAGCTTTTTTTCCCCCTGTGTATGAGTCACGTGGCACAGGGTAAGAGGTTTATTTAGCTCATAGTTTTGGATGGTCAAGGGAATGGCACCTGCATCAGCTCAGCTTGGTGAGGGCCCTGTGGTACATGATGGGTGGCAATGACACAAAAGTGGGAGGGGCCACACTTGCTTCTTTTGTAACAACCATCCTGAAGGAACTGCCAAGGAGTCACATGACAACTACTTAATGGGCCCAATGACCCAAAGCCCTCCTACAAGGCTCCTCCTCTTCAAGGTTCCACCACTTTGCAACACCACCACCATCCTGGGGACCAAGCCTCAAATCAAAGGAACCCTTGAGGGCCACTCAAAACACATCCAAGTCATGGTGCCTCTCAACACAGAGACAGAGGCAGTTGTGTAGTAGATGACAGTCTGCACTTGGAGTCAGAATGCTCGGACTTCAACCTCGTATTGCATTCATCTCTTCAATTTTGGTGCTACTCACTCTTATCTAATTCCTGAAATAGTATTGGATCAGAGTCATCTGTTCTTTAAAGATTTGGTAAAGCTTGACTTTAGAAGTCACTGGGTATTGTACATTCTGTTGTTGTTATTGACAGATTTTTGTAACAACTTCCTTTAAGTATTATTTGGAGGACATACAATTCACCCCATATGTATGTAAAGTTTGATGTTTAGTAAATGCATACATTGTGCTACATCACCACAATCTAGTTATAGAACATTTTCATTGTCCACAGAAGTTCCCTCAGGACCATTTGCTGTTGACCCTAGCTCCCTCTGTAGCCTCTAGGCAGTCTGCTGATAGAAATTTACCTTTCCTAGAAATTTTGTACAGAGTCACGACCTGTACTCTTTGGCTTCTGGTACATGATTTTGAGGTTATTTATGCTGTAGCATGCTTTATTAGTGTGTTCCTTTTTAATTGTTGAATAGTAATGTATTTATGGCTATACTAGATTTTGTTCATTTAGCATTTGATCACATTTTAATTGTTTCAAATTTTTGGCCATTATGAATAGAACTGCTAGGAATATTTGCTTACAAATTTTTCTAAATGTTATTTTGTAGCTAAAACAATTTTCTTTCTGGTTGGTTTTAACATCTTTTTTTAAGATTTATTTATTTATGGCCGGCGCTGCAGCTCAATAGGCTAATCCTCCACCTAGCGGCGCCAGCACACCAGGTTCTAGTCCTGGTCGGGCTGCTGGATTCTGTCCCGGTTGCCCTTCTTCCAGTCCAGCTCTCTGCTGTGGCCCAGGAGTGCAGTGGAAGATGGCCCAAGTAATTGGGCCCTGCACCCGCATGGGAGACCAGGAGAAACACCTGGCTCCTGCCACCAGATCGGCACGGTGCGCCAGCCGCAGCGTGCCAGCTGTAGCAGCCATTGGAGGGTGAACCAACGGTGAAGGAAGATCTTTCTCTCTGTCTCTCTCTCTCACTGTCCACTCTGCCTGTCAAAAAAAAAAAAAAATTTATTTATTTATTTGAAATGTGGAGTTACAGAGGCAGAGAGAGAGAGAGAGAGAGGTCTTCCATCCACTGGTTCACTACCCAAATGGTCACAATGGCCAGAGTGGGCTGATCTAAAGCCAGGAGCCAGGAGCTTCTTCTGGGCTTCCTACGGGGGTGCAGGAGTCCAAGAATCTGGGCTATCTTCCACTGCTTTCCCAGGCACATTAGCAGAGAGCTGAATTGGAAGTAGAGCAGCAGGGATCCTAAGCGGTGCCCATATGGGATGCCAGCACTGCAGGCCAGGGCTTTAACCTGCTACGCCACAGTACTGGCCACAGTACTATTCTTGTATATGTACTTGTACAGTACTTGTTCTTGGTACTCTGCTATTTTTAAACAATATTTCTAAGGTAAATTTGTTTTCATTTATCCTGCTTAATACTGTTACACTTCTTGAATCTGAGGACTAGGAAATTCTGTCACTATCTCTTTTAACATCTGATGATTTCCATTTTCTCTATTTTTCCAGTTTTGCCATTATGTATGCTATATTTTTCATTCTATTGTATCCCTGAGTTGTAGCCTAGAACATTTTTTTTTTTTTGCCTCTATCTTCTAGATCAAGAATGTCCTCTCTGCTAGGTTGCATTTTCTGATTAACTGGCTTATTACATTCTTAATTTCAACTCATTTTCAAAATAGCTTTTTCTCCTGTCCATTTTGCCCTGTTGTCTTCTGGTATCTTTTCCTTTAAAACATACAAACACTTCAAAAATTATTTGAGAGAGGAGAGAGACAGACAGATAGACAGAACTCTCACCTGCTGGTTCATTCCTCAAATGCTCACAACGGCTGGGACTGGGCTAGGACTGAAGCCTGAAGCTGGGAATTCAATCCAAGTCTCCCATGTGGTGGCAGGAATTCAATTACTTGAGCCACCACTGCTGCCTCCCAGGGTCTGCGTTGGCAGAAAAGTGAAGTCAAGAGCTAGAGTCAGGAATCAAATGAGTTCCTTTGATGTGGTTTTCAGGGATTTTAAGTGCTAGGTTAAGTACCCACTTCCATAAAAGTTTTTTAATTACTTTAAATATATGTAATAATCTCATTAAGGTTACCTCATTACCTACTGTTCTGATGGTACAATTTCTCCCATTTATTGCCACTCCTGACTCCTCCTTACTTTAGTTTACCATCGTGTGTGGCTTATAAATTTTTATTGTGAGCCATTTTGAACAGATGTTAATTATCGTATTTGTGGTACTTGTGCTTCCTGAGTTGCGGAAACAGCACTGTGGACAAGTTTTGTATTTGCATCTATGGACCAGCAATTTTATTGCTCCTAATCTAGTTTTCTGCTTTTATTCTTTGGCTTAGGGTTCTTATACCACAGAGATGATGAAATCTGGACTCACACGCCCATAGACTTATGGTTTTAATTTCCCATTAGAGACTTTTTGTTTGTAGTCTTGACTGTTTGTTCCTACTCAGCGCTCTGGGCAGAGGACAAGCTTCCCTGCTGCTTCCCTGACCAGTAAGTAGTTTTGCTAAATCCTTCAGAGAGGGGGCAGCTGTTTGAGGGTCCTGGCTTTGTGCAGGGGCATTGATCACTGTTCCCCACCACTCCTAGGTCCCAAGTTACTGTGAGTGCCAAATCATAGTCTCCAGGGTCACCATGGTGCCAGCTACCCGGCCTGCTCCTTTGCCTTCAGAATGCTCTTGGCTTCCAATTTTAACTTCTTTTGAGTCTGGAAATGTATCAGCGCTCCCTTTTGTCTGTAACTTATCCAGTGCTCCTATGTGTTTGGAGTTCTGTCGAGGGTGACTTCAGTTTGCTGGGCGTGGTGCTGGATGTTTCTCTCTTTCCATCCCTGGCTTGTTCACGAGTGTCCACGGTCTGCTGTCTATTCAGCCCAATGACAGGTTAAAGGTGCTCCTCTCTATGAAAAGTCTGAGGATTCTCTTCTATTCACCACCTCTCCTCCAGCTCATCCTTCCTTGCCTTAGGAACCTATAGCACTCAGGTCTGCCTGGTGTTGCTCCCTCAGGGAAGCCCCAGCTGTGTGCTCATAGTCTTCTTCCAGGATAAAGCAAAACAAGTTGAGAGAGGAGTGCCTTGGGGGACCAGCATGCCCTCTGCCACTTTCTGTGTCCTTGTCTTTCACCGTCTATGTGGGGAAGGCCAAGGCAGTGCCACTCCAGGCCCTGAGAACCATTCTCTGGTTTCTTTTGTGTTCATGCTCCTGTTTCTTGCTGACAGGTGTGGCTGTTGACCCTCCTACTGGAATGGTAACAAAGCAAGCTGCAGTCTAGAATTGGGGATGGAGATTTAAGTGCATGCAAAGGCATTTTTTTTTTTTTATTAATTCCAGCCGAACTCACAACAGAGCTTCAGTGAGATTTGGGACCAAAGTTCATAAAAGAGGGAAGATGTTTAGGGGCGGTTATTTAGACAGGGATTAGGACTCAATGATTCTGAATCCTTTACCAATGCTTCCCACATCTACATGATCATTCAAATCACCTGAGGAATTTCTAGAAGGACTATGTTTGGACTGCCTTTACTCAGAACATTTAAATCTGAATTTATGAGGATGGGTTCCAGGGACCAGGATTTTCCAACTCTGCAGGTGATTCTTACGCACAGCCACTGTGCCAGACTACTGCCTTAGACAAACACCACCTTAATCACATCCTATTGTTATTTTCAATACTTCAAAGCTTAAGTCAAGACATTTGCCCTCTTTAAGAATTGCTTGTTAGCTATGGGGAAAGGTTAAAAGAGCTCTATGAAGATATGAAACAATTGTTTGTTTTTTGACAGGCAGAGTGGACAGTGAGAGAGACAGAGAGAGAGAGAGAGAAAGGTCTTCCTTTTTGCCGTTGGTTCACCCTCCAATGGCTGCCGCTGCCGGCACACTACGGCCGGCACATCGCACTGATCCAAAGCCAGAAGCCAGGTGCTTCTCCTGGTCTCCCATGGGGTGCAGGGCCCAAGGATTTGGGCCATCCTCCACTGCACTCCCGGGCCATAGCAGAGAGCTGGCCTGGAAGAGGGGCAACCGGGACAGAATCCGGCGCCCTGACCGGGACTAGAACCTGGTGTGCCAGTGCCGCAAGGCAGAGGATTAGCCTAGTGAGCCGAGGCGCCGGCCGGAAACAATTGTTAACGTGTTGTTTTACAAGGTTAAGAGATTGATTACTCTATGGTACAACAAAGCTCTCAAATCACATGATATACTAAGGTCAATGAGCTGGGGAGTTCTCATTCCCATTCCCCACCTCCTCAATTATTTGATCTTTTTGTTTTTGGTCCCCTTGGAAGACAAAGATGGCTCAGTTTGCAGCATTTTTGCAGCTGGAAGGATGGTCCCTGGAGGTTGAAGCCTTTGCTTTATTTAGAGAGTTGCAGAGGTGACCCTACAAGGATGACAGTATTTTTCTGTCCTCATTACTCCCCCTTCTACTTTCCAGATAATCCTTCTATTTAGAACCTTCTCTGCTATGTTCTATTATATTTTTAGGCCCACAAAGGACTCCTATGGCATTGGCCACCCTGGATCCCATGCTCCAGGGCACCTGTGAGCTTCCCCTGGCTTCAAAGCCTTCTTGAGGTTGGACAAAACACCTCCTGCACACAACACAGGGGAGGAAACAGGTTCTTTGAAGGTTCTGGCTCTCAGTGGACAAACTGTTTCCAGCTTTCCTTTATAGGCCATTCGATTCCTCTCTCCAGGGAAAAGGTATGAGATTTCCTTTTTGCATTAGCAGAATATTCAAAGGCGATCCTTAGGGTATATGAGCAGAGAGCAACTGGACTATTTTCAAAAAGACATGTGAATAAAATCCTGAGAGGAAATGTCTGAAAGGAACCTAGGTGCTTGCTGTCTCTGTAACAATTAAAACTCACCAGTCAGTTAGGAAAGGCCTGAAATTTCAAGTTGTTTCCTCCACTGTCCTCCCAAGTCTACACCGACTTAATGGTTTTTTCTTCACCATTCCTACCTCAGAAGCATTAATTTTTAAATTCAGGAGCAAGTTTTTAGCCTAGAGGTTAAGAACCCGCATCCTACTTGGGTTTGATGCCTGGCTTTGGTTCCTGACTCCAGCTGCCTGTTAATGCGGATCCTAGGAGGCAGTGGTGATTACACAAGTTGACTCAGTTCCTGTCTCCTGTGTGAGAGATCTGGAATGTGTTCCCAGATACTGGATGTGACCCCTGGCCAAGCCTCAAATACTTATTGGCATCTGAAAACTAAACCAGCAAGTAAGAACTCTCTCTGCCTGTCTGTCTCTCACTTTGTCTGCATCGTAAGTAAATAAGTGAGAATAACTATAAAAGTCCACCAACAATCATGCTGTTTACCTTCTTTCCATGCTGAGGACATGAGTCTTTTCCTTTATCTTGTTGTCCCTTTCATTTCTAAATTATTTCTTTTTCTTGAAAGAAGGTTATTATTTATCTCATTTTTTGAGACCTAGGTTACTTTTGAATGCTTTTTTTTTGTTTTTACACACCCTTCAGAAGGCTTAACGCTGCATATCAGCAAACATTGGTGTTACCTTGGGAATATAAACTTGGACAAAGACAAGATTATTCACTTTTCCCTTAGAACAGTTTCCTGTCTTAAAATGGGTGCATATTATTTTAGCAATTAAAAACACCAGAAAAATGAACTCAGTCATAAATACACTAAAGAGAGCTCCCTTTGTTGAAATTTTTGCAACCCCTTAAAATGCATATTATAAACATACATAAATCACATATGTACATATATAAATACATATAGAAAGAAATAGATCTACAATTATACTTGTGTTTATAATGAACTTAGGATACTGCCCATCACAAATGAACTCAATACATACTAAATAAAATTAATACATGTGTGACATCATTTAACAAAACAAAGGATTGGTGTTAAATCTGTAGGAAATTCTGAGGTAAGGGTGAAAATACAGCACTTAGCCAACTGTGGAGCACGTTACACTGCTGATGGATAACCTCTGATGTTTTTCTTTGTTCTCATTTGAGAAACTGGAATAAGTTAAAGTCAGGAGCATGCTGAGGTTGAACTCATTCCATAGTTTCAGAGTGACACAGGGCATGATTTAAAGCCAGCGAGTCTGCCTCGGTTTTCAGTTCCTAGTGGAAGTTGTCTCTCTCTGATTGATTGCTTAGGACCAGGGTTTCTGAACACCTATTGTGACCGACCCAGGGCTGAATGCAGCCAGGCATATGGGTTGCTGCATTCCCCTCATTTTTCTGGTTCCCATCAAAGCCCTGGAGAAGCTATCGGATTGATTTGGGATTCTTTGGCTGGTCCTAGACCCAACACCCATTCCTACAGCCTCAGAGTCTGGGCTATTTCCAGGTAAGACCAGAGCACCTCAAACCATGAACAGTAGGCCCTAGACCTTGCCTAGGGCTTTGGTCACTTGTAGGACTATTAGGTGAACTCTAAGCTAAGACTGTCAGGAGAAGGAGGCAGGATCGACATGCAGCATTCACAGCTAGGATGGCCTGAGACAGACAGAACCCTGCTCAACTTCACCTAGCAGGGAGGGCCAGCTGGATGGCCTGGGCCTGGAGGGTTCAGTCAGCCCTGATCCACCTTTGGTCTAGGCCCAGTGAGTTCTGCTAACTTGAAGTTTTCCTTGAAGGCAACCCAAAAATTGGAGAGTATTACACTGAAATATATTTTTTTTATTTATTTATTTATTTATTTTTGACAGGCAGAGTGGACAGTGAGAGAGAGAGACAGAGAGAAAGGTCTTCCTTTTGCTGTTGGTTCACCCTCCAATGGCCACCACAGCTGGTGCGCTGCGGCCGGCGCACCGCACGGATCCAAAGGCAGGAGCCAGGTGCTTCTCCTAGTCTCCCATGGGGTGCAGGGCCCAAGCACTTGGGCCATCCTCCACTGCCTTCCCAGGCCACAGCAGAGAGCTGGCCTGGAAGAGGGGCAACCGGGACAGAATCCGGTGTGCTGGCACTGCAAGGCAGAGGATTAGCCTATTGAGCTGTGGCGCCGGCCTGCAATATATCTTTGAAAATGTTTTTCTGATTGTAGTGCTTTCTAGCTATATTTCTTTTTTGTTATTAGGAAAAAACTCATTTTTCTGAATGATTAACAAATGAAACTCTATTAAGTATTGATATTAGTAGTTGGAGTGCTCTTGCTAAATTAAAAAAGAAAAAAAGTGTAGCTTGCTTCCGTTGGAATGGGAAATTCCACAGAGAATTGTGAAAAATGACAGGGGTTTCTTTTGTGTTCTTAGGCACTAATTCAAAGAATTCAATTGTTCATGGATCAATAATGCTTACAATTACTATAACTTCTGAGAGAATTAATCCTGCTGAGGTTTCTTTAGGTTGAAGAGAAAATATTTTCATGAAGCTTACTCTGACAGGGGGAAAGAAGCTGGATTCATGACTGCTTAGGGAGGGAGAGTTTGGGAACTTTCCCAATGACTCCATTCTGAGAGAGAAGCCAAGTTCCTCCTCTGGGACCACATGCTCACATCCGTCCAGCTAGTCTAGTTGCAGAGGGAAGTCCAAAAGAACCTTCTGTCCCAAGACAACTGGTTAGGGTGGGGCCAGTCAGAAATGATAAAGTGAATGTACCAGAAACTCTTGCCACCCAAGTCCCAGATGGAAATTCTTACTTGTCTTGTTTATCCTCCTTTGTCTCCTGATTTGATGCCCTCTGAGGACCTGGCTTTACCATAGGGTAAGAATTTATATTGCAGCATGACAAAATCAACCATACTGGAAATTAAATGTATGCACATTTAATATGAAAGGCATTTAAACATTTCAGATTCTCATTGTACTACACTCCAAAGACATACTCTGGCCAAAATATTGAGTGTAATATTTAGAAATGGCCTAGCACTTCTTTGTCTCATTAAACACTGTGTCTACCTGGCAGTATAGCAGAGATTCAACAAATATTTATTAAATACATGAAAGAAAAATAAAGGATTGATACAATTCTGCTTGGCAGTGTTTACCAAGTACCTTGTATGGCCAGGAAGAGTGAACATAAACACCAAACCTGTCCTGTCTCAATTTTACATGTGTTTCATGCAAACAATTAAGAGGCAATCCTCCTACCCATCTTACTTAGTTATTTATTTTCATTTTATTTGAAAGAGAGAGAGAAACAGAGACAGAGAGAAATATTCCATCTACTGGTTCATTCCCTAAAAGCCTCCAATAGTCAAGACTGGGTCAGGCCGAAGCCAGAAACCAGGAATTCAATCCGAGTCTCCTACGTAGGTGGCAAAGACCCAACTACTTAAGCTATCATCTGATGCCTTCCCAGGCTGCACATTAGCAGGAAGCTGGAACCAGAAGCTGATATGGGACACAGCATCCCAAGTTGTGTCTTAATTGCTGAGCCAAATGCAGGCTCCACAGCCACTTAGTGAGCACGATAGCTGGGTGAATTTCTGTGTGAGGGTTTCTCAATCTGCACACTCTTGCCATGTAGGCTAGATAACTCTGTTGTGGGGGACTGTTCTGTTCGCTGTAGAATGTTAGCAGTCTCCCTAGTATCTAACTAGCAGATTCTAGTAGTGCCCTGCACCCAATTATGAAAACCACAAGTGTTTCTAGGCATTTGCAAATGTGTCGAGGAGGAGACCACCTTCACCTAGGAACCCCTGCTTCATATAGAAGAGCAGTAGGTGACTATGCCATTTTAAGCAACAATATAATGGAGGAAACAAAACAATAACCAGTGCTTTTTTTTCTCCTTGGTGAAGGTGTTCTGTAACATTCTGTTCCAAGGAACACGTGCTGAACGGACCTTTCCCTGAGAAGTAAAGCTTTTGTTTACAGGAACAATAATGGTTGTTTGGAGGCAGAAATTTGTAGCTATAAAAGTTTCAAAAATGTTTGATTTCTTTTGAGGCAGAGTAATAGAAAAACAAAGACCCAAATGATCATAATCTTATCCTTGATGAATTCTAACATGAATAAAGTAAAATTAATAAGTGCACATGGAAAACTATTGGGACAAGAAGGCAAGAATGGCAAACAAATGTATCCCTTGTTTTGCTCCAGTCCTCATTTCTCTCCCCAAAGTTAGCTACAGCACTTTCAACATTTTTCATTTCAGAAAAAAAAATGTGTACAGTATGAAAAGTTAAACTTTCCTTTGGGAGAACTGGACTAGACACGGGCATGAACTTGAGGTGGAGACAGGGTGGCTTGAGGCTAATGCCAATTCTGAGCAGATCAGAAAGGAAGACCTGAGCTGTACTTTCATTAAAAGAGTTTGAGACTATTCATTACTTATCTGGCCTCCCTAGCAAGGGAGAGTCTTTGTCCCCTGGTGCACTGACTGCATATTTTGGAAATTTAGCTGTTTTTAGCTTAAATCTGATAGAGTTTTAACTCATAGAGCAAGTCAGCCAAGCCCAGCTCTTTGGCAGACAGCTCTGTCCCCATCTTTGTGAAGGCTGACCTGTTGTGTTGGTGCCAGGGACTCATTTACTGCCTTTTTCTCCATGGTACACAGGGCACCCACTCTTTCACTGCATTATCATGTTGTTCTGCAGAGAACAATTTGGCCTTTGTCATGTTGCTGAGTTGCCCCAGCCAGGCTCTGTGAATGGGCATAGGTTTCTAGTGAAATGGGCACCCATCGCTACTGTCACTGTCCTCTCCTTCAAAGGTGCCTGTGGATCTCAGCAGCTTTTCCTAATGAGTCAGCTCTTCAGAAAGTCCTGATTTTGTTTGATGTCTTGAAACACTTGAAGCTCTTGATCTAAAACTGGGAAAAATTTCTTTGTATTCTCTAGGCATGCTTTTCATCCAGTGAATGAATCTCTTTATGTGTTCTAGCCACTAACACCCTAAAGTTCAGGCGCACACAAGCAAAAAGGGCTATTTTTATGGGCAAAAATTATTTCAGGATAACAGAATTTTTCTATTACTTGTGAACTCTCCTGACATTTCCCCTCTGAACATATTGCTATCTGCTCATTCACTTGTTCATACAGGCACAGACACTAATTAATCCACAATATGTAAGATACATTGCCAAGGGCCATGTGAGATACAAGGATAACTGGGAGGGAGTGCAGCAGGGTGGTTAAGAGCTCAAGCTTGGGAAGCACAACATTTATTAGCTTGGCCTCTTCTGAGCTATGAGCAAGTCTCTTAACCTCTTTCTGGCTCAGATTCCATATCTGAAAAAGCATAATAAGATTATCTACTTTATAGGGATAGAGATATGTTGGCAAAGCAACACTGCTAAATGTGTTATAATCATTCACTTGGTGTTCATTTCAAAAAGAAAGCAACTTGCAGGCAGAATGGGAAGAAAAGGCACAACTGTAAATAACTATGTCCTATGTGGTGTAGAGCAGCAAACACGTGAGGAGTGAAATAGAGGGTGTGTTACGCAGAGCAGGGAGCATTTGCACTGCAATAAGCAAGGCTCAAGTCTGTGGTTTAACTTGATGGGTGGCTTTCTAGGACATGACTCCTCCAAGTGACTCAGGCGTTCTGACTCCCTCCATCCTGCCGCCTTCTCAAGTTTCAGAATCATTCACTTCAAGGTCTGTGAGTAAGAGTTTGTTGGAAATATTATATGGGATGCTTTCTAACTGAGCCTGAACCTGAACCTGTATATCAGTCATCTATTAAGCTGTTAGTTCTCTACGTCTTCGTAGTTTAAAACAACATGCATTAACTCACAGTTTCTGTGAATTCAGGAGCAGCTTAGCCTCTGGATCTCTCTCAAGGTTGTAATCAAGGTTTACCCGGGCTGCAGTCATCTGAAGGCCTGAGTGAGGCTGGAGGATCCTCTTCCAATGGATTTCACTCACATGGCTGTTGGAAGAAAGTCTCAGTTCTTCGCTGGGTTTTGGGAAGAGGGTTCAGTTCTTTGCCATATGGTCCCCTCCATTGGGCTGATTGAGTATTGTTATAACACGGTAGCTGATGAGTACTGTTATAACATGGTAGCTGGTTTCCTCCAAGAGCCAGTGGTCAGAGATCAAGAAAGAGACAGAGACGTGGAAATTCTAATGCTTTTTACACTCTAGTCTCAGTTATCTGCTGCTACTTCTGCCATCTTTGTTCTTTAGATGAGAATCACCAAGTTAATGCACACACAAAAGGAGAGGAACTAAACTCCACTTCTAGAAAGAAGCAACATAATTTGTGGACATACTTTAAAGCCATTACAGTGTGGAAATGATGAGACTCAATTCTGTCCACAATGTCTTGGTATAAATTAGCCGCATGGTCCAATAAAATGGATGTCTGTAAAAAGTGGTTTGTGAATACAGGAAGAAGAGAATGGATATTGGTAGAAAACATCTATGTGTTTATTCGTGTGCATGAAGGGGCTAGCTAGTAGTTGGGGAAGACAAGGAGGGTGAGGAGGACTTGATGGTAGAATGACATTTAAATATAAGTAGGATGTGAATGGGTAGAGGTAGGAAAGTGAAAAATAAATAAACAAAAGGGCATGGAAGCAAGAACCATGGGATGGCTACAGATAACATAATGGTGACACTATCAATGATTTTTATAGTAGAATGTGTGCTTTGTAAACTGACTGTAAGTTCTGTTCAGCCACTTATTAAGAGTAAGCTATTAACCTCTCTAGGTCTCAGCTCCCTCACTTATAAAAGTAACTAATACTTACTGTGAACATGTTTCAAGGAATAAACGAGATGAAATGAAAACCGCTTGGGACCATTGTTGATATAGAGCAGGCAGTAAGTACAGACAGCCACCTCCCTGTTCCTTCTCTTCCAGCATTCCGTGGTCAGCACCAGTCAGAGAAATAGTCACTGTGGCTCCTTTCTCTCAGTGTTTTTACTAGGAGACAGACAAGAACGGTCACTGAAAAGTTACAGGAGAATGCCTGATGGTTTACAATCAAGTGTTAAATCAGACAGTTCTGAGATGAGCCTATTATGAAAAATCATTCAAAGTTTCCAAGGGACAGGTGGAGGAAGAAGTTTGGGTAGGTTTCATCACATCATCAACTTCAGGGTTAAAAGGATGGTTGAAGAACAGCATAGCAAGTAGTGGGAGGCAGGGGTTTTACTGGAGTCTAATCTCTTTATTGCTCCTCACTAAGTAGCGTTGGGAAATTCTACATAGTTTCTCTTGGTCTCAGTTGCTTCACCTGAAAAATGGGAACAATAATGTCCCTGCAGAGGGTTTTGGGAGGATTTAAGAAATCATGTGTCAACTACTTAGAGCAGTTGGTACAAAGCACACACCCCTCAATGAGTGGTTGCTTCCATGACCGACCAATGGAACCTCTTTCTGGTAAGGAAAGCGCCTAGAGAGTTTCAACAGCTTAATCAAAATCTTTTGTGGAGTTAGTTAGGAATTGGATTAGAACCTCACATTAGAATCAGCATGAGCACAGGCATAAAAGGTGGAATAGCACTTGGGGCTAGAATAGAGGTGGCAGAGGGGTTGTGGCAACACCAGTCCTTGGAAGCAGAAAAGGAACTTGAGCTTTGTGCAATAAAGAGGCTGATGTGATCTTAACTTCTCCGCAGAGAGGTGTTTCATGCAAATGGATCCTGAGACTCAGTTGCACAGAGATGAATGATATAATTAATACAATAGACTTGGACTCAAGACTAGGAATGCAGTCATTCAGCTCCGTGGAGAAAGACCTAAAAGGCACCAGGAGAGTTTTCTTCATTCTCATTCTGTAGTCAAGGAAACAAGAGACTAAAAAAGTCACTGCCACAGAAACTATTTCAAAATACTTATAAAGGAAAAAGGAGAACCAATGATGCATTCTGTACCCACATTCCCATATCTGTTCAGATGCCTTTTCAGAGGCACAGGTGAAATCGTTGTCGGGGGAGGGTATATAGGATGGGGAGTTCTTAGCAGCAGGCGTGGAGAATGCACAGCCCTGACTCACATGCATTGCAGTTGAAAGAGGGGTCTAAGCTTGTGGTCTGCCTGTAGCATTCCCAGGTGGATAAGGAATTCTCCGGAGCTTTTTGAGCTTTTAACTCCTGTGCCAGATGAGCGATGGAGTAGCATCTCAAAGATCCCTTTGGATCAATAGACAGAGAATTATCAGCTGGAACTGGCATGCAAATGGGACGACATTCTGGGTGGGAGCAGGGCCGGCATGAGATGTCACAGGAAGAGCTGAGGTTGTGGGGTCAGATGCACTTGCCTTTGAATTCAAGCTTAGTATTCATTGTGGGGGTTTTGGTAATTTGTCTCATCAACACATTTGTGTCTAGACTCATCATTGAAAGAAAATAACAAAATCTACCTTTGTGATATGAAAATCATAAATATAAGTACCAAGTATATGGGGGGGCACCCAACACATTCCCTTCCCTCTCCTCCATTCAGAAGAAGAGACTCTGAAAGCCTTAGAGTGCTGGGGCTGGTGTTTTGGTATAGCAGGTTAAGTCACTGCCTGCAGT
Organism: Oryctolagus cuniculus; assembly: GCF_051225735.1. NCBI lineage: Eukaryota > Metazoa > Chordata > Mammalia > Lagomorpha > Leporidae > Oryctolagus > Oryctolagus cuniculus. The sequence continues at coordinate 153,446,723 of NC_142868.1, forward strand.
GCTGGCATCTCATATGAGTACCAGTTTGTGTCTTGGCTGCTCCACTTCCAGTTTAGCTCCCTGCTAATATATCTAAAAAAGCAGCAGAAGATGGCCCAAATGCTTGGACCCTTGCCACCTACCAGGGAGACCTGATGAAGATCCTGGCTCCTGGCTTCGGCTTGGCCCAGCCCTAGTGGTTGTGGCCATTCAGCGAGTGAACTAGAGGATGAAAGATCTCACCCTTTCTGGGCTGGTGCTGTGGCACAGCCGGTAAAGCTGCATCCTACAGTGACGGCATCCACATGGAGGCCGGTTCGAGATCCGGCTGCTCCTCTTCTGATCCAGCTCTCTGCTATGGCCTGAGAAAGTAGAAGAAGATGGCCCAAGTCCTTGGGCCCCTGCATCCATGTAGGAGATCAAAGCTCTTGGCTCCTGGCTTCGGATCAGAGAAGCTCTGGCCATTGCAGCTAACTGGGGAATGAACCAGCCTCTACTTTTCCTTCTCTGTAACTCTTTCAAATAAATATATAAATCTTCAAAAAATAAAATAAAAAGGATCTCTCTCTCTAACTCTACCTTTCAAATAAATGAAAACAAATCAAAACAACAACAAAACCACTTAGAGTGAGTAAGAATCATCTGAGAGACAAAGACCTCACCAAACCCCCAGAATCCAATCCAAAGTCCTATGAGTGGGGCCCAGGAATTTTTGTATTTAACTATGGGCACAAGTGACCTGATGAGGTACCCAAGAGCACACTGTAAGAATCACTGCCTGGGACCAGTGTTGTGGTATAGTAGGTTAAGTCTCAGCCTGCAGTTCTGGCATTCCTTATTGGCACAAGTTTCAGGTCCTAGCTGCTCCACTTCTGATCCAGCTCTCTGCTATGGCCTGGGAAAGCAGTAGAAGATGGTCCAGGACCTTGGGCCCCTGCACTCTCGTGGGAGACACAGAAGAAGCTCCTGGCTCCTGGCTTCAGATTGGCCCAGCTCCAGCTATTGCAGCCATTTGGGGAGTGAACCAGTGGACGGAAGATCTCTCTCTCTCTCTCTGTGTCTCTCCCTCTCTCTATGTAACTCTGCCTTTCAAATAAATAAATAAGTCTTTTTAAAAAATCACTACTGCCCTAGAAGAGTGAGGAACCAAAGGAAAGCAAGAAGTCAATGGATAAAGTCTAAAATGATGCCAGGTATCTTCTGCTGGCTATTTTATTATCCACATGGACGAGGAAGTGTTGTCAAGGGTAACCAGGTCACTTTCCAGTAGCCAATAACTGAATTTGTAGTAAAAACCTTGTTTTTAAGTTGAATCAATGTACTTTCCTGTGTGAGCCAAGATAAGGAAAAATGAAGGCTCAGGAGTTGTGTTTTGCTCATATCTATAGTTGTGAGCTTTTTTCTTGTTTCATTGGATCATTTATTCCTTCACAGGTTGGGTGCCTGATATGTGAAGCTCGCATAGAAGTTGGGGTGCTTGCTCCAGCACAGGCTCTCTGCCTTCCCAACAAGAAAATGCTCAAATAGGACAATTCAAATCTCTGCAAGGAGCCACAGTACACAGTGTAATGAAAATACAAACGCAGCGGTAAAGATAAGAAGATCTACAGCAGTGGGAATTCAGGAGCTGTGGGTTCAGAAAGGCTTATCAGAGCCTTGGACTTGGCCAGGGATTTTTGGTTTGCCAGACAGAGCAGAGGGAAGAGCATTCCAGCTTTCTCCCTTGGCTCAGTGTTTCTTTATTGTTTTTCTGATTTGCTATATATCCTTTAATTGTCTTCGTCATTCAACCCAGCATCTCTCTGTTAATTATAATATGCTCTGTTTCCTGGAAAGCCAGGCATTCCTAAATCCTCCTTTACTAGACTTTATTTCTTGTAATTTCACCTGCACATTTTCCCAAGCAGATTTGAGAATGAAATTTTGATGCTGTAAAAGAAATTCATCAGCTTTTTTAATGTTAACAATGATTAACATCAATCATATATATCAACCATATGATTTGGTTAATTAATAAGGGAAGAATTCAAAATGCTCCAAGAGTTTTCATGTATAAAAAATGTTGTTTTATGCTCCTGTTGGTATTGTTTAAGGATAGGTCTAGCACCCTGGATAAACTCTGGAGGCCACAAAACTGTGTGAACTCAAGAGTTTAGTCCCCAAGAATAACAAGCACTGGTTATCTGCCTTGGTAACAGGAGGAGTACTACCCCATCTCCCCTAACACCACCACCACCACCACCATAGGATGGTTCTATCTACTGAAGTGTCTGCCCCAAATATCAGCTTTGATTGAGAAGATCAAACCACAGACCACTGCCAAGCATAAGAACGATAAAGTCAATGTTTCTCCCAGCCTGATCCCAACTCAGCTAGTAAGGGAAGGAGAGCCAGGCCTAGACTCCCACGTCCTAATGCTACCAGGTCTGGGTGCTCCTGAGTCTGCAGGCTGCCAGTTCTGTGCCTCTCTCTGAATAGCTCCTACCAACTAGCAGAGGACTCGTAGGATGCTTGTTCATAAGAGATGGTACTAACATTACTAGGTACCTGTTCTGGTACAGCTGGTTTATATACGTCAGTCCTTAAACCCCATTCTTATTCTGTGTTTGAGTGTAGTCTTTACCCACTTTCTTTTTCTCTTTACAACAATCCCACAGGAAAGAAACATGATTAAATTATATTACGCATTGATATGCAAGAGTCACTGGTCCATTTGACTCCAATGGTCATGCATTTCTTTCTTTGCAATGCACTGTCCAGGCCAGTAGGAACTGATTTTTCCAGTTCTGGATCTATGTTGGTTTTCAAGAACAAACTGCTAAATTTTCAGAAATTTTGTGAATCATTTGTTGTACCTAGAAGTTTAATCACACAAAAATATGACTTAATTTTATCATAAGTGTTAATTTAGGTGTGATCAAACTATTAAAAACAAATGTCATAAATATTCAAAACCTGTCACTTTCTAATCTTATTACACTTTAGTATTATCTCTGCTCTTGAGGTAGAAATATTATATAATATTGCTAACAGGGCACTTCAAAAGGCTGGTAGAAAAATGGAATCAAAAGATAAGTTTAGGGCCCAGCACTGTGGTACAGCCAGTTGAAGCCCCAACCTACAGTGCCTGCATCCCATATGGGTGCCGGTTTGAGTCCCGGCTACTCCACTTCCAATCCAGCTCTCTACTATGGCCTGGGAAAGCAGTAAAATATGGCCCAGTAGAATTGGGCCCCTGCACCCGTGTGAAAGACCCAGAAGAAGTTCCTGGCTCCTGGCTTCAGGTCAGCTCAGTTCTGGCCATTGTGGTCATTTGGGAAGTGAACTAGCAGATAGAAGATACCTCTCTCTCTCTCTCTCTCTCTGTAACTCTTCCAAATAAATCTTTAAAAAAAGGTAAGTTTATTTTGATGTAAAACATTTTTTAAATCCATGCATATTGTTTTCATAATACACATTTCCTACAAACTTTTTAACAACCCCTTGTATGCATGGGTTTCAAAAATTTGTACACCACAGTAAACTTACTAGGGTAGGCATTTGGCATAGTGGTTAAGATGCCACTTGGGATACCACATGCCATATTGGAGTGCCTAGGTTTGAGTTCAAGATCTGATTGTGATTCTACCTTCTTGCTCTTATGCACCCTGGGAGGCAGCAGGTGATGGCTGAAGTACATGGGTCCCTGTGACCCATGTGGAAGATCTAGATTGAGTTCCTGGCTCCTAAGTTCAGCCTGGCCCAGACCTGGCTGTTATGGGCATTTGGGGAGTAAACTAGTAGATGGAAGATCTCTGTTTAGCCATCTCTGTCTTTCAATTCAATGAAAATAAATAAATAAAATTTTTAAAATACTTATCTTTTAATCTCATTCTTAGAAACTTAAAAAAAAGATGTATTATTTAAAAAATATTTTTTTAAAGGCAGAGACAGATGGAGAGATCTTTCATCTAATGGTTCTCTCTCCAAATGCCTACAAAAGCCAGGGCTGGGCCAGGCTAAAACTAGCAACTCCAAACGCAGTCTATGTCTCTCATGTGAGTGAGAGTGTCCTATACACTTGAATCATCATCAGCTGCCTCTCAGGGTGTACATTAGCAGGAAGCTGGGTCAGAAGTGGAGTCATTCAGATTTGAACCAGACACTCTGAAATGGGATGCAAGCAGTCCAAGCGGTGATTTAACCGCTGTGTCAAACACTCACCTCCACAAGCTTTTTGTAGTACTCACACATAGCCCGTGTACATCTCTTCCCAACAGCTGTTTAGTGATGATTTGTTGGTAGCTTGAAATTGGCCATAGGGGTTGCAGCTACACTGTGGAAACTGGTAAATGACAAACCAAGCTGTCATTTCCCTGCGAAGCTGGTTGTTACATAGTCACCAGCTCACCTGGGCAGTCTCGAGTCAGGTGTTGTTTTGAATTCTCCTTATCAGGAGATAACCAGTCCACCGGGCTGACAGCTACCTTCTGCAAGTCCAGGAGTGCTAGCCACTCAACTGAGTCTTTCAGGGAACTGAAAGTGTGCTGGAACGAGACTAAGGTGAGCAGTAAAGACCCCTTACAGCAGGAGGACACCCAGCCATTCTCATCCTCCTGGCACAGACTCTGGATGGGCTTCACAGTGAGGCCCTCAAGAAAAACCAAAGTGAATGTCTTGTGCTTACAGTGCTTGGCTGACAGAGACCCTGGTGGGTAGCCAGTGCTTTTCCCAGAATATTCCAGCTTCCTAGGCCTCAGTGCAAATGGGCAAGTAGTGGCAGCCCTGGCAGTGACATGTGAACCACATGTGGCAGGTGCTGGCTTTCTTTCTTTCTTTTTTTTTTTTTTTTTTTGGACAGGCAGAGTTAGACAGTGAGAGAGAGAGAGAGAGAGAGAGAAAGGTCTTCCTTCCATTGGTTCACCCCCAAATGGCTGCAAAGGGCGGCGCACTGTGCTGATCCGAAGCCAGGAGCTGGGTGCTTCCTCCTGGTCTCCCATGCGGGTGCAGGGCCCAAGGACTTGGGCCATCCTCCACTGCACTCCTGGGCCACAGCAGAGAGCTTGACTGGAAGAGGAGCAACCAGGACAGAATTCGGTGCTCCAGCTGGGACTAGAACCTGGGGTGCTGGCACCGCAGGTGGAGGATTAGCCTAGTGAGCCGTGGTGCCGGCCTTGTGCTGGCTTTCTTGAATTCTCTCTGTGTTTCTCGTGACAGCAGGCACTGACAGCCCTTTGCCAGTGAGTGCATCCTGTTTATCCTGGGCACTCTTCACCAAAGGTCAGATTTATCTCCATGGGAATAGGTATCTGGAAATGCCTAAGAGTAATGGGGAAGAAGGTCAGAAATGAAACTCATGATCTCAAATATAAAATCTTTTTTTTCTATCACAGTGTCAAGAGAAGCGGCCAGAAAGTGAACTTGAGATTTCAAGGGAAATATGCTTTTTTTAGGGATCCTTTTTACCTGGTGGCTTGAAACTTATGACAGTAATATAGTTAGAATTATTTTGGATATTATTTTCCTTCTTCAACTGTTTTGATTAAAAAATATAAAAACAATTCATGTCACCATAATAATCTGAAACAGAAAAGTATAAAGAGTATAAAGAGTGTAAAGCTAAAGTGCCTGTGTATTTCTACTCCCACGGGATAATCATTCTATGTTGGGAAACTTTCAAAAGTTTACCTATACTTACATACACACACATTCTCATCTACATGGTTTGGAAGCTTTAAAATAAAAAATGAGAACACACTGTCTGTATAAATAGTTTTGTGACTTTCTCTGTTAGTTCACAATGTATCTTGAAGAAGATTTACCCTATGTTTTGAATGCACAGTGGAGAATTCTATCAGGCAGAGATATCATGATGTATTTAGAGGGCCCTATCCATAAACACTGACATTTTCTTCAATTACTTGTAAGCAAAATAATACAGCAAATGGCTGTCCTTGTATTTTATTTATGTACTTATGATTGTCCTTTTAAGAATAATCTTGTTTACTTATACAGTTCTTTCTGTAGGGTTGACACCCAAGAGAAAAAATTATAGATTAAAACTGCATGTACATTTATAATTTTGATAACTTTTGTCAAATTGCCCTTCTGAAAAGTTGTACCAACTAGACTCCCACAACATTAAATTACATATTTCTCCCAATATACATAATAACATTGTATATGTACTATCTTTTCAATTTTGGCCCATCTCATAGGTGAAAACTTGTACCTTGTCCTTATTTTGTAATTATTTGATGATATCTACTTTGTATTTCTTCTGCAAATTGCCTGTTCATGCCCTTTGTTGATTTTCCTATTAATTTGATTGACCTTATTTTATCGATCTGTACAAGCTATGCTATGGTTTGGAAGTGGAAGCTTAGTTTTCAGTGTGGTGGCGTCAAAGTGATAGAACCTTTAAGAGACAGCTCCTGCTGGAGGGTGTTGGGTCATGGAGGCATTACCCTTAGAAAGCATGAATTCTGGTCTGGCACTTGAAAACAGACTGTTATAAATAGAGCAAGCCTGGTCCCTCCCTGGTCTCTCTTTGCTGTGTGATCTCTCCCTCTTGCATGTATACCTGCTATGATGCCAATCACTGTGTGGTGACCCAGCCAAGAGGGTTCACAGCAGAGGTTGCAGAGGAGAGACCCCATCTTGGGCTTTCAGCCTCCAAAAGTGCAAGCTGAGTAAACCTCTTTTCCTTATAAAGCACTCAGCCTCGGGTATTTTGTAATAAGAAGACAAGCTCTTCTATTACAAAACCTCTATGTCATAGATTAGGAACACTAATACCTTTTTGTATTTTCTTTCGCTCTTCCATTTATCCTTTAACTGTATATTAAAGTTCCGTTTTTTTCCATATCAACATTTTATGTCCTTTTGTAGATAAACCTGCTGGTTTGTTCCTTCCCAGCTTCTGGGTCTGGGGTCTGGTTTTAGATATTTTTTAATGCTGATAAGGTATCTAAAAAGACTTAAGAAAAAAGTTAACAAAAGGTAGACTACTCATGTAGGATCTCTGTCCTTAATGTGCTGTACATTGAGACTTAATGCTATAACGAGTACTCAAACAGTATATTTCACTTTGTGTTTCTATGGGGGTGCAAACTGTTGAAATCTTTACTTAATGTATACTAAACTGATCTTCTGTAAAAAAAAGAAGAAATTATCAATTCCCAACTTGACTCTCACTGGGATTAAACATGACAATAAGTCTGATCTGATTTCATCATCATTTAAAAAATCATCTATTATTTTTCACTTTATGTTTGTGTGGGAGCAAACTGTTGAAATCTTTACTTAATGTATGCTAAACTGATCTTCTGTATATAAAGAGAATCGAAAATGAATCCTCATGTGAATGGAAGGGGAGAGGGAGTGGGAAAGGGGAGGGATGCGGGTGGGAGGGACGTTATGGGGGGGAAGCCATTGTAATCCATAAGCCGTACTTTGGAAATTTATATTCATTAAATAAAAGTTAAAAAAATGTAAAAAAAAAAGGTAGACTAATTAACATCACAAAAAGATAACCAACATTTATCCAATATTTAATATTTTAGTATGTGTGAAAGCAAAACCAAAAAACAATAATAATAATTCTCCAACAGGATTAGAAATGCTTTTTGCAGACCAGGGACAAAAACAGTGTAGAAAGCCACGCTGAGCCTTCTGTGCCCTGCAGACATGCAAGCAGTGGAATGAGGAAGCCAAGAGGAAACTTGACGGCATCTTGATGTGTACATTTCATCATTGACTCTAGGGGCAAAAGTTAGCACTGGGTTATTCTGTCATTACTTTTCCAAGAAAGAAAGATAATTAGAAACCTGTCAGTGCTGTGTGCTTGACAAGTGACCACTACATTCAAGTTCAGACTTATCCCACCTTTTTCTTTCTGGCACACATGTGGATGATTTGTATAACATTCCTGTAAAGGGACCAAAATGTGAACAACTGACTGATGTGTAAGTTCTTTAAATGACTGTTATTTTAGAAGGAATGTGTTATTGCCTGAAAAACTTAGGGTATATTTATTGGTCCTCTAGGCATTATTTTATCTCACTTAAAATATTAAAATCCTTGTTTTCCTTTTGCCCTGAGATAGTTTTCATTTTTACTTTAAAATTCCATTAATGACTAAAGGAAATGTGGATGTCTGTTTTTTAATAGTTTTTAAAATTTCATTTCTCAGTCAGATAACTCAAAATTAATTACTCAAAATAATTGCCTGTTTTAAAAAGAACTCCCAGTTCCTGGGCATATAATTGCTTGATATATTTCATAAAATAAAAGAGAAATGAAAAAAATGACTTCCATTTTTGGCATTTTAGGTTTTCATCTGTAAGTATTACAGCACTGGGGCTGGCGTTGTGGTATAGCAGATAAAGCCGCCACCTGCAGTGCCCACAGCCCACATGGGTTGGCTCTGCTTCTGATTCAACTCTCTGCTAATGCACCTGGGAAAGGAGCAGAAGACAGCCTCAGTGCTTGGGCCCCTGCACCCTCTCCCTCCCTCCCTCCCTGCCTCCCTCCCTCTCCCTCCCTCTCCCTCCCCCTCTCCTTCTCCCTCCCTCTCTCTCCCCCTCTCCTTCTCCCTCCCTCTCTCCCTTCCTCTCATTCTCCCTCCCTCTCTCCCTCCCTCTCCTTCTCCATCCCTCCCTCTCTCCCTCCCTCTCTCCCTCCCTCTCCTTCTCCCTCCCTCCCTCTCTCCTTCCCTCTCTCTCCCTCTCTCCTTCCCTCTCTCTCCCTCCCTCCCCCTCTCCTTCTTCCTCCCTCTTTCTCTCCCTCTCCCTCCCTCCCTCTCCCTCTCCCTTTCATCCCTCTCCCTCTCCATCCTCCTCCCAGCACTGTGGCTTACTAGGCTAATCCTCTGCCAGCAGTGCCAGTACTCCAGGTTCTAGTCCTGGTTGGGGTGCCGGTTCTGTCCCGGTTGCTCCTCTTCCAGTCCAGCTCTCTGCTGTGGCCCCGGAAGGCAGTGGAGGATGGCCCAGGTCCTTGGGCCCTGCACCCACATGGGAGACCAGGAGGAAGCACCTGGCTCCTGGCTTCAGATCGGCGCAGCGTGCCAGCCATAGCAGCCATTTGGGGGGTGAACCAACAGAAGGAGGACCTTTCTCTCTGTCTCTCTCTCTCACTGTCTAACTCTACCTGTCCAAAAAAAAAAAAAAAAAAAAGAGAGAGAGAGAGATTCTCTTTTGCTCCCTTGCTCTCTTTTCCTGTTCCCCTTCCTCTGTAACTCTGCCTTTCAAGTAAAAATAAATAAATCTTTTTTTTTTTTAAAAAAAGATATAGCACTGAACAAGAAATGCTGTGATAAAACTGGAAACCCAGTTACTATGGAGAATATGGACAATAAGAGAGAAGGCAGTGTTGGAAGAAAGTATGTTGCACAGTGAAAAATAGATTAAAGCCATGGAATAAAAGGCAAGAAACAACACTGCTGATCTCAGGTGTTCATGTGTCATTGCCCAGGCAATAGGTAATGCAGAACATGGACCTGCCGCTTTAATCCCCAGATTTCTTAAATATCACCTCATAGACAGTCCTAACACTTGATGTGGAGAATCCATGCCAGAATACAGGAATTAAATATACTCTGTCTAAAAGAAATAAACTATTAAGAAGATAAGTATGTGACTAAAGACATATGAACTGAACGCAGTGCCATGCTGGGTACAGACGAAAGGAAGGAGGGTCAGAGCAGCACACAGGTGGGCAAGGTGTTTTACACACACAACTTTTTTGGAGACTTCAACTGACCATTGCACAGCCTCCTGCAGCCCAGAGTCATAGTTACAGGTCACCGATGCAACGTCAAGGAGTTCAGCCTTTGCAAATAGGCAGACACCTAAAGTTTTAGAGGGACATGATCTGTTGAGGACTGTATTTTCAGAATACAAACTAAATAAGGGTGACAATTCCTCTCTGAATTAGGGCAGGAACAGAGGAAATCCTAGAAGCATCTGGAGCATGTATATTGTATACCAGATAGGCCCTAGACTTATAGAGTAAGTGCTACAAAAGTGACACACACACTAGGAAACAATAGGATGGACACAAAAGAGCAGGTGTTCTGCTCTGGACTGTTGGAGGTCGAACTGCAGAGACAGTCATATCTGAGCTAGGTCTTGGAGGCAGAATGAAGTTTCATAGACATGGGAGAGGTATGAAGGTATGGGCAACCCAGGAAGAAGGAATCTCATGGAGAAAGGAGAAGCACAAATAAGCTCAGCATGTTCAGGGGAGAGGGGCACTCTGGGTATGAGCACAGAGCCCAGGGCTGGAGCCTGGCTGGCTGGAGATAAGCTGCTTAACTGTGATGGTCGTCATGTCAGCACTTCAGGCAGCAATGGGGAGCCTTAGAAGGTTTTAAGAAGGGCTGGAACTGATCAGACTTAAGTGCATCTGGAGAGACCAGTGCCAGCAGCAGTGCAGAGAATGGACAGAATTCGAGAGGGAAAAGGCAGAGAGATTGGTTAGGACAGCATCGCCTGTGGGTGAGGGGGGAGGTAAGGCAGGGGCAGTAGAAATAGAAAAAGAAGAAACAACTTGGTGACTGATGGGAGATGGAACGTGAACGTTTCTGACCCACTTGGTGACCTAAGACACCATTAACTTGAAGACAGAACTACATATATATAGCTGGGAAGCAGAGAAGACAGGGATGACTCTAGTTTGAGACGTAAGTATACCAGTCATCTAGTGCAGCACAATGGATGATCTCAGACAAGGTAGCAAACAACAGCCATTTTATTAGGCAATGGATAAGACTTGTCTCTGCTCCTGTCTGGATCCTTCGGTGGAAAGACTAGGGATGATACAAATGCCTGCAGGAGCCACTTCTAAGGTAACCTTTTCAGTCCCTGGCACTTTGGTGGGAAAGACTGGAAGGGCTGGACTCGCCAGCACTGCTGGGTGGGCTGCTGGCATGTGATCCCTCCAGCACCGCAGCTTCATGGGAATCAAACTCCATATTCAGTGGCTAAGTGTCCCAGCGAACAATGACCTTTTATGACCTAGCTGAGGAAGGCCCATGCTGTCACTTCTGCCTTACCCTAGGTCTAGGCAGCCACAAGCCCAATCAGATTTCAGGTGGAGGATACAGAAACTCCCTCTCAATGGGAAAATTGTCTGAGAGTTTGAGGCCAAGTTTTAAAACTGCTGCAGACTAAAGAGAATAAAAGCAAGAGGATGAATACGGGACATGGAGAGACTCTATAGGTCTTAGCACTTGGCTGAATATTGGGTTCATGAGAGAAGCCTCAAAGATGAATATGCACACTGAAATTCGCTCCCTTCTAACATCATTGTTAGCAACTAAGAGGATGGGTGTTGGGTGGGCATTTGGTGCAGTGGCTTCAATTGCTGTTTGGGATGCCTGCATCTCCTATAAGGGTATCTGGTTCAAGTATCTACTACTGTGCTTTCAATTCAGCTCTTTTTTTTTTTTCAGCTCTGGGAGGCAGTGGATGATGGTTCAAGCACTTGGGTCCCTGTCATCCACATGAGAAACCCAGATGGTATTCCAGGCTCCTGGTTTGTGATTGGCCCAGCCCTAAGTATTGTAGGCATTTGGGGAGTGAACTAGTAGTTAGATCTCTCTCTCTCTCTCTCTCTCTCTCTCTTCGTCCCTTTCTCTGCCTTTCAAATAAAATGAATATAAGTTTAAAAAAAATCTATATGGTATTATATCACAAAAAGGGCAGGCTTGGAATCAGACCACCTGGGTTTGAATGCCAATTCCACTGCCTGTTTACAGTTTGACCACAGCAAGTGACTTAATTGCCCTTTCCCCCACTCCCCTTGCCCCCTCTAATGGGGATGATAATAGTAATCTACTTCAAAGGCTGGTGAGGATTCCAGTTCTGACACAGAGAGTTTGTAGTGCAGGGCAGGTGCACGGCCCCCCTCCATCAGTGATAACAGCTACTGCCGTTTACACAGCACTCCCACAGGCATGATCTCATTTATTCCTCTCGAGGACCATGTGACGTAGTTGTTCCATTATCATCATTTAACAGACGAAGGACTGTGACCCTGACACAGCTGGGAGGTGACAGAACAGCGACTCGGAAACCTGCTTGTCTGCTTCCATAGACTCAGCTCTTCCCACAGCTCTGCAGCTGCTCCCCAAGCAGGAGCACGCTCGGGGCCACTCCTGTGCCCACCCACACTGTGGGATTAGCTTCCTGGCAAAGCCACTGTGTTTCTGGCACTGATGTCGCCCTCCCAGGAGACGCCAGGCGTGGCTGCCTCTGCCCTCGCCCACCACTGGCATGTCTGAAATTTACTAGAAGTTGCGGACAACTGAGACAGCAGGTGCGTGCCTGTGGGCACTGAGCCTCCCTGCTGAAGTCTCCAAGCTGGGGCTTTTGCCCAATCATGGGGGTATGGTGGGGCACAGCCCTTCCCCCAAGGCCAAGCAGAACCCAGGACCAGACACGTCAGTGCACAACCAGTGCCTGGGGGGTGGCGCCAGAGTAGGTGCCAGCCTGAGAGAGTACTGCAGGGGAAGCAGAGTAAGGAGGGGCCTGCCCTTGCCTGGAGCTTCCAAAGAAGCCAGCATCCTCCCCCGGGAAGGGTGGCAGCCCCCAGCAGCAGTCCCCCAGGGCCAGGCCTTCTCAGTTCCCTGGTGCTTTTCTAGGATGGGAGGGAGGCACCGCATCTCAGTGGGCCTCATCTCTGCAGGGCTCGGCATCAAATGAGGAAATACTCAGAACAGTGACATGTTTTCTCTACTTCCTTAAACAACCTCAAACACAGACACGTCTGTGAGAAAATTCATCTGTCCACCCATCAGGACCCTCAGTGCCTGGAAAGGAATAACAATGTCCGCTGCTTTCTGTTAAAGGTCACCCCCTAGGCTCTGAGGAATTTTTCCGGAGTTACAAAGGAGGAATGGAGCAAATGCCTGTCATAACACACTTCTGAAAACAAGGAGCAACCAGAAGTTCCCATTCATCTAAGGAATCTTTGAAAATCCTGCCTTGGGTGGAGTGACATTTGCTAACAATAAAAACAGTTCCCTTGGCAGGCCGCCCTGGGTACCGCCAAAGCTGTCCAGGCAGACAGACTGTCCCTCCGGGGACTGTGTCTCACCTCTCAAGACTTCCAGGAAGTTCCTGAGAACGGCAGGAACTCTGTCCTGGCCCTCCCTCCCAGCTTCTTTCCTCTGCCGCAGACCATGGGCACTGCTTCACCTTTCCCTACTGTTTAGGCTGACCCGGGTCAGGGTAGGCAGCGTCACTAGACAGAGAGGTGGCAGGGAATTCTACCTCTCCCCCCACTTCCTTCTCTGAAACTGTGATTTTGACTTTTTCTTTAATAGCTGGCAACACCAATATACGAGACTAAACAGTACAGAGTCACTAAGTGTGTTTGTACCATGTGAACTCCCTGGCAATGTTAGAAGCAAAGTGAGGGGAGGAACGGCCCACTGAGCCATTCCGCACTGGGAATGCCTTCACTGCTCTCACTGAATTGTTTTTTTTAACTCCAGCAAGTCAGTGTGATGAGAAACATCAGTGTGCCACCGATTTACAAACGACCCTGTGGCCTGGGAAGGCAAACTTTATCTCTATCTGTATCTATGTAAGTATATGGATACATAAGAAAACAAATGTGTTCAGTAGTATTCCTCTTCCTCCCTTCAAAGTACCACTTCACTCCAAGCTAGTTACTTAAACAACCATTTTCATTTGTTTGTTGAAATTTTCATAGTCTCATGACTTCAAAGGTGAGATAGTGAAATTCTACATCTGTTGATTTACAAATTTTAAAGCCCTTTCAAATCAATGTTCCTTTCTTTTCTTGGTACTTAAGATGGCCTGGGACTTAGGCAGAGCTGCTGTTGCTTTGCTTAATGTACTAGGAAACTGATGTTTGTATTGACAACATGACCTACTCCCAGACCTGCCTTGGGGTTAGAAACCAGAGTTTCAGCATTTGGCTCAGTGTCTGGTCCAAGTTGCCTGCTCCCCGGCTTTCAGGATTTCTTTCTAACCTCCTGACGGAGGGATTACTGTTGGGCAACATGCTCCAAGATGTCTGTTAAATCCAGGCTCATTTCACATCAGACACAAACGCAGATCCCATACAAATTCCCGACCTTGTGTAGGAAAACTGTTTTGGTAACAGGATTTAAGTGTGTGGCATCAAAGGAATATTGCTCTGTGACCCAGCATGATCTTGTGGCTGGGTGTGCCTCGTGTACATGATGTATACAACACCAAAGGGAGCTTCAGGTCCCCATGACCACCCTCATGTTTGATAAGCTGCTAGATGCACTCCAGAGCTCACTGAAAGCTCTTACCCTCACTGTCACAGGTCACTAACAGTAAAAGGATCAATTAGAGAAAGAGAGCAGGGTCCTGGGGAGCTTCAATTCCGAGTTTACCGTGAATTGTGGACAGCACTAACCTCCCTCAGCAATGACGTCTGACAATATGCACAGAGTACTGCCTCCCGGGGACTCAGCTGAGCCTCGGTGTCCAGAGTTTGCTGAGCTTTGTCCCAGGGACATGGTTGACTGCCTGTGTGACTAGCCGTAGTCCCCACCCCTTAAGAGGTCAAGCTGATACTAGGCAGCACAAGACCCCTCACCATACACCATACATCATACACTTACTAAAGACCAACTGGCATGGCCCAAGGCCCCCAGGTAAACAAAGACACTGTTATCAGGTCAGGCAGCACATTCTGAGGTATTAGAAGATACCGAACGGGAGCTAAGGGCAAGGGCCAGGCCCTTTTGTGGACAAGGTTAATCCTTTTACTGCACAAGCACGTGCGAGGTTATAGAAGCTTAACGCTGGGACAGAACTGGAGGAAACTGCCAACAGACACACAGACATCTGACAGGGATTTTCTCTCTGTCCTTCTAGACCAGTATTTTGAGTGTATATGAGAATTACTATACACCAAACTGTGCATACTGCCTGTAAGAGAATTTGTTTTACATTCTGACTTTTAAAAATACCTTCCCACCATCCCAAGCTCCCATCACAACAAAATATAAAATACATGTTGGTGCTCTATGATAAAGAAAACCAAGCAAACAAAAACAGCTCCCAAAATGACATTGCTTTTACAGAAGAACTAAATCTGAAAATTCAGTTTGTTATTGCTACAATTAATGTGCTAGCCGTGAAAACTGAAGTCATAATTTTCTTCAACTCTTTTGCTTATGATTGTGAAACAAAGAGTCAGGACCCCTGGGGACCATTTCTGGATTGTCTCCTTCTAGTGTGAAGCTGGCTAGTTAATAAAGAATTGGTGTGATCCATAATGTTACTCAAGAGTAAAATATTAGAGTTTTCCATCTACAGAATTTTAGAAGATAGTTTTACAGAGCAATTTGAAGAAAATGTTATAATAAAAAATTATTTCAGGTGGGTAGAAAGTAACCTGCTTTCTCTGTTTCTCATAAACTCTATCTTTGATTTTGGTGGGTGCATGGTGGAACTGGGCTCTGTCTTCCTGGGTGAAATATTGTAGCTCATCTTGACATACTTTATCAACCAAAAGCATTCTCTCCATAAATCTTTTTTTTAAAGATTTATTTTTATTTATTTGAAAGAGTTACAGAGAGAGGTAGAGACAGAGAGAGAGAGAAGTCTTCCATCAGTTGGTTCACTCCCCAGATGGCTGCAATGGCCAGAGCTGTGCTGATCCAAAGCCAGGAGCCAGGAGCTTCCTCCAGGTCTCCCACGTGGGTGCTGGGGCCCAAGGACTTGGGCCATCCTCCACTGCTTTTCCAGGCCATAGCAGAGAGCTGGATTGGAAGAGGAGCAGCTGGGACTAGAACCGGTGCCCATATGGGATGCCAGCACCTCAGGCCAGGGCTTTAACCTGCTGCGCCACAGTGCTGGCCCCATCCATAAATCTTAATAAGTTGCCAATTAATTTCTGTGGTAGAAATGTTTTATTCCTCTGGTCTTACATTTTGATTCATAGCACCTCCTATACTGGGGTCACGTTCCTAGCAGAATGGAGATTTTAACTAATGGTTTTGTGCAGTCAGTCCTCTTTACATCATGAATATTAACATCCAACAAAATATCCCATTAGTAGAATACACTGTAATAGACCTTGCAAATATGCTTTTCCAAAAAAAGTTTTTAAAAGGGGGAGGGGCTGTCACTGTAACATAGTATGTTAAGCCACTGTCTATGACACCAGCATCCCATATGAGCACCCATTTGAGTTCCTGTTGCTACACTTCTGATCCACTTCCCTGCTAATGTGCCAGGGAAAGCAGCAGGAGATGGCCCACATGGGTGGACCCCTGCACCCAAGTGGGAGACCTGGATGGAATTCCAGGCTCCTGGCTTCAGCCTGGTCCAGCTCTGACCATTGAGGTCATTTGGAAAGTGGACCAGCAGATGGAAGATCTCTTTCTCTGTATGTAATTCTTTCAAATAAATAAATAAATCTTTTGAAAAACCCCTATTGCATAATAGGTGAGGCCAATAGTTTCCAGACTCTGAGATTTCACAGACCATGGAAATTAACAAGTTTTGAGGAGGAACTGACATAGAATCATCCCATATTTTCTGTTGCCAAATAAAGACATTGCAAGGAAAATAAAATTCCTAGAACCCATTATCAAAATATTTAATGAAAGAACATTATTGTAGTTAATACATAGGTTAATCAATAGGATTTACTTGCATTGCTTTCCTGCTTATATCCAAATTTGCCTATCTAAATTTAATATTTTTGTTTTTAAAAAGATTTATTTACTTGAAAGGTAGAATGACAGAGAGGGGTGAGAGACAGAGAAGACAGTGCTGTTCCATCCAGTGGTTTCTTCCCCAAATGCCCACAACAGCCAGTACAGGGCCAGGTCAAAGCTGGGAACCAGGAAGTCTGAGTTCCCTGCTTGCATGGCAGGAACCAAAGTACTTGTGCCATCAGCTCCTGCCTCTCAGGTACATTCTCAGGAAGCTGGATCAGAAGCAGAGTAACTGGGACTTGGTCCAGCACTCTGATAAGGAAAAGGGTTCCAAAGCATCAGCCTAACCTACTGTACCAAAACACCCACCCCTCAATCTTTTAAATTACATCTTTAAGTAGTTATTTCAGTGAATATCTTTGGGTAGCTGATTCTAGCTCGTCATGGAAATAGTGTAGCATGGTGATCAACCATGGAGTCTGGAGCAGAATGCCTAGACTTGAATCCCAATTTGTCCACATACCAGCTGTGTGATCTTGAGCAAGTTACTTAAACTCCCTACATCTCTGTTTCATTATCTCTAAGATGGCAATATTAACAGCATCTACTTCAGAGGGTTGTTACAGGATTATGGTTTTAATATACATATAACACATAGAGCAGGGCCTTTTAGAACTGGATTATGTAAGTGCTTATTATTATAAATTAGCATATGTCTACAAGTATCCGTATTTTGCTCTCATTCTTGAATTGCAGTTTGGTATAGTTTAGAATTCTCTGCTGAGGGCCTGGCATTGTGGCATAGTGGGTTAAGCTGCCACCTGTGATGTCTGCATCCCATAAGGGCACCAGTTAGATTCTGGGCTGCTCCACTTCTGATCCAGCTCTCTACTGATGCCCCTGAGCAAGTGGCAGAAGATGTCCCAAGTACCTGGGAGCCTGCACCCACATGGGAGACCTGGATGAAGCTCCTGGTTCCTGGCTTCAACATGGCCCAACCCTAGCCTTTGTGGCTATTTGGGGAGTGAACCAGCTGATGGAAGATTCTCCCTCTCTCTCCCTCCCTGTAACTCTATCAAATAAATAAATAAGCTTTTAGAAAAAAATTCTCTGCTGATCATTATTGCCTTCAACTTTTTTTTTTTTTTTGACAGGCAGAGTTAGACAGTTAGAGAGAGAGAGAGAGAGAGAGAGAGAGAGGTCTTCCTTCCATTGGTTCACCCCCCAAATAGCCGCTATAGCCGGTGCTGTGCCCATCCGAAGCCAGGAGCCAGGTGCCTCCTCCTGGTCTCTCATGTGGGTGCAGGGCCCAAGCACTTGGGCCATCCTCCACTGCCCTCCTGGGCCACAGCAGAGAGCTGGCCTGGAAGAGGGGCAACTGGGACAGAATCCGGAGCCCCGACCAGGACTAGAATCTGGGGTGCTGGCGCCACAGGCGGAGGATTAGCCTAGTGAGCCGTGGTACCAGCCACCTTCAACAATTTTAGGATATTACTCCTGTTGTCTTCTCATATCCATTGTTGCAAATGACATTGTCTTTCATCTATAAGAATCTTTCATTTGTTTTTTCTCTTTATAATTGATGTTCTGTGGTTTAATTATATGTCTACACATGGATTTAATTTTTCTACTTCAAAATTTAGTTTGCAAGAAAAATTACTTTGCTCCTTCAAATTCTTTAATTCTAGGAAACCCTCAATCATTGTATATATTAGGACTTGGTTCTGTTTCAAGTGATTACAGTGATGACAACAACCCTAAATTAGAGTGGTTTGTACAAGATAAACTTATTTCCTCACATACATTAGGGCCATCCAGGTGGTATATGATGATGATAGGAGTTCAAGGGACCTTTTATTTTATTGGTTCTCCATTTTTAGCAAAATGGCTGGAGTCTTAAACCATCACATCTGCATTCTAGCTTTAAGGAACAAAAAAAATACAGAGAAGGGCCTACTTCTTCCTTTAAGGACATTTCTGGAAGTTGCGTGTACTGTTCTGGTACATCCCATAACAGAGATATAGTTACGTGATCAACCCAGATACAATGGAATGTGAGAAATATTATTTTTACTCTGGCAAGCCAAAATCCCAACAAAATATGGGTGATTTTTATTGATAGGGAGAATAGGGAAACTGGCTACTGAGGAACAAATAGTATTGTCACTATAGCCATTTTACTACTCATTTCTCTCATGTTTCCACTATTATGTACTTTTGGAACTTGCAGTAACATCCTATTCTGTGCCTTCATTTTAATTTTTTTTATCTTTATGCATTACATTCTGTAAGATTTATTTAGCCCCATCTTCCAATTTACTAATTTCTCTTAAGCATGTTTAGACTACTGAGTGAAGTTTTTGAAAAATAATGTATTTTTATCTCTGTAATTTCTATAGCTTTTCTCCCTCAGATATGCTGACTTCTTTTTATGGTGTCCTGATATTTCTGTGTAGTTTTTATTTTTTCTTGTCTTATTTCAGATATTTACATTTTAGTTTGCTTGTTCAATTGTTTGTAATTCTTGGGTATTAATCCTGCTAACTTCCTGCCCTCAATTTTGTTCTTACTTCTTGTGTTTCCTTTTGTAACCATTTCATCTTGAGATTTCTGGGTATTTCTTTCCATGGTATTTCATGTATGCCAGATTGTAAACTGTCACTATGGGAAAGTTTCATATTTGTCTCTACCAGATCCTTCAAATCTCCCTGGTTCAAAGAGCTTTTCTTTTTAAAAAAAATTATTTTATTTTTAAAGATTTATTTGAAAGTCAGTTACACACAGAGAGAAGGAGAGGCAGAGAGAGAGAGAGAGAGAGAGAGATCTTCCTTCTGCTGGTTCACTCGCCAATTGGCCACAATGGCTGAAGCTGCACCCAATCGAAGCCAGAAGCCAGGAGCTTCTCTGGGTCTCCCACACAGGTGCAGGAGCCCAAGGACTTGCCCATCTTCAACTGCTTTCCCAGGCCATAGCAGAGACCTGGATTGGAAGTGGAGCAGCTGGGACTCGAACCAGTGCCCATATGGGATGCTGGCACTGCAGGCAGCAGCTTTACCTTTAATGCCACAGTGCCAGCCCCTAATTTTATTTTTTAATTGAACATATTTGTACATATTTATTAGGTATTTATTAGGTACAATTAATGTATACACTGGGTAATGATCAACTCAGGGTAATTAGCATATCACTGCAAACTTCTATCATTTCCTTATGATGAGCACATTCAAAATCTTCTATCTTGATATATACAATGTATTATTGTCAACTATTTTCACCCTGCTGTGCCATGGAAACCAGATTTATTCCTCCTATTTAACTGCAACATGGTACCCAGTGAACAACCTTTCTCTTCTCCACCCTATTCTCTTCAGTCATAGTAACCACTATTCTACTCTTCTATGAGATCAACTTTTTCAGACTATATGCATGAGTAACATCATGCATTGTTAGCTTTCTAGTGCCTGACTTATTTCACTTAACTTAATAATCCCACGGTCCAGACATGTTGTTGTAAATGGCAGGATTTATGATGGAATGTTTTTGTACTGTGTGTATGTATACACCTACAAACATTATTCATTTTTCTGTTAATGGACATTTAGGTTGATTCCACATCCTGGCTTTTTTGTGAATAGTGCTCTAATAAACCTGGAGTGTAGGTATTTCTTCAATGTGTCTATTTCATTTCCCTAGGACATGGATTTAGTAGTGAGCATTACTGGATCATTCAGTAGTCACATTTTCAGTTTTTTGAGGAAACTCCATACTGCTTTCCATAATGGCTACACTGATCTATATTCTTACCAAAAATGTATAAAAGGTCTTCCTTCTCTGCATCCACATCAGCATATATTTTTATCTTTTTAAAAAATTATTTGATGGCTGGCGCCGCGGCTCACTAGGCTAATCCTCCGCCTTGCGGCGCTGGCACACCCAGTTCTAGTCCCGGTCGGGGCGCCGGATTCTGTCCCGGTTGCCCCTCTTCCAGGCCAGCTCTCTGCTGTGGCCAGGGAGTGCAGTAGAGGATGGCCCAAGTAATTGGGCCCTGCACCGCATGGGAGACCAGGAGAAGTACCTGGCTCCTGCCATCAGATCGGTGCGGTGCGCCAGCCGCAGCGCGCCAGCCGTGGCAGCCATTGGAGGGTGAACCAACGGCAAAGGAAGACCTTTCTCTCTGTCTCTCTCTCTCACTGTCCACTCTGCCTGTGAAAAAAAAATTTAAAAAATTAAAAAAATAGTTAAAAAAATTATTTGAAAGGGTAAGAGAGAGAAACAGAAACAGGGAGCTCTCATCCACTGGTTCACTCCCGAAAAGCCTGCAAAGACTGGGGATGAGTTGCACCAAAGTCAAGAGCCAGGAACTCAATACAGTTCTACATGGATGCCAGGGACCTAACTACTTGAACCATCACCACTACCTCCCAGAGTTTGTGTTAGCATGAAGCTAGAATTGGAAGCAGAGTCAGGATTTGAACCTTAGGTACTGTGATCTGTGATGCAGGCCTCTTAACACTAGGGGAAACGCCTGCCCCTATTTTTCATGTTTTGGTAGCAGTCATTCTAACTGGGGTGAGGCATTATTATCTCATTGTGATTTTGTTTGCCATTCCCCTGATCAAGCCAGTGTTTCTGATTTCTTGGTTTGGGTTTCCTACACTACTTATGAATGCACATTTGGACCCCACTCCTGTAAGCTCAGTACAGTAAATGTCTTTTGGGTGGTAATCAGTTTCCTAATTCCTAGACTAGTGGGAGGAGACAGTCTAGAATCTTTTTCACAGTAGCAAACCTACTCTAGGATCTTGGCTCTCTCAACTTCACTCTTTACTATATAAGACATTAAAATCCTCAGCCCCTATGAACATCTATCTTCTGAGTCTAATTATCCAGTTGCCTATTTAGTTTCATCTCTTTCTCACTGCTTTTTTCATGTCCTCTCCATTTCTGGTACCTGAGGCTTTTAATTCCCTGTTTTAGTTATTAGCTGTGTATTTCAAATGTTTTTATTATATTTTATATAGACTTTATCAGTGGTAGGAATGATGGGTGCTTCCCACATCAGCAGAGTCCATCACAGCTTCTCAATAAAAGTGTTGAATTATTCACTCTGATACTTCTTACACTGTCCTTGGTTTTTTTTTTTTTTTTTTTTAATTTGCAATGGATCAGCATTGCCTGGTGGGTTGACATATGGGAGTTAAGAGAAAGAGCACTAAGAAATTTAGGTTCTGGTCCTGGCTTTATTACTTACTAAAGACAGACTTGGGGAAATCGCATTATTTGAGTCTACCACTAGCTGTAAAATAATAATGGAATATTATTATTTGCACAGCTTCATCAGATTATTGAAAGGGTCAAATGAGATATCCATTTGCAACTGCTTTAACACTTAACACACATTATAAAAACTTACAATATTATTAACAGCATGTTAGGGTTTGAAAATCATTAGAATATTCATAAAGATATTTTTGAAAAAAATTTTTGGTAATCTAAAAAGAAGCCATATTCTGCCAATAAAGGTTATCAGTCAATGAAAACACCTAATGAGAGAGCTACTTGGAAACATTCAAAGATTATCATGAAATTTTTTTTTAAGATTTGTTTATTTCTTTTGACAGGTAGTTATAGATAGTGAGAGATAGACAGAGAGAAAGGTCTTCCTTCTGTTGGTTCACTCCCCCAGTGACCACCATGGCCAGTGCTGCACCGACCCGAAGCCAGGAGCCGGGTGCTTCCTCCTGGTCTCCCATGCAGGTACAGGGCCCAAGCACTTGGGCCATCCTCCACTGCACTCCGGGGCCACAGCAAAGAGATGGACTGGAAGAGGAGCAACTGGGGCTAGTACCTGGTGCCCCAACTGGATTAGAACCCGGAGTGCTGGCGCCGCAGGTGGAGGATTAGCCAATTGAGCCACGGCGCCGGCCTAAGATTTATTTATTTATTTATTTAGAAGTCAGAGTCACAGTGAGAGAGGGAGAGACAGAGAGAGATCTTCCACCTGCTGGTTCACTCCTCAAATAACCCCAATGTGCCAGGCCAAAGTCAGGAGCCTGAGCTTCTTCCAGGTCTCCCATGTGGGTGTAGGGAACCAAAGACTTTAAGCTATCCTCAACTGCTTTCCCAGGTACATTAGCAGTGAGCTGGATCAGAAGTGGAGCAGCGGGGTCAGCGCTGTGGTATAGCAGGTAAAGCCGCTGCCTGCAAGGTCGGCATCCCATATGGGCGCCAGTTCAAGTCCCGGCTGCTCCACTTCTGATACAGCTCTCTGCTATGGCCTGCGAAAGCAGTAGAGGATGGCCCAAGTGCTTGTGCCCCTGCACCTGCGTGGGAGATCTGAAGAAGCTCCTGGCTTCAGATGGGCACAGCTCCAGCCGTTGTGGCCAACTGGGGAGTGAACCATTGGATGGAAGACCTCTCTCTCTCTCTCTCTCTCTCTTTCTGCCTTTCCTTCTCTCTCAGTGTAACTCTGACTTTCAAATAAAAAACAAACAAACAAAAGGAATAAACCTCAACTGCCATGGACCACTTCGGGTTAAAAAAAATGGAGTAGCTGGGTCTTGAACCTGTGCCCATATGGGATGCCAGTGTCGCAGGCAGCGACTTTACTACTCCACAATGTCAGCCCCTTCAGGAATCTTAAGATTACTATTTGTACTGACAGGCAGCTATGATTTTATAATAGACTATGGAATTCAACTTTGGAGAGACACACCCTTAGAAGCTAAAAAAGAGAGAATTGAACCTGGAAATAATTATTGCATTTGTCCATTATGCATTTTCTTAAACAGGAGATACTGAAAGTTCAACTAACTATTTTGTAAAGACCATAAACTTTTCAAACAAGATGATGTCCTTGCATTTGAAAAAGTTGAGGACCAACTTAGCTTAGGGTAGTAGCCCTCTCACTGAGCTGTTTGACCCCAGATCCTCCACATCTTCCCTGAAACATATTCACTGGATCAGAAGGACTGTGTCAGTCAAGGATGTGTGTCAGCCTACCACGAGGTCTGTTGCAGAGATTTTGTTATTTATTGATGGTTAAAGTACTAAGTTTGCAAATTACTTATTTAAAAGAAAATTAGAGAATGACTTAAGATGGCAAACTGATCATATTTATCTGATGCTTTTGTCCCCTAATGCCCATAAAAATGTATGCAGATAAATATAAGTATCAAAATACATTTTAATGAAATTGGGAAACAGGGAAACTTTTGATCAGGAAACAGTGAGATTTTATAATTCTGAAAGATATTATGAGGAAACAAATGTCTGGAGGAACAAGACTAAAGGCCACAGAAGCCCAGTGTATGCATAGAGATGATTGCAGTGGAGGTATGTCTGATACAATGATGAGCCTAGAGTCAATGGATCTGAACAGATGGAAGGGGCTATGGAGCACTTATCACTTTGAAAAACTAGGCAACTGCATCTGGAGCAGCAAAACAATCATCTCCTCCCTGCTCTGCTTGTGCTAAGCAGTGGGTAGCTGCAGCATGAACAGAATCATACAGTGAGGTTGGAGAAGCAGGGCAGTCCCAAGTGGCATCTCACTGCTGTACCAAATGCCCACACCCAATATATGGTCTTCTGTTTCAACAGTTTGCATTTCAAGGGACAGGGCTATAAAGCAAATTAGCAAAAAGGTAGAAGACGATTCTTGCATTACTTACTGGTACCAC
Organism: Oryctolagus cuniculus; assembly: GCF_051225735.1. Lineage (NCBI taxonomy): Eukaryota > Metazoa > Chordata > Mammalia > Lagomorpha > Leporidae > Oryctolagus > Oryctolagus cuniculus. Next base: position 153,471,041 of record NC_142868.1, read on the forward strand.
AAAAAAGATAATGCGAGAAAAGTTAAGAAACATAGTAAATCCAAGTGTTTGAACATTTAGCTAGTACCTGTTCCAGAGGTGAAGAGAATGTAGTGGATGGAAATAACAGAGATATAAATAAAATTTTCTAGAGCAGAAGATAAAAAATTTGAAAGTGTTTCAATTATGCAATCAATTATATTATCTCCAGTTATAAAGTTTTAATCATTCTTTTCAGACTCTTACTCTGTTTGCTTTTCTTCTTTGTGTGATTTGTCATTTTTGTTTGTGACTGCATCCATTTTTTTTAAAAAAATATTTATTTGAAATACAGAGTCACACAGAGAGAGTTCTTCCATCTGCTGGTTCACTTCGCAAATGGCTGTAACAGCCAGGGCTGGGCCCATCTGAAGACAGGAGCTTCTTCCAGGTCTCTCACATGGGTGCAAGGGCCCAAGGACTTGGGCCATCCTTCACTGCTTTCCCAGGCACATTCATAGGGAGCTGGATCAGAAGTGGAGCAGCTGGGACCCAAACTGGCATCCATATGCGATTGCAGGTGGCAGTTTAATCCTCTATGCCACAGGGCTGGCCCCGTGTGACTTTATTTTGTGACTTTTTTCTCTTCTTCTTGGAAATATCTCTCTGCAGGGTTTCTGAACTTGTTTTTCTCAAACACTTCAAACACTTCAGAAGTATCACTAGCAAGATTTTTTTTTATTTTAATTTTGTGTCTCATGAGAAGTCCAGCAAGCAAAGTCATATTCCAAACTGGAATGTGGTACAAACTTAGGATTTCATTTTCTTGCTGCTACTCCAGTTAGATTAGTAAAGTGGACTGTGTCTTGAATTTGACAAGCCAGCCATTTGAGAGTTAGCTTTAGGCAGGTTTGAATTCTCTCTCTACTTTGGAAGCCAATAAGGTTCCATCTCTGTTCCAGTGTTGATTAAAATTAAAGTTTCTTGATAATAAAACATCTTTCCAAATCTGCTAACAACCACTCTTCTTTACCACTACCAAAACTTGCATTATTGTTTTATTCAATCTATACTATGAAAGATGAACTATGAAGCTATTAAAAAATGAGATAATCTACATTTATCTACAAGGAAATATCTTCAAAATATATATTGATACAGAAATAAGCTAGTTTCCTTTTTTGGAATGTGAGGGTTTTATTGTTTTGTGAGCTTGGGTATATGTGCCATTTTGTTCAGCCATTTCAATATATGTATTTAATAGAAGAGATTCACTGTTACCTGTCATCTGCCATGATGTAATAACTAAAGTCCCCAAGACACAAATTTATAATAATAACATTCATTTTTTTTGCCATCTATTGCAATTTCCTTAGTGGAGACCAATGGGATAAAGCCATAGTTGTTGTCTTATGAATACTGAAGATAACAGTACGAAGCTGATATATTTCATGGACACTTATAAAGCTTTACAGCAGAGGCACCTCTACCTACTCCTACCTGGATGCAATAGAAACCATCTTACAGTGAAGACATTGTGACACACTGAACGCACCAAGTAAGACTCGCCAGTGGAGTTAATCCTTATCAAACTCATCCACAAAGTAAAGGCTGAGTTAATATTAGAAATAATCTAAGTAGTAGAAAAAAATTAGGAAATATTTTGAAATCCTAAGTAACCACATGTCTTTGAATGAAAGAGCCTATGTGTATACATATCTTCTACTTTTAGAAATGATTTTAAATTTTCATTCTTTAAAGAAATTCATGACACAAAGTAATTATATATATTTATAGGATACAATGCATAATGATCAGATCATCGTAACTGGCATGTCTATGATCTCAGACATACATCCTTTCTTTGTATTAGAAACATTCCAAATCCTTCTATTAGCTATTTTGAAATATTTAATGAATTGTTGACAACTATAGTTATTCTACTATAGATTCTCACACTCTTAATTGTATATAAAGGAGCTGTAAGTTCCAGACAAAGGAAAATTTTAATTTATAAAGCATGATCTTTAAACTAAAATTATAATTATAGTAATAGTGATGAGGTGATTACAAGGACAATTTATTGATCAATGCACATAACCTCACGCTCAGCGATATTATGAAGTTGCTATTTTCCTAAAGTTACGGGTAAGCAGATTGAAGCCTAGTGAGTCTAAGTGAGTTACCTAAGAGGCAACCTTCCAATTTTGATTCCATATCTGTAACTAAAGCCCATCTTCTCTAAAAGTTTATAATTTGTTACTACATCCATTTTTGTACAAAAGTTGTTGTTTTGCTTGTAAATATGTCAGACAGACATCATGTCTCATGATATGTCACAACTGGGGACTACTCTTAAAATGTGAGTGTATTTTTATCTTCTTGTCCCTTGTCCCATTTATGTACATGATATGTTCTAAGGTTATTGACAACAGAATAGCAAGCACTGGGGCCTGTATAATGATTCTGAAATCTCTGCATTCAAAGGATTATGTTTTTATCTGAAGAAGGTAATTTACCCTGTTTTAGCCACATTTCTTTATTAGTGGATGTAAAGGCTTGTGCCTGGTGAGAAGAGTCTCTCCCGTCGTCTGAAAGGTTCCCGCAATCTTCTCCCTTCTCTCTGGACTTCTGGGGCCTGCCTTGGCTGCCTGTCTGACGTCTGTTTCTGATAACTGAGTTTTAAGTCTCTAACAGCTCTTGGGACTTTTGTCGGCAGAGACTTGGTGAGATCATTCTGCTTTCTGCTGACTTTCCTTTCTCTGTGTTTTTGGACTGTTTGGATGAGCATGACCTTGGAGCATTCAGTAATACCTCTGTTCCCTTAGGAACTATTGGCCTACTCCCTGGTTTTATCTCTCTTTGCACAAAAGTTCCATGTCTCTGGAAAGGAAAACAAAGTTGACATTAACCAGGGGGACACAAATTGCTGGAAGTTACAGCTGTGAAGTGAGTTCCTGGGTTCGCTCAAGTCTTGGTGATGCAGGAACTTATTTCTGTTTCTTCATTTGATGACCTCTACTCCAAAACTAAAGACACCATGTAATAATTATTGGTGAATATTTTAAGCAAATTAAAATATAGGGTGCACCAGCAAATGAACAGAAAGCAAAAAAAGAAAAAAGCCAAAAAAGCAGCATCTCACCATCCCCAATTCTCATTTTTTTTAATCATTAGCTTGTACAACACCATTCACAACAAATTTCATTTCTTATACAATAGGTTGTTATAGATATGACAGAATTTCAATTCATAGACCTAAGGATTTATGATTGCATTCCAAATGTCTATTAGTTCCAACAAAAGCCTTAGTTACAAGGAAATATGAAAGCAAACATCTGTATGTAGAAAAAAGATCCAACTACTGACTATGACATTTCCACTTGGTTTTTTAAGCCTTATATATCTGCTGCACAGGGATATAATATATAATATATAATATATAATATATATATATATATATATTATATTATATATCTCCCTGTGGCACATATGTTAAGCCTATCAAAAAGTTTGACAGGTTAGTGTTTGGCATAGTGGTTAAGATGCTGGCTGGGATGTGCACATCCCATGATATCAGAGTACCTGGGTTTGAGTCCTGGCTCAGCTATTGATTCCAACTTTCTGCTAATGTGCACCTTGGGAGGCAGCTGGTGATGGCTCAAGTAGTTGGGTCCCTGTCACCCACATGGGAGTCATGGCTCCCAGCTTTAGTCTCCCTGGCCTTGCGAGCATTTGGAGAGGAACCAGCAGATGGTTCCTATCTGTCTCAAATAAATAAATAAATAAATAGCTCTATCTGTCTCAAATAAATAAATAATTTTTAAAGTAAAATTTTTCTAAACTCATTTTTCATGATATAAAATGAATGACTTCAATAATTTAAATATATCAAATTCCAAAGACTATGATTCAAAAGCATAACATCATTTCCTGATTTTTATTATGGCATACAGCTGAGATTTTATCCTACTATGCTGGTCTATTTAAATTAACTAGACTTTTAGAGGATGATTATCACTTAAAAAGGCTAAAGTTATAGCATAAACCTATTCTGTTCTACAGTATTATTTAATTAATTCCAAATAATATCTCACCTTTCCCCAGATAGGCTCATTGGGAGTCTTCCTGGCATCATACTGATGTATAAAAGAGATGCATTCTATAAAATTATTTTGATGTTCTGCTGACACATCAGGAGAGGCAAGTGGAACTATGAGAAAGAAAAGATTTTGTGAAGTCAGGACAAACATTATATGAGTATATAGAAAGACAATCAATATTTATAATATTCATACTTCATAAAAATTGCTAACAAAATTGAATTCTTTAAGTATGCAAGGTTACTTAAAACATATGTATTCATCATTCTTCATAAAAAGAATCAAATCAAAACAAATTAGCCCATAGAAGTGGAATTACTAGTAATTTTAAAGACTAATTCAACTAATACTAATATAATAATGTTAGATATCTGTGAGCCTTAAAATATATCACATATGCTTTTTACACAGATACCAATAAGTTTTAGGAAAAGCAGCAGTACAATTTATTTCTCAACTTATTTTTTTTAATTTATTTGACAGATAAAGTTAGATAGTGAGAGAGAGAGAGACAGAGAGAAAGATCTTCTCTCTGTTGGTTCACTCCCCAAATGGCTGCCATGGATGGCGCTGTGCCAATCCAAAGCCAGGAGCCAGGTGCTTCCTCCTGGTCTCCCATGCGAGCACAGGGACCCAAGCACTTGGGCCATCCTCCACTGCCTTCCCAGGCCACAGCAGAGAGTTGGACTGGAAGAGAAGCAACTGGGACAAGAACCCGGTGCCCACATGGGATACTGGCGCCGAAGGTGGAGGATTAACCAAGTGAGCCACAGCACCAGCCCTTCAACTTATTTTTTACTACTAGAAAATGTATAAGAAATTCCATACCCAATCCATGTTTGTGGTCAAATGGTTAAGATGATGGACTATGGGCACTGGTTCAAGTCCTGGCTGCTTCACTTCTGATCCAGCTCCCTGCTGTGGCCTGGGAAGGCAGTAGAAGATGGCCCAAGTCCTCGGGCCCCTGCACCCACATGGGAGACCTGGAAGAAGCCCCTGGCTCCTGGATTCGGATCGGTTCAGCTCTGGCCATTGTGGCCATCTGGGGAGTGAACTAGCAAATGGAAGAATATCTCTCTTTCTCTCTCTCTCTTCCTCTCTCTTTGCCTCTCAGTAACTCTGCCTTTCAAACAAACAAATAAATCTTAAAAAAAAAAAAAAAAGATGGACTAGAAAATTCTATGTGTAAGTTCTTCCCAGATAGCAGTAAGGGAATGAACTGGAAGACTCTAGCACTGCTTTTATTATAGTTGAACACAGAATTCTTTTCATTTCACCTCATGACAGAGATTCTGAACATTCACAAGAATATAAAACCTCTCAAAATAACTTTTAAAATAATCTTTCATTTTGGATAATGAGTATATAAGTATTTATTATATTATTTTTTAACTCCATATATGTTTATTTAAATAATTTTACAAACTCACTTAAGTTTCCCTTTCAGCAGAGGAAGTTATTTAAAGAATTGGAGAAACCTCTAACTGTTGCTGACGATCAATACTTTTTAGCAAGGTAAAATGCAGACAAGGAAAAAGATTTTTAATTCTCCCTTTAAAAATGTACATGAGAGTTTCTGTAGACCTAGCATATTTATGGAATAGTATACATGAAACTGGTAAAAGTGGTTGCTGCAGTGGGAGAGAACTAGGTGATAAGGACCCAGATGGATTCATTTATCACTGTATGTCCTTTTATATCACTTGAATTTTATACTACATGCACTATTAAAATATATTAAAATTCAATTAAGAACACATCTTAAAATTGGGGGGAATTTATAAGAAAGGAAATGTTACTAAATCCACATTTACTAAGCTTTCATGAATTCAATTAGATACTTATACATAGATATAAACTAATTTTGCTATCAGGAACATCAATATTCATATATTTATATATGATATACAATGGTAATCTTTTCCCAATTAGCAAAAAAAAAAAAAGAAATATTAACTGACAACTTTTTTCTTGATTTCTAATTGAGGTCAGCTACTAAAATTCATATTCTAATTAATCACTACCTTTCTTTTAAGTCTTGTTAGCACATAAAGAATAGAAACTATGAAATATTTAATCACTATATCAGGAACATTCTATGCATAACATATTTATTTTATGTCAATTAGTAAGACTACCATGTCTAGCTTATAGAACAATAGTGTTTTCAAAAATATGTTTGATATATCTTGGAGAAAATGAAGCAGTGGGTATTAATCAGGTGGGATATCCAAAATACATATTGGGATAAAAACATGTTTTGAAAATCTGGTTTTACCAGATTTCCTAGCCATATGACTTTGAGAAAATCACTTATCTTGTTTAAGATTAAATTTTCCCCTCTCTAAAATGGGGATAATAATTTGCTTTCAGAATTATGAAGATTATGGGCAATGTTTATAAAGTACTTGTAATGCTATGATCAAATTATGGAGAGTCTTCAAAGATAATAAGAGGAAAACTCTTTTTTATCCTGACAAAAGGAGACCGCATAGAAGGAAGAAGGAAGCATGGATCTGTTGAACTATCAAAATACAGAGCAAAACTCAAATGCTTTAGTTTATTGGTATGCAGGCTTGGTGGCAGGTTGGGCAGGAGGGTATGAAGGTTGGCTGCAGCCAAGTGAGGACAGGTCGGGGAGAGCTTTCAAGACTTGCTCTTGACTCCCTCCCCCCACTCATTGCATTTCAAAGAGCATTGCTTGGTCCAAGGCCACAAGAAACTGGCATCAATTGCCTAGCCATATGTTGTCAACACAGCAACATCTGAATAACAGAGAACCCCTTCAAGATAAGAAGCCGGCTGTCCCCTTGGGCATTTCTTCCTCCACAATTCCCTGAGCAACTGTCAGTGCTGGTGGATTAAACACAAGAGATTGCCTTAGTCAGTGATGCCTCTTTTCAAACAGTTTAAAGGTGGTGGAGGTAGCTTCCTAACTAGAGGATGAACCCAGTAAAGTGAGAGCAAATGCCAATGGTCAAAACTAGTTTAGTGGTACTTGAAGCTATCCAGTGTGAGCCTCATTTTCTTTCCTTAAATTTACAGGCAGGCACACAATCAGACCCTGGTCTAGAGCCTTTGCCCCCATAGGGCTGATTTCCTTAGGGGAACAAGACCTATAATAAACTAAACACTAGCTGTAAAAGAAAGAAAATGTAAAAATGTGTTATGTGTAATATGTGTAAAAGTATTAGAATCAATAAACAAAGGATTTTAAATAAGCTTGATAATGATCTTCAAAATATGAAAGAAGATATTATTAATATGAAGCAAAAACAAGAGGTCATAAAAAGAATCATGAAAAATGCTAGAAATGAAAATATGTAACAGGTAAAATTTTTAAAAATAGGTAGAATAAATAGTAAAAAGATTCATGAACTAGAAAAGCAAGTTGAGAAGCTCTCTCAAAGGCAATAGGAAAGGAAAAATAAAAATAAAAGAAGAGCTAAGACCCATGCAAAGTAGAAGTACCAAAAGTAGCAACACCAGAATTCAAAAGCAGTGGAGGGAAGGAGATTTTTGAAGAAATAATGGGAACTATCCAAGAATTCAAGGAATATCAAAGACATAAGACTGAATGAGCTTACAGGAGACCAAGAGAGTAACAGGGATAGGAATAAAATGAGGCAAGTAAGGTTCAAGGAAAGTAATATTGAATGAGGCATTAGCATGGACCTGGGAGTGACTTCTTACATTTTGCACCCAAAGCTTCTCATTCTCTTCCTAATCCTGCAGGGTAGGTATGGAAAAACTCATACCCAAGACATATACCCAAGATACCAAGTTATAGGTGACCTCAGACAAAGGAAAGATTATAAATGTTTTCAAAAAGAAGAGTTAGATTACCTTTAATGGTGTAAGAAGATTAATATCAAATTTCTCAAAGCAAATTGGACACAAGGTGATACCTGAGTAATATTTCTTTTTAATATTTTTTATTTATTTATTTGACAGGTAGAGTTACAGACAGTGAGAGAGAGAGAGAGACAGAGAGAAAGGTCTTCCATACTATGGTTAAACCCCCAAATGGCCACAAAAGCTAGAGCTACACCAATCTGAAGCCAAGAGCCAGGTGCCTCCTCCTGGTCTCCCATGCAGGTGCAGGGGCCCAAGCACTTGGGCCATCCCCACTTCCCTCCTGGGCCACAGCAGAGAGCTGGATTGGAAGAGGAGCAACCAGGACTAGAATCCAGTGCCCAAATGGGATGCCAGTGCTGCAGGCAGAGGATTAACCTAGTGTGCCATGGTGCTGGCCCCGAGTAATATTTCTAAAATATTAAAACAAAAACTTTAAGCCTAAGCTTTTATATCCAGCAAAACTTTCCTTAACTATGAAGCCAAAAAACATATTGGGAGGAAAAAAAAAAGGCCCGAGAAGAATTCCCCCCAAAATAGACATACTCTGAAAAATTCTTAGAGGCAGAACTCAAATAAGACTAGAAATAAATCAAGGTGAGTGTCTAAGACATATGGAAAAAAATAACAATGATTTTTGTTTCAGGGCTGGCACTGTAGCATAGTAGATTAAGCCAGCATCCCATATGGGTGCCAGCTGGTATTCATCCAGCTCTCTGCTAATGCATTAGCTAGGGAAAAGCAGTGGAAAATGGCTCAAGTACTTGAGCCCCTGCACCCACGTGGGAGACCCAGATAAAGCTCCTGGTTCTGGCTTCAGCCTGGCCCAGCCCTGGTCATTGTCACCATTTGGGGAGTGAACAAGCAGATGGAAGATATTCTCTGTCTCTCTTTTTCTTTCTCTCTCTCCCCATCTCTCTCTGTAACTCTGCCTTTCAAAAATAAAATAAATCTTATTTAAAAAGTTTTTTGTTCCTTGAAAAAGGACTAAAGAAGAGAAAAATAAGTAGTATAACCCATAAAAACTCAGATTTGGTGTGGGTGTTTGACCTAGCAGTATAGACACTCACATCTCACATCAGAGTACCTGGGTTTCATCTTGCTCTGGCTCCTGTCTCCAGTTCCCTGCTAAAATGGGGAGGTAGAGCCAAGATGGTGGAATAGTGAGGGCGTGCACTGATATTCCGGGAAAAGATAGTTTAATAAAAGTGGAGATACTGTAGTTTCAGGGAAAGGCTTGGGGAAAAAACTGCAGAGGAAACACTTCCGGATCTAGTGGATGTGACACGGAGGACCTATTGGGAGAGCAAGGACGCCCACAGCTCGGGAGCCCAGCCGCAGAGTCTATGCACCAGCGCTGGAAGGGGACATGAGGTCAGTAGCCCAAGACACTGGCAGGGAAATGGCAGAAAGAGCCTAGAGGGAACGAGGCTTGAAGCCCTGCTGGGGAAAGTTCACCAGGCTAACTAGAGGAGAGAAAAAAATAAATAAAAGGGACTGGCACGGACACAAGCCTCTCTCTCCACTCAGCTTACAAAGGCAAGCAAGACAAAGAGCAGGTGCCATTTTAGACACATGTAAAGCGGTGCCCACCATCAACCAAGCAGAAAAACCTGACTCTGGTGGGGAGAAATAACAGGAGGTTAGGACCTAGTGAAGGTGTGGAGCTAATGAACTGAGACTGAAAATCTGAGGGTGTGGGAGAGAACTCACGGAGTACACAAACTCGGTAACCTTGGCAACCCGGTGGGCGACTGCAGGGAAATCTGAGATCACACGGAGGACTGCATAGACCCTTTGTGTGGTCCTTGGGGCAGAGCAGACAAATATTATACCCACAGGGGCCAGATTTCATACATTGACTACCCTCAATTCCGCTCAGCTGTGTGGAATTACTTCCCTTCTGAGTTACAAAAAAGAGAACAACCTGGGTGAGTCACCTTTGGCACACCCTTAACCCTGAAGAACCAAACAGAGCTCTCTGGCCACACCCATCACATTCCACTAAGGATCCATCAAAAGCAAACAGTCCACTTAATCTAGAGTCATACTATAATAAGAAAAAACACCACAGCGAAGAAACCAAAGAATATCTCCACAATGCCAAGCAACAAATGCAGAAACCGAGGAAACAAGAGCAAGGAAGACACTATGACGCCCCCAAATGAACAAGACACCCCAATTCAAGATTATGAAGATGATGAGATAGAAGAAATGCAAGAAACGGATCTCAAAAAATTGATAAGAACATTAAGAAGTTCTCAAAAACAAATTCTTGAAGTACAGAAATCCTTACTGGACAGGATAGAAAATCTCACGAAAATGAAATATTAAATGAGCAACTAGTAGAACATGAAATGGTGATAGTGAAGATAAATCATAATGAAATGAATAATTCAATAGATCAAATGACAAACACATTAGAGAGCCTTAAAAGCAGAATGAGTGAAGCAGAAGAGAGAATATCGGACTTAGAAGACAGAGAACAGGAAAACATACAGTCAAACCAAAGAAAAGAAAAGAAAAGGAAATTAGAAATCTAAAAAATATTGTTGGGAATCTACAGGATACTATTAAAAAACCCAACATTCGGGTCCTAGGAATTCCTGAAGGCAAGGAGAGAGGGAAATGATTAGAAGGCCTTTTTAGTGACATACTAGCAGAAAATTTCCCAGGTTTGGAGAAGGACAGAGACATCCTAGTACAGGAAGCTCACAGAACCCCTAATAAACATGACCAAAAGAGATCCTCACCACGACACGTTGTAATTAAACTCTCCACAGTGAAACATAAAGAAAAGATCCTAAAATGTGCAAGAGAGAAACGTCAGATTACTCTCAGAGGATCTCCAATTAGACTCACAGCAGACTTCTCATCAGAAACCCTACAGGCTAAGAGGGAATGGCGAGATATAGCCCAGGTGCTAAGAGAGAAAAACTGCCAGCCCAGAATATTATATCCTGCAAAGCTCTCATTTGTGAATGAAGGTGAAATAAAGACCTTTCATAGCAAACAGAAATTGAAAGAATTTGTTGCCACTTGTTCAGCCCTGCAAAAAATGCTTAAAGATGTGCTACACACAGAAATAGGGCAATCAATATGAAAGAAGGTAAAGGAAGAAAAACTCCCAGTAAAAGATCACAGGAAGCTCAAAGCGTATACTAGAAAATATCTTTGGGAAAATGGCAGGGCAAAATTACTACTTATCAATAGTCACGTTGAACGTTAATGGCCTCAACTCTCCAGTTAAAAGACACAGACTGGCTGAATGGATTAAGGAACAAAATCCATCTATTTGCTGCCTACAAGAAACACATCTTTCCAACAAAGATGCATACAGACTGAAAGTGAAAGGCTGGAAAAAGATATTTCATGCCAACAGAAACCAAAAAAAAAAATCAGGTGTAGCCATATTAATATCAAAATAAACTTTAATACAAAAACTGTTAAGAGAGACAAAGAGGGTCACTATATAATGATTAAGGGTTCAATTCTACAGGAAGATGTAACTATTATAAATGTATATGCACCTAATGACAGGGCACCAGTTTATTTAAAAGATATGTTAAGGGACTTAAAGGGAGACTTAGATTCTAATACAATAGTACTGGGGGCTTCAATACTCCACTCTCAGAAATACACAGATCAACCGGACAGAAGATCAACAAGGAAACAGCAGATTTAATCAATACTATTGCCCAAATGGATCTAACAGATATCTACAGAACTTTCAATCCTACATTTAAAGAATTTACATTCTTCTCAGCAGTGCATGGAACCTTCTCTAGGATTGACCACATAGTAGGCCATAAAGCAAGTCTCAGCAAATTCAAAAGAATTAGAATCATATGACGCAGCTTCTCAGACCACAGTGGAATAAAGTTGGAAATTAGCAACTCAGGAATCCCTAGAGAGTATGCAAACACATGGAGATTGAATAACATGCTCTTTTTTGTTTTTGACAGGCAGAGTGGACAGTGAGAGAGAGAGAGAGACAGAGAGAAAGGTCTTCCTTTTGCCGTTGGTTCACCCTCCAGTGGCCGCCACAGTGGCGCACTGCTGCCGGCACAGTGCACTGATCCGAAGCCAGGAGCCAGGTGCCTCTCCTGGTCTCCCATGGGGTGCAGGGCCCAAGCACTTGGGCCATCCTCCACTGCACTCCTGGGCCACAGCAGAGAGCTGGCCTGGAAGAGGGGCAACCTGGACAGAATCTGGTGCCCTGACCGGGACTAGAACCTGGTGTGCCAGCGCCGCAAGGCAGAGGTTTAGCCTATTGAGCCGTGACGCCGGCCTAACATGCTCTTGAATGAACACTGGGTCATAGAAGAAATCAAAAGAGAAATCAAAAACTTTCTGGAAGTAAATGAGGATAACAACACAACATATCAAAACTTATGGGATATGGTAAAAGCAGTGTTGAGAGGAAAGTTTATAGCAATAGGTGTCTACATCAAGAAATTGGAAAGGGACCAAATAAATGAGCTTTCAATGCATCTCAAGAATCTAGAAAAACTGCAGCAAACCAGACCCAAATCTAGTAGGAGAAGAGAAATAATTAAAATCAGAGAAGAAATCAACAGGATTGAATCCAAAAAAAATTACAAAAAATCAAACGAAGAGCTGGTTTTTTGAAAAAATGAATAAAATTGACACCCCATTGGCTCAACTAACTAAAAAAAAGAAAGAAAAGATACATATCAATAAAATCAGAGATGAAAAAGTAAGTGTAACAACATATACCACAGAAATAAAAAGAATCATCAGAAATTACTACAAAGAGTTGTATGCCAGCAAACAGGGAAACCTATCAGAAATGGATAGATTCCTGGACACATGCAATCTACCTAAATTGAGCCATGAAGACATAGAAAAACTAAATAGACCCCTAACTGAGACAGAAATTGAAACAGTTTAATAAAGGCCCTCTCAACAAAGCAAAGCCCAGGACCAGATGGATTCACTGCTGAATTCTACCAGACATTTAAAGAAGAACTAATTCCATTTCTTCTCAAACTATTCAGAACAATCGAAAAAGAGGGAATCCTCCCAAATTCTTTCTATGAAGCCATCATCACCTTAATCCCTAAGCCAGAGAAAGATGCAGCATTGAAAGAAAATTACAGACCAATATCCCTGATGAACATAGATGCAAAAATCCTCAATAAAATTCTGGCCAAGAGAATACAACACCACATCAGAAAAAGCATCCACACAGACCAAGTGGGATTTATCCCTGGTATGCAGGGATGGTACAATGTGTGCAAATCAATCAATGTGATACACCACATTAACAGACTGCAGAAGAAAAACCATATGATTATCTCAATAGATGCAGAGAAAGCATTTGATAAAATTCAACACCCTTTCATGATGAAAACTCTAAGCAAATTGGGTATAGAAAGAACATTCCTCAATACAATCAAAGCATGTATGAAAAAGCCATGGCCAGCATCCTATTGAATGGGGAAAAATTGGAAGCATTTCCACAGAGATCTGGTACCAAACAGGGATGTCCACTATCACCACTGCTATTCAATGTAGTTCTGGAAGTTTTAGCCAGAGCTATCAGTCAAGAAAAAGAAATTAAAGGGATACAAATTGGAAAGGAAAAGGACAAACTATCCCTCTTTTCAGACGATATGATCTCTATTTAGGGTATCCAAAGAACTCTACTAAGAGACTATTGGAACTCATAGAAGAGTTCGGCAAAGTAGCAGGATATAAAATCAATGCACAAAAATCAACAGCCTTTGTATACACAGGCAATGCCATGGCTGAGGAAGAACTTCTAAGATCAATCCCATTCGCAATAGCTACAAAAACAATCAAATACCTTGGAATAAACTTAACCAAGGACGTTAAAGATCTCTATGATGAGAATTACAAAATCTTAAAGAAATAGAAGAGGATAGCAAAAAATGGAAAAATCTTCCATGCTCATGGATTGGAAGAATCAATATCATCAAAATGTCCATTCTCCCAAAAGCAATTTATATATTTATTGTGATACCAATCAAAATACCAAATACATTCTTCTTGGACCTAGAAAAAATGATGCTGAAATTCATATGGAGATGCAGGAGACCTCGAATAGCTAAAGCAATCTTGTACAACAAAAACAAAGCCGGAGGCATCACAATACCAGATTTCAGGACACACTACAGGGCAGTTGTAACCAAAACAGCATGGCACTGGTACAGAAACAGATGGATAGACCAATGGAACAGAATTGAAACACCAGAAATCAACCCAAACATCTATAGCCAACTTATATTTGATCAAGGATCCGAAACCAATCCCTGGAGTAAGGACAGTCTATTCAATAAATGGTGCTGGGAAAACTGGATTTCCACATGCAGAAGCATGAAGCAGGACCGCTACCTTACACCTTACACAAAAATCCACTCAACATGGATTAAAGACTTAAATCTACGACCCGACACCATCAAATTATTAGAGAACATCTGAGAAACCCTGCAAGATATTGGCATTGGCAAAGACTTCTGGGAAAAGACCCTGGAGACACAGGCAGTCAAAGCCAAAATTAACATCTGGGATTGCATCAAATTGAGGAGTTTCTGTACTGCAAAAGAAACAGTCAGGAAAGTGAAGAGGCAACCGACAGAATGGGAATAAATATTTGCAAACTATGTAACCGATAAAGGGTAATAATCAGCATCTACAAAGAGATCAAGAAACTCCACAAAAACAAAACAAACAACCCACTCAAGAGATGGGCCAAGGACCTCAATAGACATTTTTCAAAAGAGGAAATCCAAATGGCCAACAGACACATGAAACAATGTTCAGGATCACTAGCCATCAGGGAAATGCAAATCAAAACCACAATGAGGTTTCACCTCACCCCGGTTAGAATGGCTCACATTCAGAAATCCACCACCAACAGATGCTGGTGAGGATGTGGGGAAAAAGGGACACTAACCCACTGTTGTTGGGAATGTAAACTGGTGAAGCCACTATGGAAATCAGTCTGGAGATTCCTCAGAAACCTGAATATAACCCTACCATTCAACCCAGCCATCCCACTCCTGGGAATTTACCCAAAGGAAATTAAATTGGCAAAAACAAAGCTGTCTGCGGCTGGCGCCATGGCTCACTAGATTATCCTCCGCCTTGCGGCGCTGGCACACCAGGTTCTAGTCCCGGTCAGGGCGCTGGATTGTGTCCCGGTTGCCCCTCTTCCAGGCCAGCTCTCTGCTGTGGCCCGAGAGTGCAGTGGAGAATGGTCCAAGTCCTTGGGCCCTGCACCCCATGGAAGACCAGGAGAAGCACCTGGCTCCTGCCATCGGATCAGTGCTGTGCGCCGGCTGCGGCAGCCATTGGATGGTGAACCAACAGCAAAGGAAGACCTTTCTCTCTGTCTCTCTCTCTCACTGTCCACTCTGCCTGTCAAAAAAAAAAAAAAAAGGTGTCTGCACCTTAATGTTTATTTCAGTTTGATTCATCATAGCTAAGACCTGGAATCAACCCAAATGCCCATCAACAGTAGACTGGATAAAGAAATTATGGGATATGTACTCTTTAGAATACTATACAGCAGTTAAAAAAAAACAATAAAATCTGGTTATTTGCAACAAAATGGAGGACTCTGGAAAACATCATGCTGAGTGAAATAAGCCAGTCCCAATGGGACAAATATCAAATGTTCTCCCTGATGGTGACAACAAACTGAGCACCAAAAAGGAAACCTGTTGAAGTGCAATGGACACTATGAGAAACAGTGACTTGATCAGGCCTTGTCCTGACTGTTGATGAACAACTTAATACTTTATCCCTTTTAGTATTTTTTTTAATTCTACTTAATACTATTCGTTGAACTCTGTAATTAATACACAATTATTCTTAAGTGTTGAAACTTAACTGAAAAGTGATCCCTGTTAAATATAAGAGTGAGAATAAGAGCGGGAGGAGATGTACAATTTGGGACATGCTCAATCGGACTTGCCCCAAATGGTAGTTAGAAATGTGCCAGGGGATTCCAATTCAATCCCGTCAAGGTGGCATGTACCAATGCCATCTCACTAGTCCAAGTGATCAATTTCTGTTCACAATTGATCATAATGATAGGACTAAGAGTCAAAGGAATCACATAAACAAGACTAGTGTCTGCTAATACTAACTGATAGAATCAAAAAGGGAGAGAATGATCCAACATGGGAAGCAACATACACAGCAGACTCATAGAATGGCAGATGTCCTAAACAGCACTCTGGCCTCAGAATCAGCCCTTAAGTCATTCGGATCCAGCTGAAAAGCCCATCAGAGTATTTCATGCATGGAAAGCCAGGACACTGTGGCAAAAAAAAAAAAAAAAAAAAAAAAAAAAAACCTAAATGAAAGATCTCTGTGAGTGAGATCCCAGTGGAAAGAACGGGTCATCAAAGAAGGAGGTACCTTTCTCTGAAGGGAGGAGAGAACTTCCACTTTGACTATGACCTTCTCTAAATAAGATCAGAGTCGGCGAACTCAAAAGGCCTGTATAGCCTTGGCAACTAATGACAAGAGCCTGGGGTGATTACTGATGCCATAAACAAGAGTGTCAATTTGTTAAGTCAACAACAGGAGTCACTGTGCACTTACTCCTCATGTAGGATCTCTGTCCTTAATGTGCTGTACATTGTGATTTAATGCTATAAGTAGTACTCAAACAGTATTTTACACTTTATATTCTGTGTGGTGCAAACTGTTGAAACCTTTACTTAATATATGCTAAATTGATCTTCTGTATATAAAGATAATTGAAAATGAATCTTGATGTGAAGGGAAGGGGAGAGGGAGAGGGAGAGGGGAGGGTTGCGGGTGGGAGGGAAGTTATGGTGGGGGGGAAGCCATTGTAATCCATAAGTTGTACTATGGAAATTTATATTAATTAAATAAATGTTTAAAAATAATAAAGTGGACCCCAGGAAACCATGGTGATACCTCAAGTGATTGGATTCTTGCCACCCATGTGGAAAACTTGGATTGAGTTACCAGTGGCTAGCTTTGGCCAAATGCAGCCTTGATAACTGTGGGCATAAGGGGAATGAACCAGTAGATGAGAGCTCTCTTTCCCTCTCTAAAATAAATGAAAATAAAAAATTTTTAATTATTTGAAAATCCACATTTCTCCACAGTAGTGGTAATCTATTGGTAAATGTAATGTAAAAAGAGGTTTTTAAAAAGTTGATATGTGGGGAGCAACTCAGAGTAGACTAAGTTACTGGAATTAAGACTTATTCTATGCATCTGCTCTCCCACAATATGGTGCTGGGAGAGGAGTAAACAACTTCTACACAGCTGCCTCCAGTTTGACCAATAACCTGCAGGAGCTGATCCTGCTCCTGATTGGAGGAGAGCAGTGTACTCAGCGTGTGGGTAGCAGAGTTGGGATTGGTGGAAGAGGACTATAAAGGAGGAGAGAGGCAACATGTACCAGGAACATCTAAAGGGAACATCCGAATAACATCTGAGCAGCCCCCGAGAGAGCCGGCCGGCGGTGTGCCTCTCCCCCGCAGAAGTGGGGAAAGTGGCAGGGGGAGCCGCCCTTCCACGGAGGTGGAAGGGTCGGCAGCCAACCCGGGAAGAACCAGCAGCAAACCCGGGAAGGGCTGAGCAGACAAAAGAACAGCACAGGGTTTAGTGTCGTTCCTCCGCGAAGATGGGGGAGCGACATTGATGGAAAATGATCATTATGAAAAATCTATGCATAGGTTTCAAAATATTTTTGTACCAAAATAATTTTAAAAAATAAAATTTACTTTCATTTTACTTGAAAGGCAGAAAGATAGAGAAAGATAGAGACAGCGAGAGAAATATTTGATTAGCTGGTTCACTCCCCAAATGCTAAAACAGCTAGGGCTAGGTCAGACCAAAACCAGGAGCTAAAACCCACATGGGTGGCAGGGATCCAAGTACTTGAGATTTCAACCATTGCCTCCCAGAACACACATCAGAAGGAAGCTGCATCAGAAGTAGAAGAACTTGAATTTGAACCAGACACTGTAACACATGATGTGGATGTCCCAAGAAGTATTTTATTAACTGCACCAACTGCCTGCCCCAATAAACTTAATTCCCCGTCTCATTTTCTATGAACTTTTTTGAAGTACTCTTGTATATTCTCCATAGGACAGAAATTTTACAGTATAAACTTTACATAAATTGAAAAAGAATTCACAAGACTCTATCGAGAAAAAATTTAAACTCTCTTAAAGGCATAAAAGTATGATTGGATATACATTCCATATTATTGGATAGATGACCTAGTATGTTATTATACAGGTGACAAACTTTCCCAAATTAAACTATAAGGTCAACACAAATTAATCAAAATTATAGCTGGACATTTTGAGATGTTATAATTTCCAAAGTTTGAACAGAAAAATAAAGGCCCATAAACAGAGAGATCAACTCTGAAAGATGAGCAAATGGGGATTTTCTCTATCAGATATTAAGGCAAGCTATAAATCCATATAATTGAAACATTTTGGTCCTAATCCAAGAACTAAAAAGAAGTTGTTTTATAGATGATATGCAGAAAATTGGTTCATCCATGATGAAAAATAAAACAGGTTTCCTATTTAATACTGAACAAAATGGTGGACTCTGGGGCTACAGACCTGATTATGAAAAGCAAAATTATAAAATCAAGAGAGGATAATGTGGGAAAATTTTTGTGATCTAATACTAGGAAAACTCTTCCTAAACAAAACTCCCAATATCCAACCCACAGGGTGAAAAATTGCTGAATTTAATTACAACAAAATTCAGTATACTCCATTAATGAAAGACACCACAACAAAGCTAACACAGTTGGCAGATTGGAAAGAGAGACTGATAAGATGAAAACCAGTGGGCATGGTAGAAGGACCTCCAAAAAGCTGCTCTTTTACAAAAACAATAATCCCACAGGCAAAATGATCAACATAACCTTTTCCAGACCTTTGGAAATAAACCACTTACAATAATCTAATGAGCATTTATCAAGAAAAACAGCTTAAGCTCCATAAAAATAAAGTATAAGTATCCATTTTAAAAATATTTACTTATTTGGGGCCGGCGCCGCCTGTGGTGCTGGCATCCCATATGGGCGCCAGGTTCTAGTTCTGGTTGCTACTCTTCCAGTCCAGCTCTCTGATGTGGCCCGGGAAGGCAGTGGAGGATGGCCCAAGTGCTTGGGCCCCTGCACATGCATCGGAGACCAGGAGGAAGACCCTGGCTCCTGGCTTCGGATCAGTGCAGCGCTGGCCATAGAGGAGTGAACCAACAGAGGGAAGACCTTTCTCTCTGTCTCTCTCTCTCTCTCACTGTCTATAACTCTACCTGTCAAATAAATTAAAAAAATAAATAAAATATTTACTTATTTATTTGAAAGGCAGAGTTTCAGAGAGAGAGGGAGAAATGAAATTGAGGGCAAGGGCGGAGACACAGAGAGAGAGATCTTCCACCTGTTGATTCTCTCCCCACATAGCCTCAACAGCCAGGACTGGGCCAGGTCAAAGCCAAGAGCCAGGAAGTCTACTTAAGTCTCTCACTTGGGTGGTAGGATCCAAAGTACTTGCATCATCTTCTGCTACTTTCCCAGGTTAATGAATTAGTAGGGAGCTGGATTAAAAATGCAACAGCTTGGATTTGAACCAGTATCCATATAGAATGCTGGTATTATAGGTGGCAGCTTAACCAGCTATGCCACAATGCTGGCCCCGTTTTTCAGTAGAATATATAATACTTGGGCCTGGATACTTACAAAAATTTATTTAGCTCACAGTTTTGGAGGCTGAATGTTCAAACAGCATAGAGCTGTCTCTGATGAGGACCTTGTTGCCCACATCACTTCACAGGGACTGGCACTACAAAGGCAGGAAAGCATGTAAGTGAGAGATCACACAGCCAGACAGGAAGTATCTCTCTCTCTTTCTCTCTCTCACACATACACACACACACACACGCACAAGGGCCAGGAATAATCTTCCACTCTGCTACTAGGTCCCAACTCTTAAAGGTCCTACCTACTCCCAACACCATCATACTGGGGACCAACTCCCAATACACAAACTAGTAGGGGACACGCTCAAGCTACATCCAAAGCATAGCAGAAAGCTTTATGGCCATGTTTTTACCTCCCCTCTTCTTCAGAAACCTTGAAAACCAAGAGCCTTACAGATATGAAAAGTAGTAAAATGGATTTGGAGCTTCCACAAAAAACAAATTAGAAAATTGTCATATCAAACCTGGTTGGCAATTCCCTGGAAACTCTATTCAGAGGACTTGTCTTTATAATCATGATTTAAACCTCTGAATGTGAACAGACTCCTCCTCCCCCATCCTAGAGGTGTTTATCAGAAATAATCAAGGACCAGTGTTTCACATTGCAGCCACTTAAGATGGCAATAACAGTTGAGGCACATAACAATTTTCCTCAAACTGGAAGTTTACATGCCTGCTACTCAGGTTAAGATCCAAAGCCAGCAAGTCCTCAGTCAATACAACTCACATCTACCTACTGTAAGGAAAATTTTAAGTATATTGAGTTCAATTATAATATTCACATCTTAGTCAAATGCATAGGGCAAAATTTCTATCATTAAAATCCCTACGAGGGTAGGGATTAGGGAGATGTTTGTCAAAGAATACAAAATTTCAATTAGGAGGACTAACTTCAGGAGATATATTGTACAACATGGTGAATAATGTTAATCACAATGTATTGTACTTTTTTAAAAAAATATTTAATTATCTTACTTGAAAGGCAGAGTTACAGAAAGAGGGTGAGACAGAGAGATCTTCCATCCACTGGAAGGGCCAGAGCTGACCCAGACCAAGGACAGGTGCTAGGAACTCCTTCCAGGTCTCTCATGTGGGTACAGGGGCCCAACTACTTGGGCCATCTTCTGCTGCTTTCCCAGGCCCATTAGCAGGTAGCTGGATTGGAAGTGGAGCAGCCAGGACTCAAACTGGTGCCCATGTGCGATGTGGGCACTGCAGGCAGCGGCTTTACCCACTTTTCCACAGCCTGCCCCAGTATTGTATTCTTAAAAGTCGTTAACTTAATAGATTTAAGTGGGGGGGCGGACAATGTGACAATTAAACTGCTGTTTGGGAGGACTACATCCTACATTGGAATGCCTGGAATTGAGTCCCATTTCTGCTTAAGATCCAGCTTCCTGCTAATGTGCCTGGGAGGCAACAAGATGGCCCAAGTACTTGGATCCCTGCCACCACATGGGATGTGGACCCAGATGGAGTTCCTGGCTTCAGCCTGGCCCAGCCCCAGCTGTTGCAGGCAATTGTGGAGTGAACTAGCAGAAGATCTTTTCTCTCAAGTTCTCTCCCTCTCTCTGTTAATTGCCTTTCAAATAAATAAAGTTCAAAAGAATAGATTTTAGCAAGAGTTCTCAACCATGAAATGGTAAGCAGGTGAAGTAATGCCAAATGTTAATTAGCCCAATTTAGTAATTTCACAATGTATATGTATTTCAAACATCATGTAGTATACATGTAATTTTTATTTCTCAATTTTTAGAAAAGATACTTATTTTATTTATTTGAAAGACAGAATTAGAGAGAGAGGTAAAGACAGAGAGAGAGGTCTTCCATCTGCTGGTTCACTCCCCAGATGGCAGCAATGGCCGGAGCTGCGCCTATCCGAAACCACTAGCCAGGAGCCAGGAGCTTCTTCCGAGTCTCCCACAAGGGTGCAGGGGCCCAAGGACTTGGGCCATCTTCTACTGCTATCCCAGGCCATAGCAGAGAGCTGGATTGGAAGAGGAACAGCCAGGACTAGAACCGGCGCTATATGGGATGCCGGCGCTTCGGGCCAGGACTTTAACCTGCGGCTCCACAGTGCCAGCCCCTATTTCTCAATTTTTCAAAAGCCCTCGCAATACCTAGCCATAGTCTAGATTTAACATAAATAGCATATCAAACAGTGTTTCTTTTTTTTTCCACATTCTTTCTTTTTTTTAACTTTTATTTAATGAATATAAATTTCCAAAGTACGATTTATGGATTACAAAGGCTCCCCCCCCCATACCGTCCCTCCCACCCACAATCCTCCCCTTTCCCACTCCCTCTCCCCTTCCATTCACATCAAGATTCATTTTCGATTATCTTAATATACAGAAGATCAGCTTAGTATACATTAAGTAAGGATTTCAACAGTTTGCTCCCACACAGAAACATAAAGTGAAAAATAATAGATGATTTTTTTTTAAATGATGATGAAATCAGATCAGACCTATTGTCATGTTTAATCCCAGTGAGAGTCAAGTTGGGAATTGATAATTTCTTTTTTTTTTTTTTTTTACAGAAGATCAGTTTAGTATATATTAAGTAAAGATTTCAACAGTTTGCACCCCCATAGAAACACAAAGTGAAATATATTGTTTGAGTACTCGTTATAGCATTAAATCTCAATGCACAGCACATTAAGGACAGAGATCCTACATGAGGAGTAAGTGCACAGTGACTCCTGTTGTTGACTTTACCAATTGACACTCCTGTCTATGGCATCAGTAATCTCCCTATGCTCCAGTCATGAGTTTCCAAGGCTATGGAAGCCCTCTGAGTTCTCCGACTCTTATCTTGTTTAGACAAGGTCATAGTCAAAGTGGAGGTTCTCTCCTCCCTTCAGAGAAAGGTACCTCCTTCTTTGATGACCAAACAGTGTTTCTTATAGGGTAACACAGATTCGTTACAGAATAGTTTTTTTAAACAAATACCTTAATGTTTTATTAATATTCAAAACCAATATTCTAGGATTTACACACTACTACTAAAATAATTGGTTGGTAAATATTGTCAGCCTTGGGAAGCTTTTTAAACATAGAGATGATAAAGTAAATACAATTCAATCTACAATCTGTTAATATACCATGTCAGAAGAAAATCTGATCTAGTAGTTTGCTAGTGTCATGCTGTCAATTTTAAGGAAACAAGATTAAGTTAGGGGCCAGTGATACTGTGGCATAGCAGGTAAAGCTGCTGCCTGTAGTACCAGCATCCCATATGGTGTGTGTTCAAGTGGCAGCTGTTCTACTTCTGATACATCTCTCTGCTATGGCCTAGGAAAGCAGTAGAAAATGGCCCAAGTGTTTGGGCCCCTGCACCCACATGGGAGATCCAGAAAAAGCTCCTGGCTCCCGGCTGTGGATCAGCCCAGCTCCAGCCATTGCAGCATTTAGGGAGTGAACCAGTGGATGGAAGACCTCTCCCTCTCTGCCTCTACTTCTCTGTAACTCTGCCTTTCAAACAAATAAATTTTTAAAAAATGATTAAGTTTATAAACAGTATTAAGATGAGTGAGAGATTTGGATTTATTATATTATTATAAGATCTATATAAGATTTACTAGATTTTGTATGTTCTAGGTTTAATTTATGATATTTATATGAATTATTTCTTTGGGAAGTTTTAAAATTTTTTTAATTTATTTATTTGAGAGGCAAAGAGACAGAGAAACTCACATCCACTGGTTCACACTCAAACAATTGCAGTGACTTGGGCTGGCCTGGCACTGGGCCAGAGCCAGGAGCTGGAAACTCCAGGTCTCTCATGTGGGTGGCAGGAACTCAATTACTTGAGCCATCAGCACTTTTTCCCAAGATCTGCAGTAGCAGGAAGCTGGAATCAGGAGCTGGAGCTTGGAATCAAAAGCAAGTAACCTGATGTGGGGCACAGACATCTTAACCAACATCTTAATTGCTAGGCTAAATGCCCATCCCTGGGAAGGTTTTGATTGTCCAAGTTTTAAGTTTTCTTTATCAAGTTATTTAAAGTGAAAACAGAACATAATTAAATCAACAAACTTGCAGTTTAATGGAATTTAATTGACTATGTTTGTAAATGACTCATTCTTAAGGCATATTTCATCTGTTCCACTCAACTTGAATTAACCATCAAAGAAAAAAAATCAAAGTCACTATCCTCATTTTATCCAAAATTTAAAAATTAAAGGTTTAAGGAAAGAAATATTTTAAAAATTTGTAATGTTAAAACTGGAATGTTACTTTAAATCTTAAGTTGATGATGATGTGTACAAGGCTCTCTTAGAAACTGAAGATCACATTTTGAAACAGGTTGCTCTATACCTTGCCATATTTTCATTCATTAAAATGAGGACAATTTAAAAATATTTTCAAACCAAGAAAGGTGAAGACAGCCACTCTTCAACTCTCATTGTCAGTACTGTTATTCAAGGATATTGCTGTAGTCTGTTACATGAGTAGTCCCAGTGAATACTGTATCTTAAGTGTTCAAATCCCTTCCCTGATTATGTGTTGGCCTGGTGATTAACTAACAAGCAGGATGTGGCAGAAGTGACACTGTGTCAGTTCTGGACATCAACATAAAGAAAGAACGGTAGCTTCTGCTTTTGCATTCTTGGGAGCTCTGAGACATCAGGTAAGAACTCTAACTACCCTGCTGGAGAAACTGCATGGAGACATCAAATGGAGAAGTCAGGCCTGGTCATCCCAGCATACTGCTGTCCAGTTCTCAAATCTCCTGCCAACAAGTGGTGGTCTGCAGCCACACAAGTGACCATCACCAAAACCACATGGAAAATTGCCTAGCTAAGCCCAGGCCAGATTGAAAAACAGTGAGAAAATAAGATGGCTCTTACTTTAAAAAACTAAATTTGAAGGGCTTGCTACGATGATAACTCAAATAGAAATACCTCACTGAAAGAAGTCAATTAAATCAATTAAAATGAATCCTTCTCTAAATAGTGATCTAGAGATGCCTAGAATCTCAAAATAACTCAAAAAAGGCCTAATTTCTTCATGGGGACCAATAAGAGGAGAGAAAGTAATCTGAGTTATTATAGAAATTCCTTACCCAGATATTACAGCTATTAAAGTTAGACATAACTACTGTGTTCATTTAGGCATTCATAGAAGACTTTCCAAAAAAGCCCACAACAGTGAAGAACATCCAAGTGTAAGAACATCAAAGAAGATATTCAGGTTCTTAGTGGTTATTCTACTTAAGAACTCAAACTGGACCCAAAGCAGTTACTTGAAAGAAGCCTTGTTAGATGAGAACTACAAAATGAGACCAAGTCCAGGAAGAGCATTTGAAATTCACTCTGCTTCTTGGAAACTTGATTTAATTAAAATAAGAATTTTCTAAACAAGCTGGTATCTAGCCATTTATATTTTATCAACAAAGCCAGGATTTATTTGAACACACAATTTGCTCCTTGTACTGGTGAGGACTTAGAGGTTTTACTAAGAATTTTTATTTTAACTTTTGTTTGTGTCTGCTTGAAAAACATTCATCAGAATAATATTTTCCACTTAGAAACCTCATCTTTTCAGTAGTATTTATCTTGGTATTATATAAAAAATTATTAATGTGAAAACAGAGAGTTTAAAAAACAAACAAACAAAACTATAGCAAGAAATCAGTTATGTTATACCTTGGTACAAAAGAAGCAACATAAACCTCTGCTTCTGAGTTTGCAGTTCAGAAAAATCTTAAAATATCAAATAATTGTAAATAGTTTCCTTTAAGTATGAAATTCTCCCCTCACCAATTAGATTAACCTTTCCAATTATAAAGTTTTATTATATAAGTCTTTCATGCACTCAGATGTGAAGGAGCACAGCCATTTGTTAACTGCCCAGGGAAGGCAGCCAGGAAACTCTGTGGTGGTACAAGACATAAAGGGCACTTTCATTGTCAGCACAAGATAACATTGCTGAAATGCCAAAGACCAGGCGTAATTAAGTGGGCTGATGGAACAGAATGACTATGAGATGACTTACAATTGACATTAGTGCAGATACAAAAATCTAGCCTATATACATAACATTAAAATATTTCCTTTGTTTAGGTAATTTTCATCTAGTACCCAAACATTACATAAAATATGAGTAAACTGCAGGCCATTGTTGCATTTATATATGTTAGTTTAAATTGCATTATGAATTTAAATAATCTGTGGAATAATATGTAATTATTATTCAACTAGTTCTTAAATATGTTTTGAGTTTGGGCATTATACTATGCCTTAGTATACAATAATGAACTCAGCAATGAGAAATATCAGTCAAAGGATGGAGAGAGAAAGACACACCTTGCCAGGTTCCCAATACTAACTTTCAACTCATTACTAAATTTAGTACAACACAATAAGTAACAATATAAACAGCTGCCATTTATTACTTACTATGTACCAAGTACTGTGGTAAGCATTTAACATGTTATTTTATTTCTTAGAAAACTCTGTAAACTAGGACTTATTCCCATTTCATAAGCCAAGTAAAACAAGGTAACATTTAAATGGTGGACCCAGGATCAAAAAACTTTTTTTTTCTTTTTTTGACAGGCAGAGTGGACAGTGAGAGAGAGAGACAGAGAGAAAGGTCTTCCTTTTTGCCGTTGGTTAACCCTCCAATGGCTGCCGCGGCCGGCACGCTACGGCCGGCGCATCGCACTGATCCAAAGCCAGGAGCCAGGTGCTTCTCCTGGTCTCCCATGTGGGTGCAGGGCCCAAGCACTTGGGCCATCCTCTACTGCACTCCTGGACCAGAGCAGAGAGCTGGCCTGGAAGAGGAGCAACTGGGACAGAATCCGGCGCCCCGACTGGGACTAGAACCCCGTCTGCCAGAGCCACAGGCGGAGGATTAGCCTAGTGAGCAATATTAAATTCTAAGGGGTGTGTTGATGGTAACAAAGTTACTGTGATTTGCAATTCAACATGTGCATTTCCCTTATTCCTTTCCAGTATAAAGACAGTAAAGAAATTAAGAGGGTTTATTTTCTTAAGGGAAAAGAAAAAACTAAATGGGAATGAAGATGTTAACAGATTGGAAGCCAGAAAGCAGATGGCTGGGTGACAATTGACTTGAGTTGACCACAGAAAACTGGAAGCTAAGTGCTTATGGGAATGGAGGAGGTGGGTAAAAATCGAGTAAGTTAGGCTAATCCTCCACCTTGCGGCGCCGGCACACCGGGTTCTAGTCCCGGTCAGGGCGCCGGATTCTGTCCCGGTTGCCCCTCTTCCAGGCCAGCTCTCTGCTATGGCCAGGGAGTGCAGTGGAGAATGGCCCAGGTGCTTGGGCCCTGCACCCCAGGGGAGACCAGGAAAAGCACCTGGATCCTGGCTCCCGCCATCGGATCAGCGTGGTGCGCCGGCTGCAGCGGCGGCCATTGGAGGGTGAACCAATGGCAAAGGAAGACCTTTCTCTCTCTGTCTCTCTCTCTCACTGTCCACTCTGCCTGTCAAAAAAAAAAAAAAAAAAAAATCGAGTAAGTTTCGGTCACAGCATTCCAGTAAGGCATGGGAATTGGGAAACATCAGACACCTCTGAGGCATAGAGTATGGGATGGGGTACAGTGTTCCTTAAGCAAGACTGTTTAAGAAACTTCTGGATTTTCCATCCTGCATCCCAGGCGAGGGTTTGGAACTTTTCACTCTGGGAAGGTTGACTAGCTCGGGGAATTCCTTATGAAACGGCTGGATCTTGCCTGATGAACCTAGAATAAAGCCCATTTGCTTGGTGTCATCTTGCAAAACTCCCACAGCCCTTCAACTGGAGTAAAGGCAACTGTTCCTTATGTGAAAAGGACTGATCAATTAACCAAAAAAGTTACTAAAAGCAAAGAATTATATATTATACATGGATATTTTATTTTAACCGGTTCATTCACCAAATTTTTATTGGAGTGCCAAGTCTTTTTCTTTGAGGAAGAATCCAAAGTACCTCAGGAACGAACCATGGCTCTAATGTATTTTTCCAGTTTCTGTTCTTGAACATGGAATGAAAACACATGTGAAACACAAGCTCAGAATCCTGTAAGATCTTTTAAAAATCCACTCTACTTCCTCTTTTATAGTTATTTTGCACATAGCTAAATAAGCTTTTGAAAAAGTTAGTGGTTGGCCTTTTATCAAATCTTTCCAAAGCATTCAACTTGGAATATTTTACAGAAACAACTATTTCATATTCAGATTTTAATTTATATGAATATGCAATTAAATTATGGAAAAACTGCAGTATGCAGTAACAAGTATGCATACAAAAATCAATTTAGAAAGAAGCATGACTTTCAGCAAGCTTCTGTATCTCCTTGGTCTGAACTATGAGTAACAGAAAATAATGTAGGTAGATATGGTGAATTAAATAGGGTTCTGTAGCCGCAGTGATGAATCTGAAATTTATTCTATGAACAATGAGAGGCAACTAAAACATGAAGAAAGAGAGTGATTACCATTTGTGTTTTAAAATGAGCTTTCCGAAAGTGATGTGGAAAACCCATTATGGAAGAGGAAGAAAGGCAGCATGATGATAGTTGCTGCAGTATACTGATTGTAATGAAGATGGAAAGGATTAAGACTTGGTAAATACTTTGGAGAGAGATGTCAAGACTTGCTGATGGTCAAAAGTAGAGGAGGACAGAAAGGGGAGAATTTTAGAATGATTTCTATGTTACCAAAATTTGAGCACCCAGGAGAACAGAGGTGGTATTCACAGAAACAGGGAAGACTGGGGCAGGGGAACAGGTTTGGGTGGCAGAAATTAAATATTCTTTTCTAACCATATTGATTTTGAAAAGGTAATTAGTTATCCAAGAGGAGATGTTAAGTAGGTGGTTATATAGGTGGGCTTGGAGCACAATGGTGAAGTTAGAGTAAAGAAATAAATATAATTCTTAATGTTTTTTTTTTTTTGAACTTCTGCCTTAAACATGTATTTCTTGTTTCACTGTACTGGATAGTATCTCTTGAGTACCATATGTTGAATGATATTAGCACCCTTCTCCTTTCTACTTCCCATCTTCCATCTATCATATATTTGCTTTTCTTTTAAAGGATATAAATATATTCTCTATTATGTAACCATATTTAAACTTTATATCTTGTGTCTAAATACTAAGTAACATAATATTACATAACTCAGTGAATCTTCTTCCCTTAAGAGACAAATATTATGCTAGGATCTCATTTCCTTGGGTCCAATGCTCTATGCCACTTTTAAAAAAATGGTTCTAGTATCCTGCCAAATAAATTATCTTTCCTAGGTTAAAATTTTCTTCCCCTATGAATGTTGAAGATATTAATTCCACTGTACTCTTACATCAGTCCTGTTTGATTTCCTGTTAATTCTTTTTAAAAATTATTTAATGTTTAACTGACACAATAAAAGTATATGTATTTATAGGGCACCATGTGATGTTTCAATACAAGTACAGATTGTGTACTATCCAATTAGGGTAAATATATCTGTCACTGCAAACAGTTAACATTTCTTTATTGTGAAAAAAATTCAAAAAAAATTTTTGGCAAAATACACATACTTACCTATTATCATTATCTGTAGTCACCCTACTTTTCAATAGAACACCAGAACTTCTTACTCCTATTTAACTATCACTTGGTACCTATTAAACAATCTTGCCACATTCTTCCCTTCTGGCAACCACTATTAATCTCTTAGTATCTAGGAGATCAACATCTGTAGGTTTTATGTATGAGTGAGGTCATGTGATACTTTTATTTCACTTAAGATAATGGCCTTCACTTCCATCCATGTAGCAAATGACAACATTTCATCCCTTTTAAGGTTGAATAGTATTCCTTTGTGTATATGCACCAGACTTTCTTTATCCCTTCGTCAGTGGATGGACGGTTTCCACATCTTGGCTGTGGTGAATACTGCTGCAATAAACATGGCAGTGCAGATGTCACCACAGAATGATTTCATTAGTCTTGGACAAATGGTTCATATAGTTCTTTGTTTAGTTTTTTGAGGTACCTCCACACTTATTCCACAATGGCTGTGCTAATTTATATTCCTGCTAACAGTGCACAAGGGTTTCCTTCTTTCCACATCCTCAATGATACTTATCTTTGATAACAGCCAATCGAGCTGGAATGAGATGATACTTCTTTGTGGTATGATTAGTGATGTTGAGCAATTTTTCATGTACTGTTGGCCATTTGTTATTCCTCCTTTCATAAATGTCTGTTTAGATCTACTGTCCATTTTTAGGATTATCTGGGGAACCGGTGTTTGGTGGAGTGGTTAAGGCATTGCCTGGGATGCCCACATCCCACATGGAAGTGCCTTGTTCAAGTTCTAGCTCCTCCACTTCCACTGCAGCCTCCTGCTAATGCACACTCTGGGAGCAGCAGGCACTAGTCCAAGCACTTAGGTCCCAGCAGGCTCCTGGCTTCAGCCTAGTCCACCCCTGGCTATTACAGGCATCTGGGGCATGACCCAGCAGATAAAAGATCTCTGCCTGGCTGCCTTTGAAAATAAATAATAATTTTTTAAAAACTGGATTGTTTTTGTTGTTGTGTTTCTGTTTTCTTTTGCTTCATTTTGTTTTTGCTGTTGAGTTTTTATATATTCTTGTTATGATCACTTCTCTGATGCAAATATTTTCTCTTACTCTGTAGGTTTGTCTTCACTCTTTGGACTGTTTGCTACACAGAAGCTCTTTCACTTTAAGAAAACTTATTTGTCTATTTTTCCTTTTGTTTCTATGTTTTCAGGGTCTGATCCAAAAAGTTCTTGCCCATTCCAATGTTCTGAAGCATTTCCCCTGTTTTTTTTTTTTATTAAAAAATTCCATTTATTTGAAATGGAGAGAGAGAGAGAGAGAGAGAGAGAATATCTTCTATCCACTGATTCACTCTCCAAGTGGCTGCAACAGCTGGGGCTGGGCAAGCCAAGCCAGGAGCCAGGAGCTTCATCTAGGTCTCCCGCATGGGTGCAGGGGCCCAAGCTCTTGGACCAACAAGCAGGACATTACCAGATGTCTGACTTTGAAGCTACTGTTATCAATGATCAGTGCAATTTTCATTAGGTTATAGTAAATGTGTTTTCAGAGAAGCTGTTTATTAGGAAGAGACAATGAATAGACTCATCAAAGGCTGCACTTGCTGTGTATGTATTTTCAACTTCTGTACAGCAGCAATTTTCTCAAGAGGTATCAGTGCATCTAATACACCTTAATCTGACAGCAGTAACCTCAGATGATGACGACAATGATGATGATGATGATGATAATAATAAAGTGTTACCACTGCTAACCTTACCTATTCCACAAGAAGGCTTTTGCATCCTGCTGTGTTTGACTGGCAAAACCAATGGACAGGATGGTTTTTGGAAGTCACTCCGCTGGGTGCTTTTAGTGTCGTAAGGTGGCTGGAAGGTATGTTCCAGTGCTTTACCGTGTGACCACCAGTCACCCTTTAAAGAAAAAAATTGCAAACACAAAATTGGATACTGAGGACATTTTCATTTATTGCTTGATGTGTATGAATGCCTAGCAACTCAGTTCAATAGGTTACTGGATATTCTAGTACTAAAATAGAGTTCTGAAATCTAGGGATGAATATTTTTTCACAGAGATTGTATTTCTTAAAAGATATCTAAAAATGAAGTGTCATAAATAGTCAAATAAAATACAACTACTAAATTCTTAAGATACCTTCTCCAAACATACAGAGAAGTAAAAAATATCAAGTAAGTTATATTTCTGTTTCATACTACAATTTTATTATGCACATGTATAAATGTGTATATTCAATCTTTAATCTAAAAATTAATTTTTACTCCTCATTATAATAATACAAATAATTTAATAATATCTAAAGGGTTATTTTCAAAGTTTTTACTCCATGACCCACACCATGAAATAAATTTTGTCATACAAGAACTCACAATGCTACACATATGAGGGGACTTCAAAAAGTTCACAGAAAATGGAATTAAAAGGTAAGATTACTTTGATGCAAAAAAGTTTCAATATCCATACATAGCTTTTTTATAACATGAATTTTACATGAACTTTTTTTTTTTTTTTTTTTTTTTTTGACAGGCAGAGTGGACAGTGAGAGAGAGAGAGACAGAGAGACAGGTCTTCCTTTGCCATTGGTTCACCCCTCAATGGCCGCTGCGGCCGGCGTGCTGCGGCCAGCGCACCGCGCTGATCCAATGGCAGGAGCCAGGTACTTATCCTGGTCTCCCATGGGGTGCAGGGCCCAAGTACTTGGGCCATCCTCCACTGCCTTCCCTGGCCACAGCAGAGAGCTGGCCTGGAAGAGGGGCAACCGGGACAGAATCTGGCGCCCCGACCGGGACTAGAACCTGGTGTGCCGGCGCCGCTAGGTGGAGGATTAACCTAGTGAGCCGCGGCGCCGGCCCTTACGTGAACTTTTTAAAGTTCCCTTGGACATAAAACTGAAACAAAAGTTTCACAAAACACTTACTCTTACAATATGCAGAGTACTTAGCTATTTTCCCATTTTATTTTGTTGATTTATCTTCTCCATTTCACAATTCTATTCACAACCCACATGGATTTTTTTATTTAATAAATATAAATTTACAAAGCACAACTTTTGAATTGTTACGGCTTTTTCCCACCAGCAACCATCCCCACATGGATTTATAATTCACTAATGATTCAGTTTGAAAAACTGTTCTAAGGGAAAATATCTCTATTGCTACTGAATTTTTAGTATTAAACCCTAAATATGCAGGAAAGGGAGAACTGATAAGACTCTTAATTAGCACATGTGACAATTTGATATCTCAGCAGTTGAGAAATCAGTGAGAGGAAATGTTACTCAATCTAATTCTGATTAAAAATTGTAAAAAGTGGTTGACTAACAGAAGTAAGAAATCCTGGGGCAGGGATGGTTTTGGGGAAGGTAGCTCTGACACCTAAGGAGTTCTTGTATGTATTTAGAGAATGACAGTAACCTTGAGTATAATCAAACTATTTAGGCTAGAGGGAAGCCGATCTGCTTTAAAAAAAACAAAACCATGATTCCATAGTCAAAAAGTTTTAAAATGATTCAAGGGGGATGAATATGATTTTGGTAAGTAAAATTCAGATAATACAATTGAGGCTACATTGATACAAAAAGAAAGTAGCATTGAAAGAAATCTATGTGGCAGTATAGAGAGTTCTCAAATGAACTTAGTTTTTAAAAACACAGAAACACATAAAAGAGTTGTACATCATCAATTTTTAAAATTTAATGGCATTACTTGTCAAAAGATTGTCAAGAAGCTCAGAAATAGGAGAAATTCAAAAAAGATGCCAAAGGCAGGAAAAATAAGGGTTTCTGTGGGGAAATGTTCACAGCAAGAAATCAAGGAAAACCTAACTCTTCAATTGTAGGTTCTTTGTTAAAGGAAATTGTCTTCAAACTGAAAAAGGTGAGATGAGCAAATACCAAAGAGGGAACCAAGTCCTGCATAGGTGATGACAGAGTTAGATCTCATTTTGTTACTTTAAATTAGTGTCAGATTGCCGGCCAGGGACAAACTGTAACCAAGGACAATGGAATGAGTGATTGTAACCCGGGGGTAGTTTTTGCAGAGATCACAGAAATTCAGGAACTAGAGAACTGTGGAGGACAGCAGAGACTGGCGAATTTCTCATTTTTCATAATGGGCTGAAGATGAATTTTTAAAATTACTACTTCATACAGATCCTAGGAAAATTCTAGAACAGATAACTAAACAGATGGTGTCTTCTCAATATGTGGCTGAAAATAGTCACATTTTAGTGTTGTCAGAGTGCCTACTTCTTGCAGTTCTCCTACTTTATAATTTTGATAGTACTTATCATGTCCCACAGTCTGAGATTTATAGGCCTTATCTTTCTTACTCTCACAATAATTTTATGATGGAGGTACATCTACTTTACAGATGAGAAAACTGTCAGAAGATTAATCCTCTCAAGGTATATCACTCAGGGCAGCATCAACATTGCCACAATCCAACCCCTTCCCTATCTCTGCACATCTTAAATTGTGTGCTACATGACATCTATTGAGGAATGCAAAACCAGATAAGCACAAATGGAATTATTTCTAATGTAAAAATAGAGGCTCTATGTAAATGCCTTAGTCTGTTTTGTGTTGCTCTAATTAGGTAATTTAGAATTAATTAGTTCACAGT
Source organism: Oryctolagus cuniculus (assembly GCF_051225735.1). Classification (NCBI taxonomy): domain Eukaryota; kingdom Metazoa; phylum Chordata; class Mammalia; order Lagomorpha; family Leporidae; genus Oryctolagus; species Oryctolagus cuniculus. The sequence goes on from NC_142868.1 coordinate 153,504,891, forward strand.
TTGGGAGGTAGAGATGTCCAATACATACAGTAGCAGGTTAGGCAATCCTGATTCCAAGATGACATCTTGAATGCTCTATTCTCACATGGCAGAAGGTATAAGGGCAAAAAGAGGGCAAGAGGTACTGAATGCGGCCTTTTAGAATGACATTAATCCTGCTCATGAGAATGGAACCTCATGGCCTAATCATCTCTTAATATTGTTACAATGGCAATTAAACTTCAACATGAATTTTCAAGGGGGCAAACATTCAAACCATAGCAGTAAGTATCCTGAGAAGATTCTTCAATGCTAAGGTTTTAGGGCATACACTTTATATTATCTACTTTGGTTGGTCAGAAACTTCTCTTGCTAATAACTGGAAAAGTGACTCTTGGATAAATCAACCACTAGGAAATGCCTGGTGGACTGCAATTTTTTCTTAAACAAGAGTGTAATACAAAAGCTATCTCTAAAAGCAGAGATGTCAGTTCACCTTTTGAGAAAACTCAGTGAGAATTTTACTCAAATGGCCTCTTTAGTTTTTCAAATATAAAGGAAATCAGGGGGCTGGCGCTGCACTGTAGTAGGTAAAGCCGCTGCCTGCAGTGCCGGCATCCCATATGGGCACTGGTTCCAGTCCCAGCTGCTCCATTTCTGATCCAGCTCCCTGCTAATATGCCTGGGAAAGCAGGGAAAAATGGCCCAAGTCCATGGGCCCCTGCACCCCATGGGAGACCCAGAAGAAGCTCTTGGCTCCTGGCTTCAGATCGGCCCAGCTTCAGCCATTGTGGCCATTTGAGGAGTGAACCAGTGGATGGAAGACCTCTCTCTCTCTGCCTCTCTGTAACTCTGCAACTTTCAAATAAATAAGTAAATATTTTAAAATAATAAAAAATTAAAAAATAAAGGAAATAATGAATATTTTTTCCTAAAGTATGGTTTAGTGACTTTAAGACTCTGTAGTTGGTGAAAGTATAAAACTGATGAATGTTATAAATTGGATTCATCTTCACTTTAGCTGAATGAAATCCTACAGTTCAAAATATTGTTATTTTTCCTATTTCCAGATAGTCTTTGCTATGCCAGAAAATGATTTCTTTTTGGAAAAGTGAGAATATGTATATGGCCATGCACATGTGCATGCCTTTTTGGTGCAAGCACTTGCTCATAAGAGATTATGAGATGAAAGAAAAAGCTAGATGGAGGCTTGTTTTTATCTTCACTTCATACTTAAAGGAAAGGTTAACAAAAACAATTCATCACTCTGTGTACCATCCCTTACAGTGGATTATAGGCAGGGTACGGGGGTGTTGACATGGAGTTATTTTCAATGAAATAAGCCAATCTGGGAAAAATCACCTAGGGTAGTGACTTTTTCTAGGCGTTGGGTGTATAGGCAACATCTCACAAATTGTAGAGGGGATTCTGCATAAGGCAGAGTAGGTCTCAACTCAAAACTTTGGACCTAGAGAGAGAAAGAACTTCCCCCTCCTAATCTAGGTCCTATCTTTTCCTAACCCAGGATGATAAGTCTTTGGGGATCCATGGTTGGGAAATGTCTGGAGATTTTTTACTCTGGGGCTTCTTCCACTCCCCAAGAACCCAGAAGGCCTAATACCTGTTGCACTGTGGGCCCCTTGGCCACACTGTGAGGCTTATGTAAGACAGTCTCTGTGTTACACTCCTGCCATCTCTACCCTTTTACAAAAGGTTTAGTAAACATTACTTATTTTCCATTCTTTGAGAAATTAAGGGAGAATATTTGGGGAGCAGTGGTAAAAACAAATGGGGCATCCTGGAGAAACCAATCAAGAAAATGCAAGAGACAGAAAGTGCAGCTCCATAGCGGCATTTATAGTGCCCTGGCCAAGATATGATGGCTGCTAGTGGCAGTGTCACTGAAGAACCTAAAAATCATACTTCGGGGGTTCTCAAGAAATTAGGGACTTTTGACCACACCTACACATAAGTCAACCACCTTTAATTAGTATACTTCAGTGCTTTTAAAAATTGACATTCTACTAGTGGCGCCGGCACACCGGGTTCTAGTCCCGGTCGGGGCGCCGGATTCTGTCCGGGTCGCCCCTCTTCCAGGCCAGCCCTCTGCTGTGGCCAGGGAGTGCAGTGGAGGATGGCCCAGGTGCTTGGGCCCTGCACCCCAGGGGAGACCAGGAAAAGCACTGGCTCCTGGCTTCTGCCATCGGATCAGCGCGGTGCGCCGGCCGCAGCGCGCCGGCCGCGGCGGCCATTGGAGGGTGAACCAACGGCAAAGGAAGACCTTTCTCTCTGTCTCTCTCTCTCTCTCACTGTCCACTCTGCCTGTCAAAAAAAAAAAAATTGACATTCTACACAAACACAAGGGAAGTCAGGGTTTGACTGGCTATATCATACCTTAGTTCATCTCTGTTTTGCTGTAGGTATCACAAGTGCTTAAAAATATCTCTTAAGTAAATTTATAACATCTAACAAAATTATTCCTAATGTGTTTTCAACATTAGTTATTTCTCTAGCATATTAACAGGTGTCACACAAAAGATGTTTCCATAGTTAAATATGGGAAATAGTGAAATAAGTAAAGTTAAACAAAAGTTTACCATAAGATTTCTCAGAATCTTTACATATTAAAATGAACTGTGAAGCTCTGGAAAGATGTATAAAAACACTTTTCCAAAACATATTTGACTTTGGAAAATTATTTAATCAAGCATCTATGCAAAGGCTAGTGTTCTGAAAAATGAATTTTGGAAAATATAGGTCTATTATAACCTATTTTTTTTTTGAGTTTTTTTTAAACTTTTATTTAATAAATATAAATTTCCAAAGCACAGCTTTTGGATTACAGTGGCTTTTTCCCCCCATAACCTCCCTCCCACCCGCAATCATCCCGTCTCTCGCTCCCTCTCCCATCCCATTCACATCAAGATTCATTTTCAATTCTCTTTATATACAGAAGATCAATTTAGTATATACTAAGTAAAGATTAAACAGTTTGCACCCACACAGAAACACAAAGTGTAAAGTACTGTTTGAGTACTAGTTATAGCATTACTTCACATGGTACAACACATTAAGGACAGAGATCCTACATGGGGAGTAAGTGCACAGTGACTCCTGTTATTGACTTAACAATTGGCACTCTTGTTTATGGCGTCAGTAATCACCCTAGGCTCTTGTCATGAGTTGCCAAGGCTATGGAAGCCTTTTGAGTTCGCCATCTTTGATCTTATTTAGACAAGGTCATAGTCAAAGTGAAAGTTCTCTCCTCCCTTCAGAGAAAGGTACCTCCTTTTTTGATGGCCTGCTTTTTTTGCCTGGGATCTCACAGAGATCTTTCATTTAGGTTTTGTTTGTTTGTTTGTTTGTTTTGCCATAATGTCTTATCGTTCCATGCCTGAAATACTCTCATGGGCTTATTTTAGGTGAATATGAATGCCTTAGGGCTGATTCTGAATTGTAATAAATATGTAAGATAATAACAAAAAGAGAATTTGGGTTTGGGATATATGGGAACTCTTTGCAAAATTCCACTACTTTTATTCTGTAAATTTAAAACTATTCTGAAATAAAAAAGTTTTTTAAAACTATTGAATTGCCACCAACAGAGTGTAAGTGTTCTCTTTCCTTTCTGTCCTCTCACCATCACTTGTTATCATTTGCCATTTTGATATTTTTTTTTTTTTTGTGACAGGCAGAGTGGACAGTGAGAGAGAGAGACAGAGAGAAAGGTCTTCCTTTTGCCATTGGTTCACCCTCCAAAGGCCGCCACAGCTGGTGCGCTGCGGCCGGCGCACCGCGCTGATCCAGAGCCAGGAGCCAGGTGCTTCTCCTGGTCTCCCATGTGGGTGCAGGGCCCAAGGATTGGGTCATCCTCTACTGCACTCCCGGGCCACAGCAGAGAGCTGGCCTGGAAGAGGGGCAACCCGGACAGAATCCGGCGCCCTGACTGGGACTAGAACCCGGTGTGCTGGCACCGCAGGCAGAGGATTAGCCTAGTGAGCCGTGGCGCCAGCCTATAACCTCTTTTTAAAAGTACCAATTTTTAGAAATACAAGACAAACTAGTTTTCATCAGAAGAGACTGAGTTAAAACTTCTTTTTACTTTTTCTAGCATCCTGAAATTTATGTTCCTAGGTAAAAATGTATGTGATAATTTCATTTAGAAATTGTGTTAGTAATAAAGCCAACCAGTCTGCTGTTAAGTTGGAAGATAACCATAAAACATCAGATGTCACTTAAAATATTTAGGCAACCTTATTTTCTTTATTCTTATTTTAAAGCCAGCATTACTATAAATCAGTTAATTTTTTCTTAGCCAAGCTAACCTTTAAGAAGAAATCTGCCATCTTAAATAAAGGAACAAAGCTTATAAATTCATGAAATAATTAGAAATGAATATATTTAAGTTTCACTGTCATTTTGCTTTTTAATTATGATTTCATTTTAAAATCAAACATGCCTTTAATTCTAGGTTGCATCTTCAGTCTTTTTCCATAACTCTCCTCTTTCATATACATCAACAGGCTCTCTTACCTGAGTTCTTCATTTCAAACCTACTTTTACCCTCTGTTAAAGGTCTTGCAAGGAACAATAAACAATGATTCTACTGCTATTCTGTCACCTGGTCTTGCTGAAAGCATTTGCTAACATCTTTTTTCATTTTTTTTCAAGACACTTAGAAACCAGAATCAGAGAAATCTAGATGGTATTAATTCTTTAATTTTTACATTTCAGGGCCTGCGCTGTGGCGCAGCAGGTTAATGCCCTGGCCTGAAGTGCCGGCATCCCATATGTGTTCCAGTTCTGGTCCTGGCTGCTCCACTTCTGATCCAGCTCTCTGCTGTGGCCTGGGAAAGCAGCAGAAGATGGCCCAAGTCCTTGGGCCCCTGCACCCACATGGGAGACCTGGAAGAAGCTCCTGGCTCCTGGCTTTGGATCGGTGCAGCTCCAGCCGTTGCGGCCATTTGAGGAGTGAACAATTGGATGGAAGACCTCTCTCTCACTCTTCCTCTCCTCTCTCTGTGTAACTGACTTTCAAATACATAAATCTTTAAGAAAAAATAAATTTGGCCGGTGCTGCGGCTCACTTGGCTAATCCTCCGCCTGCGATGCCGGCACCCTGGGTTCTAGTTCCAGTGAGGGCACCAGATTCTGTCCTGGTTGCTCCTCTTCCAGTCCAGCTCTCTGCTGTGGCCCAGGAATGCAGTGGAGGATGGCCCAAGTGCTTGGGCTCCTGCACCTGCATGGGAGACCAGAAAGAGACACCTGGCTCCTGGCTTCAGATCAGTGCAGCGTGACAGCCATAGCAGCCATTTTGGGGGGTGAACCAATAGAAGGAGGACCTTTCTCTCTCTCTCTCTCTCTCACTAACTCTGCCTGTCAAAAAAAAAATAATTTTACATTTCATATTTCTATCCTTGATTCAGTTTTTCTTTATAGTGTCCCCATTGTATATATTGATCCAGTGAACAGTTTTAGACTCCCCTCTGAACTAGAGCTTGGGAGAGTCATTCACTAGCTTTTGTAAGAAATACAAGAACTTCACTAATCTAATTTTTTTCTGTACCTGATTTATTTCCCCAGAGCAGGTCTGGCTTAACAATAATGACTGATTTCTTTTAAATCTCAAATAATTAGGACTAGAGTACAAAAACAAGGGCACGTTTATAAAATCAAATACCCTTAAAACTGCCCTTCAAAGAATTTACTCTACGATATTAAGACATATTTGACCACAGAATTCCTTCCCTGAAAAGATCTCACAGTCACACATGGAACCATGGTAGGCTATTTTATGACAAGGACAGTTGATGTTATCAGCATGAGAGCTCATCAAAAGCAGTCACCATTTAAATGTCAAGTTAAATCACATCTCCCTCTAACTGGCACACTGGCAGCACAAGCAGGAAGTGGAGTAGGGCAAGGCTGACATTGCCGCAGTTGTCTGAGACTGTATGGATGGTGCACTTTTCCTTTTGTGTATGTCATGCTAGAAAACATCCACATGAGAAAGCATCAGTACCTCTGCTGTGGCATATTTTGAATATAGTCTGCTCAACACTAATTGGGCCAAGCACTGCACTATGTCCTCTCTCATAGAATCCTGCTGTTAGTTAATGATGGTGGACTCCTCAGTGCCCACAGCTATGCAGAGAGCAGTGGACTAGAATTTTATGGCTGCCAAAACTAATGTTTATTGACTGCTTCTCTTGTACATTATGAATGCTCTCCTGCCAGGCTTCCATGTGGTTACATCCTCATCCTCCTTTAAGTTTTCACTCAAATGTCACATTCTCAGTGAGGCCTCCTCTGACTACCTATTTTAAATTACAACTCTACCTCCAGCATTCCTTACTCCTCCACCTTCTGTGCCAGCTAGTACTACCATCAAACATTCTAATAGTACTGTATACCTAGTGCCCAGAAAAGGACCTGACAAAAATATCTATTTTAATCCTCACAAAACCCTTATGTGAGAAATGACTACCATCCTTACTACACAGATAAGGAAACTCAAGTTATAAAGGATAGCTTGCCCAAAGTTATATAGCAAGTGTGTAGTAGCAACAAGAAATGAACAAGCGATACATGCAACAAAATGGAGAAAGCTCAAATGCAGTATTCTGAAAGACAGATTAGAAAAGCTCAAGACTGAATAATTTCATTTATACAACTTCATGAGAAAAGAAAAAAATTATAGAAAACATATCAGTTGTTCAAGGGGCTGGTGTAGGGGAAGGAGATGACTATAATGGGACGTGGGGAAACCTCTGGGACTGATGGAAATGTTCCATGGCTTGATTGTGGGGGGCAACATGACTTTTTACCTTTGCCCAAACTCATAGAATCATATATTTAAAAAGGCAAATGTTGCTGTCTAAATGAGGTAACCAAAATAATGTGCCCCTCATTCCCAAAGATATTTATGTTTAATCATCAAACCTGTGAATAGGGTACTTTACATGGCAAAGGACTCTGCAGATAGGATCACAGATCTTGAGATGAGGGGAGTATTCTGATCATCTGGGTGGGCCCAATGTAATCACAAGGGTCCTCACGGAAGGATGAGAGAAGAGTCAGAGAGAGATGTGAAGGAGAAATGCTGCTGGCTTCAGAGACTCAGGGGCAATAAATCAAGGAATACAGGCAGCCTTCAGAAGCTAGAAAAGGCAAAAAAGAGATTCTTTTCTACAGCCTTCAGAACTAGAGAACTGTGGAGAACAAGAGTGAACGGTCAATGTCTCATTTTTCATAATGGGCTTAAGATGAATGTTTAACATTACTACTTCATGTAGATCTTAGGAAAATTCAAGAACAGATTGCTAAACAGATGGCGTCTTCTCAAACATGACTGATATTTGCTTACTACGTAACCTAAGATATGTTAACCTCACTAGAGATTATTATCTGTAAAATATTTCAAATACTATCTCATAGAAATTGTTGCAGAATTAAAGGATATAATTTATATAAAACATTTTGCTCATTCCTAGCACTTTGTACTTTTTCAATAAATGGTATCTATTTTACAGAAAATATCTGAATTATTAAATATCATGGGAAATCTTTATATTAGAAATATGTTACAATACAATATTACAGAATTTTTTGTAGTAATCCCCAACCAATACTTAGTGACTATAATCTGATCCAATCTAGAAAAATGACTATTTGGATTCCTTCCCCCATAACATACTGTTCGTATTCAAAAATTATCTGGAAGAATTGTTTCAGGTTATTGCTTTTAAGTGCTAGATTACAAGTAGTACTAATCTGAGATGTGTTGCATCATTAAATAATTTATGGCCAAATTATCCTGCAAAACAGTTTCTGAATCTAAATCTGTATTTGTATATAATGAACATCTGTCCAACCTGCTTTTCTGGCCCTTTTTTGGGATCTATGTAAGGAACTGGTTCATTGTATGTTCTTGCATTTGTGTTAATGAATTTGGCATAATAAACACGTCCTCTCCCGATACATGGTTTTGAATGCTGTGTGGTTTTTCCAGATTTTTTTTCATGTTTGATTTCTTCTTTTCTTTCAGTTACAGATACTATACCAGCATCTTCTATTTTATGCTGTCTGAAAAACATAATTAGATATTAAATCATTTATATCAGTGAGTCATAAATAAATAATATTTAAATATATTTAATGCATTAAGACAATTTAGGCTTTAATTTTAGTTAGAAGGGCCTTATACTATTAAAATTTGGGATATTATCTTCTCAATCTGAGATATAGAAGAGGATTTGTGTTGATGATTATTCATTACAATATGCTAGTACACCGGTACTTAAAACAGTTTGTAGAAAACTGGAATTGAAAGTTTATTTTGGTACAAAATGTTTTTTCTTCAAAAATTTCACAGGAGCAGGGTTGTAGTACAGCATATTAAGCTACTGCTTAGGACTTCCACAACCTATAATGGAGTGCCTGGAGCCAAGTATCACCTCTACTTCCAATCCAACTTCCTGCTAATGTGCCTAGGTACCTGAGGTTCCCACCATTTATATGGGCGATCCAGATGCAGTCCACGTTCCTGGTTTTCCCTGGCCCAGCCCTGGCTGTTGCAGGCATTTGAGGAGTAAACTAGCAGATGGAAGATCTTTCTCTCTCCTCTTCCCACCCCATTACTCCACCTTTCAAATAAATAAATACATAAATTTTATTTAAAAATTCATTTAGAGTTTTTCTGTTTAAAAAAAAGTTTCTGGAAATGTGTCCTATTAAAAAGTCATACATAAGTTTTTTGCAACAAAATAAACATTCTTTAATTCATTTTTTTTCTACAAACTTTTAGAAGTTGCCTTGTAGTATACAGAGTCTCATTTGCTTGGAATAGAGAAAGAGTAGTGATATTATCAAGATCACAAGTCATGCTTACAGTATTTATACCTGTGGCTAAGTGGCATGCTAATCTTAGCTAATCTTTTTTAAGAGTAATATTACCAAGAGATGATCTACCACTCCCATCCCATTACCTAGTAAACTCAGCCATTTAGACAAGGATAACTATTTAATTTTAAAAGTTCTCCTGGGTCTAGTTTTGTGGCAGAGCATGGTAAGCCACTGCCTGCAATGCCAGCTCCCATATGGGCGCTGGTTCAAGTCCCGGCTGCTCTACTTCTGATCCAGCTCCCAGCACTTGGAAAGCAGCAGATCATGACTCAAGGTTTAGGTTCCTGGCTTCGAATCAGCCTACCCCAGCTGTTGCAGCCATTTGGGGAGTGAACCAGCAGATGGAAGATCTCTGTTTCTCCCTGTCTGTCTGACACTCTGAGTTTCAAAAAAATAAATAAATCTTTAAGAATTAAATAAAGGTCTCCTGATAAACTTATAAAAACTACCAAATAGACATCATTATTGATTGTTTTTTGACAGGCAGAGTTAGACAGTGAGAGAGACAGAGAGAAAGGTCTTCCTTCTGTTGGTTCACTCCCCAAATGGCCGTTGTGGCTGGCGCACTGTGCCGATCCAAAGCCAGGAGCCAGGTGCCAGGTGCTTCTCCTGGTCTCCCATGGGGTGCAGGGCCCAAGGACTTGGGCCATCCTCCAATGCACTCCCAGGCCACAGCAGAGAGCTGGACTGAAAGAGGAGCAACCAGGACAGAAACCGGCGCCCCAACCGGGACTAGAACCCTGGGTGCCAGCACCACAGGTGGAGGACTAGCCAAGTGAGCCATGGCGCCGGCCCATTATTGATCTTTTTAAGAAAAGACCAATATGCAGGAAGAACAATTAACTCATCTCATCAAATTTTTGCTCCTATACACTGCTATGAAAACATAAAAATTATGAAAATGAAAAAACAGGTGTTTAAAAATAGTTTGTATATTTTTCACATTTTAAAGGAAGGAGAAATTGACATTATAAAAGACAGCAGTTTAAAATAAATAAACTTGGGGCCAGTGCCATGCTTCAGTAGGTTAATGCTCTGCCTGCAGTGCTGGCATCCCATATGGGTGCCAGTTCTAGTCCCAGCTGCTCCTCTTCCTATCCAACTCTCTGCTATGGCCTGGGAAAGCAGCAGAAGATGGCCTGAGTCCTTGGGCCCCTGCAACCACATGGGAGACCGGGAAGAAGCACCTGGCTCCTTGCTTTGGATCGGTGCAGCTCCGGCTGTTGCAGCTGCTTGGGGAGTGAACCAATGGAAGGAAGACCTTTCTCTCTGTCTCTCCCTCTCACTGTCTGTAACTCTACCTCTCAAATAAATAAAATCTTAAAAAAAATAAAATAAAATAAAATTCATAAATCTGAAACCTAAAGAATGAACATATAAATATTCATATAAATATTACATAGATTGTTGTAAAATCAAAGGTCTGACCCTATAGAAGGTGAGTCAATATGATTCCAAATTTACAGAAAAATTAAGTAGTTCTGTTAAACATAGACCTTAAAATAGAATTCCTACTTTATTTCAACCGCAAGCCAGGTCCATCTCATTTACTGTGTCATTTTGCAATGAAAACACTCCAGTGGCTTTCCACTGCATTTACAATAAAGACACTGCCTCCTAATTATGACTCCAAGATTTTATGTGAGCTGCTCCAGCCAATCTCTTCAGCCTCACACCAGCCTCTCTCCCTCAGTTCTCAGCTAACCTGTTTTCCTTCAAAACCTGGCCCATGTCCATCTCTTATCCCCTCAGGGTATTTGAATGTGTTCTTCCCTCTGGCCAGAGGGCTCTTTCCTAGCTCCCTGTACAGCTGGCTCATTATCTCCTGAGTAGCTTTTCAGAGATTCCTCATTCAAGTCATTCCATAAATTCTCTATTTTAGCACTCTCCACTTCTTTCCTAATACTTGCCACAGTATGCAGTACGTATACCTAGTTTTATGTTTATTCTTTTCAATATACACCAGAAATACCCTTTACTAGTCAATAAATTCCATGAGGTAGGGATTATTTCACTCACTATTACACTCAGCATCTGGGAAGAGTCTTGTTCATCGAAGATAAATGGATTTCTATTATAATATTTACATATATTTTGAGGGTTTTCAAGGTGGCCAAACAGAGGTGCCCAGCGTTTGCCTTCTCCACAGAGAAGCAAAACAACAGTTGAATAGCTGTGTTTCAAGGTGAGTGCCAAAAGAGGAACACTGGAATTTAGTAAGGAAAGTATAGGAACCCTATAGGAAACAGAGGCCTGAGATGGCAACAAAGAAAGAGTCAAATGGAAACCGAAACCATGACCCCATCCCCTTGACCAGGCGAATCCCCATTGCAGAAGAAAGGGTAAACACCGTAACAGCAGGAAAGCTCATCTGCATGGAGATCTCATGCTGACAATCTTGGCTACAGGAGGAATCCACAGTTGTCATAGAATAGGAGCCCAGTAAGGAACCTACCTGTAGTACTCATGGTGGCTTTGCTTCAGAGAAAGAACTCACATTGTCTTGCACCTCACTCCTTCAACCTCCAATTTCCCAAAGTTCAGGATGTGGCAGTGTGATGCCACCTTGAGAATGGAGTCACTGTTAGAATCCACACTGCCCATGGGAAAGAAGCCCCTGCATACCCACATTTCTGGGTCTGACAAACATTCCACCACATTAGCAAAAAAAGACTGCAGCTTCAGGAATCCACCTAGAGCCAGCAAGACAACAGTGACCCCAGCACCCTAGGCCCTACAGAGCTCTGCACTACCAGGAACAGATGGTATGATACAATAGGGGCATACGGCCCCCAGTATCTAAGAAGTAGGGTGTCCCTGCCCCCTCAGACTTGGAACCCTCCTCTATTCTCTCCCCTCCCCCACTACCTGAGGCATTATCTACCACCATGGGAACCTACACACAAGACTCCCAGCCAGGGCTCTCACAACCCCAGCCAGCTTTTATGACTCTGGCCCTCAGGTGGTGGGTGGAAATGTGCCACCAGTGTCAGATGCAAGCAAGCAACTCCTTTGCCTCAGGAGCATCCCAAGCCCTACTGCTATGAAGGCTGATTAGAGCAGAAAAAGATACAGGGAAACTAGACTACAGTGTCCAACTGCAAGGAAAGCCAAAGTAGCCTACCAAACTGACACCTGAATACCTTTCACCTTTTTGCCTTTTACCACAAAAGTCACCCTTTAAAATTAACAGAGACAACTGATCTACAAAATGTGCAAAAATCAATGTAGAAACACAAGTACGAAAAAAAATTAAGGCTATTTAACTCCTCCAAAGGAACACAATGACACTTTAATAATGGATTCCAGTGAAAAGGAGATTGAGGAAATGCCTAACACAGAATTCAAAATATACCAGTGTTGTGATATAGTGGGTAAAGCCACCACCAGCATTTTCTGTTGGCATCCCATACTGGTGCCAGTTAGAGACCCGGCTGCTCCACTTCCAATCCAGCTCTCTGCTGTATTCTAGGAGAGCAGTGGAGGATGGCCCAAGTCCTCAGAGATCCGGAAGAGGCTCCTGGCTCCTGGCTTTGGATCAGCTCAGCTCCGGCCATTCTGGCTATTTGAGGAATGAACCAGCAGATGAAAGACCTCTCTCTCTTTCTCTCTGCTTCTCTGTAACTCTGCCTTTCAAGTAAATAAACAAATCTTTAAAAAAAATTCAAAATAATGTTTACAACATTACTCAGACATAAGAGAATAAAGGCAGCTGAAATAAATCAGGAAAACAATGTATGATATGAAGAAATTCAGCAGAGATTATGAAAAAGAACAAAACAGAAATCTTAAAAAGCTCAATAATTCAAATAAAAAATGTAGCCTCAACAACAGACTAGATGAAGCAGAAGAAAATATCTTGATTTGAAGACATGTCTTTCAAAATATACCAGATAATAAATAAATAAATGTTAATAAAGATACCCTATTAGACCTCTCACACACCATTACATGTACAAATTTGAATCTTGTGAAACCCTGAGATAGAAGAGAGAAGTAAAGGCATAGAAAACTTATTCAATCCAATAACACCTAAGAAATTTCCCAAATATGGAAAAATATATACATATCCAAGTACAGGTGACTCATAGCATCCAAAATAGACATGATCAGAAACATATTATAGTCAAATTCTCAAAAGCACAATCCAAAGAGAGAATTCTAAGATCTGGGGCTGGTGTTCTGGTGCAGCAGGTTAGGTCACCACCTGTGATGTCAGCATCCAATATCAGAGCACCAGTTCGAGTCCTAGCTGCTATGTTTTCAATCTAGCTCTCTACTAATACACCTGGGAAAGCAGTGGAAGATGGTCCAAGTACTTGGGCCCTGCCACCCATGTGGGATACTCAGATGGAGCATCAGGCTCCTGACTTCAGCCAGGACCAGCCCTGGCCATGTGACTACCTGGGGAATGAAACTAGCAGATGGAAGATTTACTCCCCCCACCTCTCTCTCTTTGCCATTCAAATAAGTAAAATACATTTTTAAAAATAATAAAATCTGAGGCAGGTGTTGTGGCACAGCAGGTTAAGCCATACCTGCAGCACTGGCATCCCATATGGGCACGGGTTCAAGTTCCAGTAGCTCCACTTTTTATCCAGCTTCCTGCCAATATGCCTGGGAAAACACTGGAGGATGGCCCAAGTCCATGGACCCCTGCACCTACATGGGAGTCCTAGAAGAAGTTCCTGGCTACTGGCTTTGGCGTGGCCCAGCCCTAGTCACTGTAGCCATTTGGGGAGTGAACCAGCAGGTGGAAGATCTTTCCACTCTCTCTGTAACTCTGCCTTTCAAATAAATAAGTAAATTAAAAAAAAAAATAAAATCTGCAAGAGAAAAGCAGCAAATCACATGTAAGGAAATCGCCATTAGACTAACACTGCATTTTTTTTTTTTTTGACAGGTAGAGTCATAGACAGTGAGAGAGAGAGACAGAGAGAAAGATCTTCCTTCCGTTGGTTCACTCTCCAAATGGCCGCTAGAGTTGGTGCTGCGCCGATCCAATGCCAGGAGCCAGGTGTTTCCTCCTGGTCTCCCATGAGGGTGCAGGGCACAAGCACTTGGGCCATCCTCCACTGCCTTCCCAGGCCACAGCAGAGAGCTGGACTGGAAGAGGAGCAACCAGGACTAGAACCTGGCACCCACATGGGATGCTGGTGCCGCAGGAGGATTAACCAAGGGAGCCATGGTGCTGGTCCAACACTGCATTTTTTAACAGAAATCTTGCAGGCCAGGAAGAAATGGAATAATACATTGTATATTCTAAAAGAAAATCTGCAACCAAGAATACTACATCCAGTAAAAGGATATCTTTTATAAAAGAAAGAGAATTAAAACTTAATAACACAAGCAAAAACCAGGAATTCATCACTGCAGGACACGCCTTCAAAATATGCTTAAGGGAATCTTGCTACAAATACAAGTTAAAAAAACGATAACTACAATCATGAAAGCATTTGAAAGTATAAAACCCACTAGAAAAAGAGCAAAGATAATCAAAATGAACAGAAGAAATTTTTAGAAATAACCAGGACTAGGTAATTATTATCAATAATAAGCTTGAATGTTATGGACTAAATTCCCAGTTCAGACTAGCTGAAACGTATTAAAAAATAAGACCCAACAATATAGTATGAGAAACTCACTTCACCAATAAATACACACACGGATTGAAAGCATGGAAAAAGATATTCCACACAAATGGATACCAAAAGTGAGTAGAAGTAAACACACTAATATCAGAAAAAAAATAGACCTTAAGACAAAAAAACTATCAAAAGAGATAGACAGACACCAATGATCAATGAAGGTTGGGATTATCAGTTGGTTGGAATGCTACCCTCAATGCCAACATCCCATAAGGGTGCCAGTTCACATCTTGGCTGATCTGTTTCTGATCTAGATCACTGCTAATGAGCCTAGGAAAGCAGCAGCAGATAGCCCAAATACTTGGACCCCTGCCACCCATGTGGAAGACCCAAAAGAAGCTCCTGGCAGCCATCTGCGGGGTGAATCAGCAGATGGAAGATCTTTCTGTCTCTCCGTCTGTCTGTAACTTTGCCTTTCAAATAAATAAATAAACCTTAAAAAAAAGTATGCCTTTTAAATTGTAGTCCATGTTGCAGCAGGCAGCCTCTGATTGTCTTGTCTGTAATTCCCTTGCAGTATATGGCAGTGGTAGTCAGCTGGTAGCTGTCCTACCTGCCCTGCTGCTCCCTTGCAGCATATTCAATAAATCTAACTGCTCATTTTATCTGACTGTTTTGGTGAATTCTTTGCCACCCATAACACTGGCCTCAGTTGTCACTTCCTGCAACATAGACAAACAACGGGTCATTGATGAAATAAAGAAGGAAATTTAAGAATGTGTTGAAACTGCAGCTGATGTTGTGGTGCAGCATGTTAAACAGTCATTTGTGACATTGGCATCCCATACTGAAGTGCCAGTTTGAATCCAGCTACTCTACTTCTGATTCAGCTTCCTGCTAATGTGCCTGGGAAGGCAATGAAGGATGGCCCAAGTGCTTGGGCCCCTGCAACTCATGTGGGAGGCAAGGATAGAGTGTTCCTGCGAGCTTGGCTCAGACCTGGTTGTTTGGGCCATTTGGGAAGTGAAGTCTCTGTCATTCTGCTTTTCAAATAAATCTTTAAAAAAAGTGTTTGAAAATAATAAAAATGAATACGTGGCATACTAAAACTTATGGGATACAGCAAAAGCAGTATTAAGAGAGATGGTTACAGGAATAAGTACCTACATGAAAAAAAGAAAGATTTCAAATAAATAACCTAAAAATGCATCTCCAGAAGTTTAAAAAGCATGACCAAACCAAATCCAAAATGAGTAGAAGGAAATAATAAAGACCAAAACAAAAATAAATAAAATAGAAACTAAAAAGTTAATACAGTTGTTTTATTGGAATAATAAGCAAAATTGATAAGCCTTTAGCTAAACTAAGAAAAAAGAGAGGACTCAAATAAAATCAGAGATGAAAAAGGATACACATATCTGATATCACAGAGATAAAAAGAATCTTTACCCATCCATAAGAACCATATGCTAACAAACTGAAAAATCTAGAAGAAACAGATAAATTTCTGCACACATATAACCTACCAAATCTGTATCATGAAGACATAGAAAACCTGAATAGACTGGTAACAAATATGAAACTCAATCAATAATTATCCCAACAAAGAAAAACCCAGTACTAGATAGCCTCATAGCTGAATACTACCAAAATTTAAGGAAGAATTAACACCAATTCTTCTCAAACTATTCCAAAAATTTGAAAGGAAGGGAACACTTCCAAATTTACTCTTTGAAGTCAGCGTGACACCAAAACCAGACAAGAACATCACACGACAAAGAAAGCTACAAACCAGTCTTCCTGATGAACATGCAAAAATTCTCAACAAAATACTAGCAAACCAAATCCAGTAACATATCAAAAAAAATTACCCTCTATGATCAAGTTGGATTTATCCCAGGGATTCAAGGATGATTCAACATATACAAATTAATAAATGTAATCTATCACACCAATAAAATGAAGGATAAAAAAGATCATCTTAATAGATACAGAAAAAGTATTCAAATTTTCAATATCAATTAATGATTAAAACCCTAAAAAATTAGATATAAAAGAACTGTACATCAACATAATAAAGGTTACTATGTGACAAACCCATAGCCAACGTCATAAGGAATAATGAATAGTTGAGAGCATTTCCTCTAAGGTCTGCAACTAGACAAGGAGATCCTCTCTTCATCTTATTTAATTTTACATCAGTAAATTTAACCAGAGGAATTATGCAAGTGAAAAAAAAGTCTATCAAATAGGAAAAGAAGAAGTCAAATGATCCCTATTTGCAGGCGACATGAGTCTATTATGTAGAAAAACCTAAAGACTCCAGTGAAAGACAATTTAATTTGATAAAAAAATTCTTGCAGATATTTGGTGAGGCAGCGATGCTGTTTGGGATGCCTACATCTGGTAGCAGAGAGCCTGAGTTTGAGTTGCAGTTCTGCTCCTGATTCTAGCTTCCAGCTAATGTGCATTCTGGGAGTTAGCATGTAGTGGCCCAATTAGTTGGGATATTTCCACCCACAAGGGAGACCTGGATTTAGTTCCCAGATCCTGGCTTTGGCTGTTGGCTGTTGGCTGTTGTGTGTATTTGGGGAACGAACCAGCATGCTGCACCCCCCACCCTGCTTTTCACATAAATAAAATGAAAATTTTGAAAAGATACAAAATCAAAATATAAAAATCAATAGCATTTAATATACCAGTAACAAACTTTCTGGAAGAAAAATAATAAAATTTGTCCTATTTAATAGCTACAAAAAATTAAATAGCTAAGAATAAACTCAAAGACATAAAAGATCTGTACAGTGAAAATTATAAAACAATGATGAAGCAAACTGAAGAGAACACAAAAAACAGACCTCCCAAGTTCAAGGATTGGAAGAAGTAATAATATTAAAAATTCCACATACCCCAAAACAGTTTATAGATTCAGTGAAATTTCCATCAAAAATATAAATTACATTCTTCAACTAACTGGAAAAAAATTCAAAAATTCATACAGAAGCACAAAAGTTCCCAAATAACAAAGTAATCTTGAGAAAAAAAAGAACAAAGTTAGAGGTATCATACTATGTGATTTAATGACACACTACAGAGCTATGGCAACCAAAACACATGATAAGGGTCTAAAAAAGACATATAGACAAACAGAACAGAGATTCCAGAAATGAATCCATATATCTACAATGAACTACTATTTGACAAAGGTGCCAAAAACAAACACTGCAGAAATAACAGTCTCTTCAACAAATGGCACTGGGAAAACTGGATATTCCTATCACAATATTGAATTCTCAGTACTGGATGTTTGGCAAGAGATTAAGATATCACTGGGAATGATCACATCCCACATTAGAATACCTGGGTTCAAGGCACAGCTCTGCTCTTTTTTGTCTTTTTGTTTTGCTTTGTTTTCAGATCTTTTTTTTTTTTTAATTTTTTTTTGGGGGGGGGACTTAGAAAACCCCATCCAACATAGAACAGGTTTTATTAAAAAAAAAAAAAGTGAAATGGCAATTTAACAGATATTTTAACAATTTTTTGTGTCTAGCCATATTTCATAATGTGTTTTTCCTAAATGCTTAACCTAGGGAACCCATACTTGTGTGCACACCCATGCAAAATAAACACATGAATTTAACAGTGAGACTTATGAAAAGAAAGCATTCTAATTCAGCTCTTCAGAGCTTCTTCACTTCTGCCTGTGTGAAATTCTCTAATCCTTCCTCCCCAAAGATGGACTATGGTGAACTGACAAAGATGAAGTGTAAGATTTTCAACTGCTCACTGCCAATTTTTAAAATCAGCTATAGTAACAGCTTTATTTGAAATGCTCTTTTGTTTGTTCAGATGTTGAAATAACTTGCTTTTCTGGTTAGTCTGACTATAGTTCTAATGAGGCCTGGCTTCACTAGACATTTTAGGAAAAAGACCTCTACTGAGGCCCAAATCAAACATACTATTGATCACCTCTAAGATGGCATAATCTATGGTCTTTCTTTCCTCACAAAATGAGGATAAAGGTTACAAATACTTACAGAAAGTATACTAATAGCCCAAGTACTCTGGTAGGCACTTTCTCAATGTGCCCAAAGTCATGGCTTATAAACCCAGAGTAGGGAAGCACACTCAGGTCTGACTCTAGTCTTTTCTCTGCTACATTATTATCAGTTACTAGGTGCAATTCAACAACTTAACACTCAGTATGGGCCATAGACTTTGTTAAAAAATTATCCTAATGAATCTTTATAACAATCCTATTAGAAAATCTAAGGCTGTAAAAGAATTTTATACAATATGCCAAAAAAATCAAGATTCATGTCAAGTTAAATAGTTTTACAATAGTCTGAAATACTTTTAAAATAAATAACTTTAAATAGTGTAAGGCCATTTTAAGGGTTCTCATTCCATTATCTGTTTCTCACTGTCTACCAATATTTCCTTTCACTTACAGCTATGCAGTCATCCCTTGCTAAATAAACAGATTGTTTAACTTTTCAACTGTCTTTCAGCTTACTTGAAGCTGTGTGCTTGTGTATGTACACACTTTGGCTGACCAGAACAGAAGGCTGGGGGTATGTATGACCAATTATGATTCATTATGGACCAATGGTAGAAAAAAAGTGCTACTAACATGCAGAGATAAATTCTTTTAGTCATATTTAAAGAGAGACTGTTATTAAAAGTTTCCTTTATTTTTCTGTTGAATCAAGCACTAGCTACCAGTTAGTTAAATTTTTTTGTGTGCCCTCTAAAATTTAGCACAGTTAGCATTGCCTTATCAGTAATCAAATAGGTCCCAGTGGTTATGTCCATATTTAGATTGTTCAGGTGGTCAGGAACTCTTTTATTGGTTTGCTTTAGCTTTTAGTTCTTGGTTATATCTCCAAATGCAAAAGAGTTGAGAGGCTCCTGCTGCCCCCACAAAGAAGTTAGCAGCAAATAGACTCCAATTTTTTGGAATAATTACGAGGGAGTAGCTTGACCAAATAAACCCTGTAGTCATCAAAACAGCAGACTGAGCTGTGCTGAGTTTTTCTGCAGGTCTTGCCATGTCAGCCAATCCAGCACACACCAATCCCCATTTCATAATTGGAGCCCAGAAGAAAATTGTGCGGGGACCTGCCGGGTGGTTGTACAACGGCCTCAATTTCTCCAGCAGCATCAGCTCCACTTTATCCAGGAGCCAGTGGTAGGTGGCCCGCAGGCCTCGGGCACTGGCAGCTGACATGTCGGCCGCCGAGTGATCGTGGGCAGCCGGATGGGAGCGTCACCGTGTCCTCGCTCCTGGCTGACAACGAAGGGCAGCTCGTCCCTCTCCCTTGCCACAGCGCCTCACTTCCGCTTTCCACCAGGGTGCCCTTCGCCGTGGCTCGCCTGCCCCCAGGCCCAGATCTATTTATTTAAATGAAAGAGCTATGGGAGTTGGAGAGAGAGAGGGAGAGGGAGAGGAAGAGGAAGGGGGAGGGGGGGGTTGGAGGAGGAGAAGAAAGGCTGAGCCAGGCCAAAGCCAGGAGTCAGGAGCTTCTTCCAAATCTCCCACATGAGTAGCAGGGGCCCAAGCACTTGGACCATCTTCCGCTGCTTTTCCCAGGCCATGCAAGGAGTTGGATTGGAAGTGGAGCAGCCAGGACACGAACTGGTGCCCATACAGGATGCTAGAATTGCATACAACACCTTTACCTGCTACACCATAACACTGGCCCCTCTGCTTTTGATTCTAATTTCCTGCTAATGTGCACCCACCCTATCGGGTATCAGGTGAGGACTCAAGTACTTAGGGCCCTGAGATTTACATGGGAGACTTGGATTGAGTTCCTGGTTTCTGGCTTCATTCAGCCTGACCCAACACCAGCTATTGCAGGCATTTCCCCCTACACCTCCCCCCTCTCATTTGGTCTAAGAAAGCAAAGGAAACAGAAAGAAAGAAATCAAAAAGAAAAAAAAAAAGAAGAAAGGAGTTAAAATAAAAAAAAAAAAAAAACAAGAGAACTGTTCCTCAACAGTCTAAACAAGGGCTGTTCTTTGTTATTGCTTCTTAAAGGTGTTTTCCCTTTTTTCTCCCCTTCTTTTTCCTTCCTTCCTCCCCCTTCTTTCCTTTTTGAAACTTAATTGTCTTTAAAGAAGAACCCAAGGATGTTATTGCTTTTCTGAGCTCTCAGACATGTCTATAACTTACCACACATAATAATATCCACATTTAAATTCACTAAAAGTGATTCTTGAGAACAAGTTTTACTACTAAGTTAAGCCTCATGACACAACTCTTTGTGGACAGAGGTCCTGCATGGGAAGTTAGTGTACAGTGACTCTTATTGTTTATTTATCAAATAACACTCATATATGACATCAGTGATAACCCAAGGCTCTTGACATGAGCTGCCTCAGCTATGGAAGCCTTTTGGATCCAGTAGCTCGACAAGGCCATACGCAAAGTGGAAGTTCTCTCCTCCCTTCAGAGAAAAGTATCTCCTTCTTTGGTGATCACTTCTGACCACTGGGGTCTCATCCACAGGGTCCTTTATGTAGAATATTTTTTTCCCAGAGTGTCTTGGCTTTCTGTGCCTGAAATGCTCCCTCTGGGCTTTCCAGTCAGATGGAATGTCTTAAGGGTTAATTCTGAGGTTGGAGTGATATTTAAAGTGATTGTCATTCTATGAATCTGCTGTATCGACTGCTTCCCATGTTAGAGCCTTCACTCCTTTTTAATTCTGTCTATTCTTATTTCCAAATAACTTAATCCTATTAATATGATCACTTTAACTCTTGAGCATATCTATATGGTCTCTTTACCACTTGTTCCTATTCATTTTATCTTTTTAACACTTAAGCTGCTATTTTTATCAGTCAGCTTAAGGGATTTTGGGGTCTTATGGCTAGTTGTTAGGTTGTACCTTTAGAAGTATGCCCATATGAATGTATGTAGGATTATACTGCCTTGCGATTGCACACTTCATACATTTCACAATTACAAATTTATGATCTTGATGATTCTTCCCACTGTGTCCACCCTCCCACCCTGACTCCTACCTCCCATCCTCCTCCCTTTCTTATTCTCTTATTCTTTACTAAAACCTATTTTCAACTAACTTTACATATATATGATTAACTCTATGTTAAGTACAACATTCAATGAATCATATGAAAGAGAAAAAGATAAGGCAGATGTTATAAAGGAAAAGATAGACAAAGAAATAGAATATGAAGCTGTTCCTCAACAGTCAAGAGAAGGGCTGTTCATAATCATTGCTTCTAAAAGTGTTAATTTCATTTCTCTCTTTTTTACACGTAGAGTTAGATAGTGAGAGAGAGAGAGACAGAGAGAAAAGTCTTCCCTCCGTTGGTTCACCTCCCAAATGGCCAGCACGGCCGGTGTGCTGCGCTGATCTGAAGCCAGGAGCCAAGTGCTTCCTCCTGGTCTCCCATGTGGGTGCAGGGCCCAAGGACCTGGGCCATCCTCCACTGCCTTCCCGGGCCACAGCAGAGAGCTGGACCAGAAGAGGAGTAACTGGGACAGAAACGGCACCCCAACCGGGAATAGAACCCAGAGTGCTGGTGCCATAGGCAGAGGATTAGCCTAGTGAGCCGCAGCGCCAGCCAATTTCATTTCTACATGCTGTATTTTAGGTGCTCTATTAGTTAACACATGTCAGGAAGAACAAATAGAATTTGTCCCTTTGGGATTGGCTTATTTCACCAAGTATTGTTTTCCAGTTTTCATCCATTTTGTTGCGAATGACCAGACTTGTTTTCTGTTTTGTTTTTTTCTTATCTGCAGTGTAGTATTCCATCATATATATATAATTTCTTTATCCAGTCTACAGTTGATAGGCATTTGGGATGATTCCATGTCTTCACTATTGTGAATTCAGCTCCAATAAACATGATACAGGTAGCTCTTTCATATGTTGATTCATTTCCCTTGGGTAGATTCCCAGGAGTGGGATGGCTGGGTTATGTGGAAGGTCCATATTCAGACCCTGAGGTATCTCCATACTATCTTCCATAATAGCTTTACTAGATTACATTCCCACCAACAGTGGATTAGGGTGCCTTTTTCCCCACATCCTAACCAGCATTTGTTGTTTATTGATTTCTGTATGAAAGCCATTCTAACTGGGGTGAAGTGAAACCTCATTGTGGTTTTGATCTGCATTTCTCTGATAGTTAGTGATTCTGAGCATTTTTTCATGAGTCATGTGCCATTTGGATTTTCTCTTTTGAAAAATCCCTTTTTACATCCTTTGCCCATTTCTTAACCAGATTTGTTTGTATTGTTGTTGTTGAGTTTCTTGATGTCTTTGTGTATTCTGGTTATTAAACTTTTATCAGTTGTACAGTTTGCAAATATTTTCTCCCATTCTGTCAGTTGCCTCTTCACTTTGCTGATTGTTCTTCCGCAGTGTAGACACTTTTCAGTTTGATGTAATCCCACTTGTTGATTTTGGCTTCGATTGCCTGTGCCTCTGGGGTCTTTTCCAAGAACTCTTTGTCTATTCCAATGTTCTATAATAATTTTATGGTGTCAGGTCATAGATTTAGGTCTTTAATGCATTTTGAGTGGATTTTAATCCTTTTTGAGGTATCAGGTGAAGGTCTTGCTTTATGCGATCCAGTTTTCCCAGCACCATTTGTTGAACAGACTGTCCTCACTCCAGTGTTTAATTTTAGTTCTTTTGTCAAAGATATGTTGGTTGTAGATGCTTGGATTGATTTTGGGTGTTTCTATTCTGTTCCATTGGTCTATTCATCTGTTTTTGTACCAGTATCAGGCTGTTTTGATTATAACTGCCATATAGTGTGTCTTGAAATCTGGTATTGTGATGCCTCCAGGTTTGTTTTTGTTGTATATGGTTGACTGCTCTAGCTATTCGGCATCTCCTGTGTTTCCATATAAATTTGAACATCATTTTTCTATACCTGAGAATATCTTCATTATTGTGATTGGTATTGCATTGAATTTGTAAATTGCTTTCTGTATGGACATTTTGATAATATTGATTCTTCCAAACCATGAACATGGAAGATTTTTCCATTCTTTTGGTATTTTCCTCTAATTCTTTAGTGTTTTATAATTCTCACCATAGAGATCTTTGACATTCTTGATTAAATTTATTCCAAGTTATTTGACTTTTTTGGTAGCTTTTGTAAATGGGATTTATCTTAGAACCTCTTTCTCAGCTGTGGCGTTGTCTAACAAGGCTTTTGATTTTTGTGTATTGATTTTGTATCTTACTAGCTTTCCAAACTCTTCTATGAGTTCCAATAGTCTCTTAGTGGAGTCTTTTGGATCCCTGTGTATAAGATCATATCATCTGCAAATAGGGATAGTTTGACTTCCTCCTTCCTGATTTGTACCCCTTTGATTTCTTTTTCTTTTCTAATGGTTCAGGCTAGAACTTCCAGTACTATATTGAAAAGCAGTGGTGGGAGTCTGTATCCTTGTCTGGCTCCGGATCTCAACTTGTCCCGTTCAATAGTATGCTGACTGTAGGTCTGTCATAAATTGCCTTGATTATTTTGAGAAATGTTCCTTATATTCGCAATTTGCTTAAAGTTTTCATCATTAAAGATGTTGTATTTTATCAAATGCTTTCTCTGTGTCTATTGAGATAATCATACGGTTTTTGTTCTTCAATTTGTTAACGTGATGTATCATATTGATTGATTTGCGAATACTGAACCATCCCTGAATATCAGGGATAAATCCCACTTGGACTGGGTGGATCATCTTTCTGATGTGTTGGTCTGTAGTTCTCTTTCTCTTTTTTATCTTTTTCAGGTTTAGGAATTAAGGTGAGGCTGAATTCACAGACAGTATTTGGGAGGATTCCCTCCCTTTCAATTGTTTTGAATAACTTGAGAATTGGTGTTAGCTCGTATTTGTTTGGTAGAACTCAGTGGTGAAGTCATCTAGTCTGAGATTTTCTTTGTTGGGAAGGTCTTTATTATTGAGTTCTGTCTTGGTTATGGGTCTGTTTAGGTTTTCTAGGTCTTCATGACTCAATTTAGGTAGGTCATATGTGCCCAAGAATCTATCCATTTCTTTTCGGTTTCCTGTTTTGTAGGCATACAGCTCTTTGTAGTTATTTCTGATGATTCTTTTTATTTCTGTGGTGCCTATTTTTATATTTCCTTTTTCATCTCTGATTTTATCATTTTGGGTCTTCTCCCTCTTTTTTTGGTTCGTTAGGCCTTTCATTTTGCTGATCTTTTGTATTGTTTTACTGGTTTCAATTTTGTTGATTTCTTCTCTAATTTTAATTATTTCTTTTCTCCTACCAGTTTTGGGTTTGGTTTGCTGTTGTTTTTCTAGGCCCTTGAGATGCATTGATAGCTCATTTGTTGATAAGCAAATTTCTTGATGTAGGCTCCAATTGATATCAACTTTCTTCTTAACACTGATCTTGCAATATTCCATAAGTTTTGTTATGTTGTACTGTCATCTCCATTTGTTTCCAGAATTTTTTTGATTTCTCTTTTGATGTCTTCTATGACCCACTGTTCATTCAGGAGCATGTTGTTCAGTCTCAGTGTGTTTGCATATGTTCTGGGAGTCCTGAGTTACTGATTATACACTTCATTCCATTGTGGTCGAGAACATGCATAGTGCAATTTGAATTTTTTTGAATTTGTTGAGACTTGCCTTATGGCCTAGCATGTGATCAATCCTAGAGAAATTTTCATGCACTGGTGAGAAAAATGTGTATTCTTTCCCTGTAGTGTGAAAAGATTGGTAGATATCTGTTAGGTCTGTTTGGTATACAGTGTCGATTAAGTCCATTGTTTCCTTGCTGATTTTCTGTTTGGTTGACCTGTCCATTGCTAAAAGTGGGGTATGAAATCCCCCATTACTATTGTATTTGAGTCTATGTCTACTTTTAAACCCATTAACATTTCTTTTAAATAGCCAGGTGCCCGGAAATTAGGTGCATATACATTTATAATAGTCAAATCTTCCTGTTGAATTGATCTCTTTATCATTACATAGTGCTCTTCTTTTTTCTCTTTTAATAGTTTTTTTTTTGTTAAAGTCTATGTTGTCTGATATTAGGATGGCTACACCAGCTCTTTTTTGATTTCTGTTAGCATAGATTATCTTTTTCCATCCTTTCACTTTCAGTCTGCGTGCATCTTTGTTGGTGAGATATGTTTCTTGTAGGCAGCAAATAGATGGGCTTTCTTTTTTAATCCACTTAGCCAGTTTGTGTCTTTTAACTGAAGAGTTGAGGCCATTTACATTCAGGGTGACTATTATTAAGTAATGACTTTGCCCTGCCATATTTCTGTTAATAGTCCTATTTTTTTTTTTTTTTTTGACAGGCAGAGTGAACAGTGAGAGAGACAGAGAGAAAGGTCTTCCTTTACCGTTGGTTCACCCTCCAATGGCCCCTGCGGCCGGCACACCATGCTGATCCGAAGCCAGGAGCCAGGTGCTTCTCCTGGTCTCCCATGTGGGTGCAGGGCCCAAGGACTTAGGCCATCCTCCACTGCACTCCCGGGCCATAGCAGAGAGCTGGCCTGGAAGAAGGGTAACCGGGACAGAATCCAGTGCCCCGACTGGGACTAGAACCCATTGTGCCAGCGCTGCATGCGGAGGATTAGCCTACTGAGCCGTGGCGCCAGCCATCCTATTTTTTTACTTTGGGTTACCTTTGTAGTTTTACTTGGCAATTTTCTGCCTTAACCTTCTTTCATAGTGATGACTATGTTTGTTTCTGTTTATAGCACATCCTTGAGCATCTTTTGTAGGGCTGGGTAGGTGGCTACACATTCTTTCAATTTCTGTTTGTTATGGAAGATCTTTTTTTCACCTTCATTCATAAATGAGAGCTTTGTGGGGTGCAGGATTCTGGGTTGACAGTTTTTTTTCTAAGGACTTGGAATATTTCTCGCCATTCTCTCCTAGCCTGTAGGGTTTCTGGTGAAAACTCACTTATGAGTCTAATTGGAGATCCTCTGAATGTCATCAGACATTTCTCTCATACACATTCTTTACATTTACTGTGGAGAGTTTGACTACAATGTGTCATGGTGAACATCTTTTCTGGTCATGTCTATTGGGAGTTCTGTGTGCTTCCTGTACTTGGATGCCCCTTTCTTTCTCCAAATTGGGAAGTTTCCTGTTATTTCATTAAGAAGGCCTTCTAATCCTTTCTCTCCATACTCAGGAACTCCTAGCACCCATATGTTGGGTTGTTTGATAGTATCTTGTAGATTTTCAACAGTATTTTTTAGTTTTCTAATTTCTTCTCTTTCTTTGGTCTGACTGTAAAATTTCCATAGATTTTCTTCTAGTTCTGATATTCTTTCTTCTGTCTCACCTACTATAAGATTTTGCTAAGATTTTCCACTGCATTTTTTATCTGATCTATAGAGTTCTTCGTTTCTAGTATTTTATTCTGATTTCTCTTTTATATCTCAATTTTATGAGAAAAATTTTCATTTAGTTCATGAATTTGCTTTTGGTTGCTTCTACTTAGAAGGGTGGTTAATTTTCTGAATTCCATTTCTTGCATATATTCAATCTCTTCATCTTTACCTTCTACTGTTGAAATGTTGTAGGGTTCCTTTGGGGGACTCATAGTGTCTTCCTTATTCCTATTTAAGTTTTTTTTCTTTGTTTTTCAGTATTTGTGTGGCTTTGTGTGGCTTAGTGGGACGTCTACACTTTCAGTGAGTACCAGGAGGTTTGTGGTGGCTGTGGCTTGGTTGCTCGGTTCAATATTCCAGGGTGAAGCAAGTATCCAAAGTAAGGCCACTGTGGGGCTTAGTAGCTCTCCTCTGGATGTCTGTAGACGAGGGTGTTCACGTTGGTTGGTGTGATTAACCCTTCTCCTCACAGCTGCAGGAGGCCCTGGTGTTAGTCCCTAGTTGGGATTGCTTAATGAACTGCATCTGTGTTCTGTGACAATTTCCTTGAACATGGTTCCCTCTGTTGTGAGCTGCTATAGGACTGTGGGTTGTGGGCGTATGCACAGTGCTCCTGCCTACTGGGCTTGCTTCACAATGGTGGGAGGTGGGCATGAGCTTTCAATAGGCATGGCTTCCCCTTGCCATACTACCTGAGTGGTAGGAGAAGGTATTCTTCTGAATTATTGTGTTCCTTGCTGTTTGGGTAGAGGGTTAAATGACCCCTGCTATTGCTGGGTTCACGCATGGGAGACGGGCAGCTGTCACCTGCTTGGTCCAAAATTAGAGGGGAAAAAAAAAGGAAAAAAAACAGAGGAGCACAATTGCTTCCAGTTTCTGCCAGTCCCTGCAGGGTTGCGGGAGTGCAAGGGAAGTGTACCACCATCCTATATGTTCATTTATTCCTTCCCCAATGTAACTTCAGAAGTTCATCAAACACTCCCTCCCACAACTATCTGCAGCTCCACAAATCTGTGAATTTCCCTCCTCTCTCACCTGGTCCACCAGAGCCAGCATTCCCCTCTCTGGTTCAGAGCCTCCACGATTTTATTTTCCCCTTTTTTTTCATTATTCACTCCTTCATTGCAAACTTGGACCATCTCAGCCACTCTCCCTGGGTTTTTCTCTGTTAATTCCCCATGGCTTTATCTCAGGCATGTAATTTCAACCCTTTTTTAAAAATTTTTTTATGACAGGCAGAGTTAGACAGTGAGAGAGAAAGACGGAGAGAAAGGTCTTCCT
The DNA here is from genome assembly GCF_051225735.1 of Oryctolagus cuniculus. Lineage (NCBI taxonomy): Eukaryota > Metazoa > Chordata > Mammalia > Lagomorpha > Leporidae > Oryctolagus > Oryctolagus cuniculus. Next base: position 153,533,015 of record NC_142868.1, read on the forward strand.
TCCATTGGTTCACCCCAAAATGGCCGTTACAGCCGGTGTGTGGTGCCGATCCGAAGCCAGGAGCCATGTGCTTCCTCCTGGCCTCCCATGAGGGTGCAGGGCCCAAGCACTTGGGCCATCCTCCACTGTCTTCCCAGGCCACAGCAGAGAGCTGGACTGGAAGAGGAGCGACCGGGAAAGAATCCGGTGCCCAAACCAGGACTAGACCCTGGGTTGTTGGTGCTGCAGGTGGAGGATTAGCCTAGTGATCTGTAGCGCCGGCCTGTTTCAACACTTTTTTTTTTTTTTGACAGGCAGAGTGGACAGTGAGAGAGAGAGACAGAAAGAAAGGTCTTCCTTTGCCATTGGTTCACCCTCCAATGGCTGCCGTGGCCAGCGTGCTGCGGCCGGTGCACCGCGCTGATCTGATGGCAGGAGCCAGGTACTTATCCTGGTCTCCCATGGGGTGCAGGGCCCAAGTACTCGGGCCATCCTCCACTACACTCCCTGGCCACAGCAGAGAGCTGGCCTGGAAGAGGGGCAACTGGGACAGAATCTGGCACCCCGACTGGGACTAGAACCCGGTGTGCCGGCGCCGCAAGGTGGAGGATTAGCCTAGTGAGCCACGGCGCCGGCCTCAACATTTTTTAAACATTAATTTTGCCCCGTGTGATCTGGACCATCCTGTTGCTACTCTGCCATCTTGGAAAACCCCATCAAATAATCTTTAAAGAAGAAATTTTAACCCCTATCTACCTCTCTTTCTATGCCAATATCAACTCAAAATGACTCAAAAGACCTAAGTACAACCTGAAACTACAAAACCACTATAGAAAAATGTAGAGAAAACACTTCAAGACATTAGCATGGGCAACAATTTTTTTGGATGAGAACACAAAAATATTGGCAACAAAAGCAAGACACATAGGATTATACCAAACTAAGATGCTTCTGCATAGCAAATTAAAAAAATCAGTAGAGTGAAGATTAGGAGAAAATGTTTGCAAGCTAGACATCTGACAAAGGATTAATACCTAGGAAATATAAGGAAGTAAAAAAACCCAACAGCACAAAAACAAAAATCCAGTAAATAAGTGGGCAATTGATCTAAAGAGACATTTCTAAGAAAAAAAAATCAACTGGAGTCAGCATTGTGCACGGTGGGTTAGGCCACTGCTTGGAATGCTGGCATCCATGTAAGAGTGCCAGTTCAATTTTCAGCTACTCTGCTTCCAATCCAGCTTCCTGCTAATGTGCCTGGGAGGACAGCAGAAGAGGGTCCACATACTTGGACCCTCTGCCACCCATCTGGGAGAGCAGGATGGAGTTCCTGGCTCCTGGCTTCACCCTGGCCCAGATCTGGCTGTTGTAGCCATTTGGGGAGTAAACAAGTGGATAGAAGATCTATCTGTCTTCCTGTGTGTCTCCCTCCCTCTGTCTCTGTCACTCTGACTTTCAAATAAATAAATTCTGAAAAAAAGAGGAAAAAATATAGTCAACAGAGACATATAAAAAGGCTCAAAATTATTGGCATCAGAGAAATAAAAATCAAAACTGCAACAAGGGTCAGGTGATTGGTCTACTTGGGATGTCCCCATCCCATAATAGAGTGCCTGGTGTAGAGTCCTGGCTTCATGTATGATTGCAGCTTTCTGCTAATGAGCATCCAAGGAGGCATCAAGTGATGGCACAAGCAGTTGGGTCCTTGCTACCCATTTAGGAGAAATCTGGAATGATTTCCCAGTGCCTAGCTTCTGCCCCAGCTGGTGTCACTGAGGGTATCCGGGGAAATGAACCAGCAGACTGGAGATCTCCTTCTTTTTGCTTCTCAAATAATTTTTAAGAAGAAAAACAGAAACAAAACAAAAACCCCAAAGCCACAGTGGAGTGCTGTCTCATTCCAGGCAGAACGGCCATTATCAAAAAGACAAGGAATAACAAATGCTGGTGAGAATGTGCAGAAAAGAACCTGCAAACTAGTATGGCTTTTATTTAGAATATAGAAGTTAGTGGAGAAATTAAAAATATAACTACCAAATGATCCAGCTATCCCATTTCTTAGTATATCCAAAAGAAATAAAAGCACTGTGGTATAGTGGACTAAGCCTCTGCCTGAGGCATCAGCATTCCGCATGGGTGCCAGTTCATGTCCTGGCTATTCCTCTTCCAGTTGAGCTCTCTGCTATGGCCTGGGAAAGCAGTAGAGGATGGCCCCAGGAATTGGGCCCCTGTATTTGTGTGGGAGACCCAGAAGCTCCTGGTCTTGGCTCCTGGCTTTGGATCATGCCAGCTCCAGCTGTTTTTGCCTTCTTGGGAGTGAACCAGTGGATGGAAGACCTTTCTCTCTGTCTCTCCCTCTCTCTGTAACTCTACCTCTCAAATAAATAAAATCTTTTTTAAAAATCAGCATATTAAAAAGATGCCTATGTACTCATATGCACTGCAGCACTACTCAAAAGCATAAAGATATGAAAATAACCTAGGTGTCCATCAATGGATGAATGGCTAAAGAATATGTAAAATAAACACACATACACACACACACACACATAGTGGAGTATTATTCAGTCATACAAAATGAAATCCTGGCTTTTGCAGCAAAATGGAAGAAACTGGAGATTATGCAAAATAAGCCAGACACAAAATGACAAATACTGCGTGTTCTCCCATACATGTGGAAGTTTTAAAAAAATCAACATGAATTTAGAAAAATCATTGCTAGAATATGGGAAGGGTGGGGGGAGGACAGAGAGCATTTGGTTAAAGGTACCAAGACACAGTTAGATTCTAGTGTTCCATAGCACAGGGGTGGAGGGTATGACTTTAATTCACAATAATGTATTATATTCTGTATGCAGAATTGGAGGAGAGGAGTCAGTAAGCTCCAAACACGGAAGAAGAATGAGGAGGTAAAAATGGTGATTTCCTGATTGATCAGTTCAAGGTATATGCAGGAGTTGAAACATTGCACTATGTCCCATAAAGGTGCATGAGTATCACATGTTAATCATACATTTTTAAAAATAAAATATTTACATATTTCTAGTGAATCTGCTGGATTTTTTTTTTACTCTGGCTTTGATTTAGCTGTATATCCTCCATACAAACAACATTCTCAATCTCCGGATTTTAGCTCCTTGCTAAAATTACTCTCTGCAAAAGGTTTGGAAAAAAACTGAGTACGATAAAGTGTAAATGACATCTAATCTTTCTATTACCTTTCCAGAGACATATGTCTTTATTTAAAGGTCATGACTTTGGGGTCAATAAATTTATCACTGAACACTTCTGACATCAGTTTTTTTTTTTCCACGAGTCTCTCAGAGCTGTGACCCAGCAATACACTTATACTGGAATCAGGTCTTTCAAGGGAAAGACTATGGCTGTTTGCTTGCATACTTAAGCATTAATTTGAGTGAGCATTTGTGGTATGAATGCCTATAGATTACACATAAAAGTAAAGTATATGACTCTATAGTAATCTCTTACTGGAAGGAAAGCACTGGTTAAAAATAGAAAAAAGCTAATGGGCTCTAAAGCAAATCAGACTGGATTGGAATCTCGGCTCTGCCATTTAATATTTGAGCTTGGTTTCTTTATTTGCCTGAGAAGAACAATAATAACTATTGTGAGAGATGTGAAAAAAACATTTAATAATTTGTTCAACAGTTATGTACTGAGTTATGGCCAGGTGCTGTCTGATCCTCTGACGATACAGCAATGACAAAACAAAGATTTCTGCTCTCACAGAGCTTAAATTCCAGCAGGGGAAGGCTGATGAGAAATCGGTAAAACACATAATCTGTTAGATTATGTTAAGTGACAAGAACAGTAAATCAGGAGACAGGAGTGTATATATGTGTGAGGTAGGCTGGAGTTTTAGGTAGGAGGGAAGCTACACTGTACACTGAAAACACACACAAAGAGGGGAGGCAGACAGCAAACTGGATATTGACGGGAAGAGCATTCCAGCAGAGTAAGATTTAACTGTCAAAGCTTCGCAGAAGAAACGGCCCTATACTGGGAACAGTGCTTCTTAAAAGTGTGGTCGATGGAGTAGAATTGGCAGCAACTGTGATCTTGTTAGAAACACAAATCATAATCTCTGAGGCTGGTTCCCAGAAACTTGTTTTAACCAGTTCTCTAGCTGACTCTTCCATATGTTAAAATTTGAGAACCAGTGTTCTACAGACAAAATTACAGGCTTTGGAAGCAGGCACCCCTGACTCCACACGGCTCTTAACCAGCTGTACTACCTTGACCCAATAGTTCACAAAACTGTTGGTCTATCATCATCACCTGGAGGCCTTGTCAAAGCCCAAATTATGGGGCCCCAGCGGGCGAATTTCTGACTCTGTGAGTCTGAATTTGCCTAACAAGTTCCCAGGTGATGCTGACGGTGGTCTGGAGCCCACTCTGAGAACTGCTGCAGAAGACAGCAAGGGGCCCTACGAGCTGGAGTAGAGAGGGAGGGAAGCAGGCCATCAGGCCTGAGGGTGCCTTGGCTTTTACTCCGCGATGTCAGGTGAAGGTGGTCTAACTTACGCTATGAAAGGACCCCTCTTGCTGTGTTGAGGAGCTGCCGAAGGTCAGGGGAAGCATCAAAGCCCCAAGTTAGAAGGCTCTGGCGGCACCCAGGGATGAGAAGCTGGGGGCTGGGACAGGTCGGGGATGACGGAGAAAGTAATGAACAGTGGTGGATTCCGGATAACTTAAAAGGTAAAGCCTATAGAACTTGTTCATAAGCTAGGCGCGGGCTGCGAGCAGATGACTTCAAGAGTTTTAGGCCAGGCAACGCTAGCCAAAGTCCCTGGCACATAGTTTGTGCTCGGTAAACCTGGCGTTTTAAACATTGTTATTTCTAAGAAGTCAGAGATAGAAGAGGAGAGCAGGAGGCTTGGTTTGTGTGGTTGGTGCTGAGGCCCCCACTTCGGGTCTCACCTACACCTATTGAAGGGGGGAAACATTTTTCGGAAGGGGAAACTTAAAAAACAAAACCAGCACTTACTGCTGCTTTTCCTCCTTTGTCTCCATGAGCCCCTAGAGCCTGGCACGAGCCAGCGAGGAGCCGGACGAGAACAGGAACATAGCTCTGTCACGAAAGGGGCAAGAGAGCCCCGCGACTGTGACTCCTGCGTTGCTAAGCGACGGCGGCCTCCGCGCTCGCGGCCTGAGAGAGGGGCGTGAGGGCGGGACCGGAGCGCGCAGGCGCAGTAAACCTGGCCGCGTCCGCGGTGGGCCCCGTCTCCTGACGTTCCTGCTAGAACCACTGCTAGAGACGCTGCGTTGGACAGTGCCTTTCCCCCTGTAGGTCCCGGATGGGTTCCGTGTTATTTTTCGCGGCCCACTTGTTCGTCGGGGAATCTGCGAGGGGCCTGCGGTTGACAGAGCCTCCCCCGTGCCCTCGGCTCCGGTGCCGGAGCAGGCGAGGGCGTGTTGCCCGAGCCCGGCTGGACGTCACCCCGGCGCTGCCCGCGGCTGCCCCAGCTGGCTGGAAAAGTGCCGCCGGGCCCGAGGGAAGCTTGTTTCCCGGGAGCAGTTAAGTACTGTGCAAGTCAATATTCGCTGTTGCTGGGCTGCCTCGCGTGAGAGAGCTTGGCTGTCCCTGATCGCCACGGTTTTTGACAAAACCCCCTTTCCCTGCCGGGCGGCAAGCATTAAAATAGAGCAAGGGAGCACTCAGCTCGCGGATTAGGCTGTTCGCAGCGGGTGCAACTGGCCCTAGCCAAGTAGGGCCCAGCATCGGGTGGAGGGATTGTTAGGGCTTAGGCCTGTACAAGTGGCACTGACCCCAAAAGAATAACTTGGGAAGTGACTTGTGTCCACACCTCTGGCCCTGGAATTTCTTACCTCATGTCACCATAGCCTCTCAGTTTCCACTACCAGAGCCAAATGTCTTTGGCATCTGTCACAGTAACTCTTAACGCCTTTCCCTGGTCAGCTGGCATAGAAATGTCCTTCTGGGGCTGAATTCTGCTGTAATTCTGTGCGGGGGCATGTGTTTTGTGACTGAGAGTCAGGATTAAAGTGAGTGTGTGTATTTACATTTGCCCGAAGAAAAATGGGAGAGCAGAGGTTGATCCTCAGACTTGTACACAGCTGAAGTCTTGTCAGGAAAGGAGCCCTGTGTGAATAGAATTAACACCCTGCGACCTAGATACCTGACTGTAGCCTTGGAAGAGACAAGACTGTGGGATCGAGGGTGGAGAGTGAGTAAGTAAATAAATTGAGGGAGAGAGAGTTGAAAGCCAAAAAGCAAGGGCGATGAACATTGACCGTCATCAGACTGTGATTAGCAGCCCCGTGCCCTCGGAGCTGTCGGCGTTTTGAGTCCTGGCTCCACCACTTTGTAGCTAATTCAATTGGGCAAATGTTTTAAGTTCTCCAAAGGGTTACTATGAGATGTAGATGATTTAATACAGGCAAGGAATAAAGAGCAGTGTCTGATGTTTAGTAAGTGCTTGGTCATTAGTAGTTATTGTTTTTATTGAGCAATTCGGCTTGCATATGCTGCCACATGTCCCTGATGCTTAATCAAATTCCTCATCATTCCTTCTAATTTCTAACCAATCTCTTCAAGTTTCTAAAACCACTTAGCCTCAGGGACAGTCTCAACAAGTGCCAAGAAATGTAGGCATTTGCTCAACTTTCTCTCTTTTGAAACCAGAAAATTCACAGGACAACAGTAGTTTACCTCTGTTTGGAGCACTAGAGTATCAGTCTAAACATATAAATGTGTTTTCTTCATCTCTTTCCAACTATTAAGCAATTCCTATTTGTCCAAAATCAAAGGCCATGAGAAACATTTTAAGAAAAGACATTGTGCCTAAAAATCTGTATATAGAGATATAAGACATACCCACAGGAAGAAATGATGAACAATGATATGTAATGGTATTATATCATCGACAGTCACAAATGTGGAAGTTCAATACTCAGGATAGTAGAATATTATAATAATGTGCCAAGTTGTCTCTGCATCCTCTGCATGGAACTGTGTAGCCATATGGATTTTATAACAATTATTGACTTTATATACAGAAAAAGCACTGCATTGCTATTTAGTAGTACTTAGTGCCAACTAGCTGATCTAGAGGAGACATAAACCTTTCTGGGCTCTAGATTCTGACATAAAAAGAGGTAGCCAGGGCTGGTGATGTGGCACTGCAGGTAAAGCCACTGCTTTGCAGTGCCAGCATCCCATATGGGTGCCAGTTCAAGTCCTGGCAGCTTGACTTCCGATCCAGCTCTCTGCTGTGGCCTGGAAAGGCAGTGGAAGATGGCCCAAGTCCTTGGGCCCCTGCACCATGTGGGAAACCCAGAAGAAACTCCTGGCTCCTGGCTTTGGATTGGTGCAGCTCTGGCCATTGTGGCCATTTGGGGAGAGAAACAGCATATGGAAAATCTCTGTCTCTCTCTCTCTCTGTAACTCTGATTTTCAAATAAAAATAAATATATGTTAAAAAAAAAGAGCTAGCCATATTACATCCATCGTCTTCATCATCTCTTTCACTTCTAAAATAGCGTGATTCTACAGGAAAATATATGTCTAAAAAAAATCAGTGGACACACTAGCCTCCATAATACATATGATTTTCCCATCTGTTATAAGTAGCTGGGTTACTTGTTAATGAAGAATAATTCAAATTAGTTTACTAATACTGAGTAATTTAAAAATACTCCTACTATTTTAGCTAGAACACCATATGTGAGGAACCACAATAGGGTGGAAGCTGCTTAGCTAAAATGTTACACATGCAGAAAATTGTCCACTTGTTTTTGAACTAGGAAAATGCCAAAAGTAGCAAATGGTGCAAGTTGTGTAACCTTATAGGAAAGCTGAGATTCAGGGGGATCAAGCTTCCTGCCTGTTTTTCTGAAGTAATGTGTTTGTGATATGGGTAGGGATCTTGAAAATAAGGCACAGATATGAAAGGGACCCTTAGTTTTCTTCTGGTCCAAGTTCAAAGCTAATTGGTTTATGTTATTTTTTTAAGAGAGACATACTACCAAAAAATAAACTAGTATGAGGCATTGTGTCTCCTGAAAGGTGAAAATCTCATATATACTTCAGAAAGAGATGTGTCACTTCTGAAATAAATTGTACTGGATATATGCATGGGTATGTTTAGATACATTCTCATGGATATGTTTACATTAATTCTTATAAATTATACATAGACATCTAAAATTTTTTGAAAGTTACAGATAACCTCAGTTATTACAAAATCATTGCTAGAAATCAACTTGGATATTCTTTTGATTGAATAAATGAACCTGTATTTTATGAATCTGGGAGATTCTAGCTACCTTTATGATTTCATGATTCAAGGTTCAGGTTTTGGGGCTGGCATTGTGGCATAGTAGCTGATTCCTGGCTTCAGCCTGGCCCAGCCCTGACCGTTGCATCCATCTGGAGAGTGAACAGTTGATGGAAGATCTCTCTCTCTCTCTCTCTCTCTCTCTCTGTCTCTGTCTCTTCCTCTCTGTGTGTAACTCTGACTTTCAAAAAAATAAATAAATCTTCCTCCAAAACCAGGAGTTAGAATCTTCTTCCAGATCGCCCACGTAGGTGAAGGGACCCAAGCGCTTGGGCATCCTCCACTGCTTTTCCCAGGCTATCAGCAGGGAGCTGCATCACAAGTGGAGCAGCACGCACACAAATCGGCGCCCATATGGGATGCTGGTGTCACAGGAAATGGCTTTACTCCTACAGCACGATGCCAGCCTCAAGGTTCAGTTTTAAATAATCTCAGCTATGGATGCCTTTATAGAAGCTGTATAACCAACAGATGAATGAAAGCTAGATAGATGGAAAGAACAGTGAAGGGCAATTTTGTTGCTGTAGTGGTATCTTAAATACAGTGGTCATGCAGTAAAAATTAGTTGAATGAATGGCCATGAACTTAGAGCTTGAGGATGGAACATTGCAAAATAAAATGTGGTTAGGGTGTTACCATTCTCAGAAGATCAGGATTCACTAGTCTAAGCTGTCTAGTTGAAATTTTCTGTCTGCTAGCTTCTTTTTTAAGGCCGTTTTTTTTTGTTCTATTTGAAGAATTCCAAAGCTGTCATCCTCTTCCTTGAAGGCTGTTACTACATCTTATTATCTAATTATTGAGCAACACAGCATTTATTGAGTAACTTTTGTATTCTGGCCTGTTCTTATTGTATTGTGAGACTTCTGTTAATTCATGTGAAATTTCAGTATCTAGAAAAGTACCTTCCAAATAACAGAGCCTGTGAGTGAGATCAACTCAGAAAAATCCTTCCTTATATCCTTCAAAATATATTCAAATTTTAGGTGTTTTTTTATGAACACAGAAAAAACTATTCAACATACTCCTTAGAGAATCTTCATGTTTTTAAAATGGTAACTAAAACTTTCTTTTAAGCTAAATAACTTAAGTTCTTGAACTTCTACTTTTGATCACTTTGATGGTACAGATTACCATTCTTTGAACTTACCCAGGGAAGGAAAACTAATATTTATTGAACTTCAGGATTAGATCTGTGTTTAAATCCTAGTTCTGTAATTCTGGGCAAACTATTTAAATCCTTTGAGCTTTAGGTTTTAAATGTCTTTTGTTAATTCTTGGGAGAGAACGATCCAACATGAGAAACGAGATACACAGCAGACTCATAGAATGGCAGATGTCCTAAACAGCATTCTGGCCTCAGAATCAGCCCTAAAGGCATGTGGATCCAGCTGAAAAGCCCATGAGAGTATTTCAGGCATGGAAAGCCAAGACACTCTGGCAAAAAAAAAAAAAAAAAAAAAATGACCTAAATGAAAGATCTCCATGAGTGAGATCCCTGTGGAAAAAACAGGTCTTCAAAGAAGGAGGTACCTTTCTCTGAAGGGAGGAGAGAACTTCCACTTTGACTATGACCTTGTCTAAATAAGATAAGAGTCAGTGAACTCAAAAGGCTTCCATAGCCTTGGAAACTCATGACTGGAGCAAAGGGAGATTACTGATGCCATAAACAGGAGTGTCAATTTGTTAAGTCAACAACAGGAGTCACTGTGCACTTAACTCCTCATGTAGGATCTCTGTCCTTAATGTGCGGTACATTGTGATTTAATGCTATAACGAGTACTCAAACAGTATTTTTCACTTTATGTTCTGTGTGGGTGCAAACTGATGAAATCTTTACTTAATATATACTAAACTGATCTTCTGCATATAAAGAGAATCGAAAATGAATCTTGATGTGAATGGAAGGGGAGAGAGAGCGGGAAAGGGGAGGGTTGCGGGTGGGAGGGAAGTCTTTGTGGTGGGGGAAAGCCATTGTAATCCATAAGCTGTACCTTGGAAATTTATATTCATTAAGTAAAAGTTAAAAAAATGTCTTTTGTTAATTCTTAAAAAATAAATAAGAAAAAAACTGAAAAAAAGGAATGCTGTTACATCAGATAAAATTAAATGTGTAAATCACCTGTCATTAGGTAGGCACTCAGTGTTACTTCCTCTCTCTCCTGCCTGTCTACCCCAATCTAAGGTCACCCAGCTCAAAAGTGTTATTGCCAGGATTTGTTTTTAGATCTGTTTACTTCTTATTTTATGTATCTCATTTTCTTCTATGTCTAGTGTCTCTACTTCTTGCTTTAAACCATGGTGAAAAATTGAACATAAGATTCTAAATAGTATAGGGTCTTTCTCATGTAGAGTAGACTAGAAATATTAATAACACTGTGGTATAAATTGGAAAGAACAAAGTCACCCCATGTTACAGGAGTCGTTGGTGAGTGGAAGACTTCGAGACAAGAAGGCTGAGAAGGGAAAAGACACCAGGTTATAGACATGCAGTGGTGGGGTGAGCACAAAGGGTCAAAGTGTGCTCTACCTGCTCATTAAATGTCACCATGTGCAATGCATTCTGACAAATGTGTAGCAGATTAGGGTCCGTGGCTGGTTAAACAGAAACAATAGCAGTCCAAGATAAGTGCACAGTTACAAATCACCATTACTCCAATGCCTGACTTTATGTTGAGCCACAAATTTGAAACTATACCAGTGGACTGGTTAAAAGTGGTAATTATTGGGGCTGGCATGATAGGATAGCAGGTACAACCGCTGTTAGGAAAATGGAGCAGTTTTATCTATGGTGCGATCTACACCTTGATTTACATCCTATGCCCCGGCTCCTGCCACCATTGCTGGAAGCCAGGTGGCCACATGGCCCAACCACCGGTGTCAAGTTCCACCCCTATCCTAATGGGATTCGAGGCTCCTGCTTCCCTGCCCGCCCTCCGGCAAAGTCTTAAAAGGGCCTGTTCCTGAACACGTGGCTCTCTTGGCTCCTCTCATCTGCTCTCCTCTCGTCTGTCTTCTCTCTCTTCTTTCCTCGCTAGCTCCTCTCCTCTCTGTTTCTCTCTTATACTCTCTTTCTCTCTCTTTTCCTCCTTCACCCCTTCCCTCCAGCCTGCTGGGTTTCCCCAGTAAACCCTCTCCCTTACTCCACTGTTCGGTTTGTTTTGTGACGGCCTAACAGAAATACATAACAGCCGCTGCCTGCAGTGTCAGCATCCCATATGAGCACCAATTTGAGACCTGTCTCCTGCACATTCGATCCCACTCTCTGCTAAGGCCTGGGAAAACAGTAGAAGATGGCCCAAGTGTTTGGGCCCCTGCACCCATGTGAGAGACTAGGAAGAAGCTCCTGGTTCCTGGCTTTGGATCGGTCCAGCTCCAGCTGTTGCCGCTATTTGGGGAGTGAACCAGCAGATGGAAGATCTCTCTTTCTCTCTTTCTATGCCTCAGCCTCTCTGTAACTCTGCCTTTCAAATAAATAAATAAATCTTTAAAAAATAAGTGGTAATTATTTTGATATGGTTGAGTAGACATGCTAAATTTTAAAAAATTCTTTCTGTAGCAAAAGGGAAGTTAGGAGATAACTTAAGATTTAATTTAAAGAAAAATATGAGTTTTGACCTAAAAAAAATTCTGAAAGAGAAACCATAATTGAAGGTTTAACTCTTTTCATTAGTAAGGGATTCTTAAGTTTTTCCTCAAATACCTCCCAGACCTGTGTCATTCGTTTCAAAATGGTATGGCAAATAAAGTTTTCACAAATCAAGATTTTAAAACTATTATTCTAGCCTATCCTTTTCCCCTTAAATAATTATAATGGCATTATGTATTTCAAGTTATGGTTAATTACTTCAGCATTTATAAGCTTTTCACGAGTTTGGAAACTTAGCAGTGTTTTTTAATCCTCTTATAGTAAGCCTGGGAGCAAGCTATTTACCTGATTTAAGTTTCTCCTTTTCTTGCTTTCTCTGCCAACCTCTCAGGCTTTGCTAATGGGTTGTAAGATTCAAAAAAAGAATCTTAAAATAATTTCTTATATTTTAAGATAAACAAAGCACCATTAGAAAGAAGCTTGATATTTCTGCAACGTTTTGCGATGGAGAGAATGGATACGGGAAGGGTCACCATCCTTGCTTCTTCTGAGTCACGGCCTGTAAACCTCATGGAGACTGTGGTGGAGCCTTGTGAGCCCTTGTTGTCAACGCCACCACCGTGAAGAAGGGCATGGGCTACTGGGAATCCAGGTTTAGGCTTGGCTTTTTGCTTACCATCCTTATGACCCTTGGAAAGACCAACTCTATCAGCCTCTTTGTCTTTATCCATACTGGGATGCTAACGTCTGCCTTAGCTACCTCAGCAAATGAAAGAAGCAGTGATATGTGAAAGAGCTTTGTTGCGCTGTCCTTGATAAACAGGTGTGGAACATCATACTTTCTGAATCCAGTAGTTGGGCCATGCTAGTGCCCCACCTCCATCTTGGGATTACTTTCTTTTTTTTATTTATTTATTTATTTTTTTATTTTTTTGACAGGCAGAGTGGACAGTGAGAGAGAGAGACAGAGAGAAAGGTCTTCCTTTTGCCGTTGGTTCACCCTCCAATGGCCGCCGTGGCCGGCGCGCTGCGGCCGGCGCACCGCGCTGATCCGATGGCAGGAGCCAGGAGCCAGGTGCTTTTCCTGGTCTCCCATGGGGTGCAGGGCCCAAGCACCTGGGCCATCCTCCACTGCACTCCCTGGCCACAGCAGAGAGCTGGCCTGGAAGAGGGGCAACCGGGACAGAATCCGGCGCCCCGACCGGGACTAGAACCGGGATTACTTTCACATAAGAAACATATATAAAAGCTTGCAGCAGCATGCACTTTGGGAATAGCCTCCCTGACTTGCATTTGCTTTTGTTTATAGTTTAGCGTCTGTTTGTTTGCTGAGCCCACTGTTAACCCTCATTTTAAGCCTCAGATTTCATCTCTGCTTGCAAGAATATTGGGCTGAGGAGCCCACCCATGAGATCATCTCCTAAATCTCTTGTCTCTTTCTAAAGATGGGCCTGCGTAGTATAGAAGTTAGGACCTAATAACTAATCTTAGACTTTTGCTTTAGCTTGATTATTGTTTGATTAGCTTGGATGAGAACAGAAAGCCTTGCTAATGGGAAACTATAATGAATCTGTTGTTTTCATAATGAATGCTTGGGATTACTTAAAATACAGTATAGAAATCATAATTTTATCTTGGGCATACTTTATGGAGTTATATCAAACTTACTATTTTTCTATCACTTTCAATTCTTATGTAGTAATGTGAGATTTGTGTTACTTAAGGCTACTACTCTCTGCAAACTTTTATTTCTATCTCGTCTATGAATATTTTTTATACTTTGGAATTTGCATTCATTATTATTCTTTTTAATGAACTGAATATAGATAGAACTGAAAATGTACTTCCAACTTTAATATTCTCTTTGGTTGTCATTCATTATTTGAAGGATTCTAGCATGATAGTTATGAGCTGCGCCCTTGAACTGGAGCCACTTTTTAGCCAAATGACTTTGAGCAAGTTTTATCTTTATGATATTTCCTTATTTGTAAAATGAAAATAATTAGAGTATCTTCCTTTCTTATAGAGTTCTTGTAAGGATCAAATAAGACGGTCCATATTCTACTGCCTGGCATATGGCAAGTGCTCATTCACTTGTTATCCACCAGCATTTTCATCAAAATGTACATGCTTTAAAGCTGAGACTGTCTCCATCCCAGCCCTGGGAATAGTACCTGGCAGATTCTTGGAGGACATTTCCTGAATGAATGGCAAAAACATCTGGTATGTTTTATACAGTCCCCTCTCTTCCTCTGTCAGCCTTCTGTTATCTTCTTGCTTCAAGAATTTTTTTTAAGATTTATTTATTTATTTGAAAGAGTTACACAGAGAGAGGAGAGAGAAAGGGAGAGGGAGAGGGAGAGGGAGAGGGAGAGGGAGGTCTTCCATCCGTTGGTTTGCTTCCTAGATGGCCGCAGCAGCTGGAGCTGGGCTGATCCAAAGCCAGGAGCCGAGAGTTTCTTCCAGGTCTCCCATATAGGTACAGGGTCCCAAGGACTTGGGCCATCTTTTGCTGCTTTCCCAGGCCATAGCAGAGAGCTGGATCGGAAGTGGAGCAGCCAGCTCTCTAACTGGCCCCCATATGGGATGTGGGCACTTCAGGCCAGGGCATTAACCCCCTATGCCAGCCCCATTCAGGAATTTTTCAGTGAGAGTTGTGAGTACCAGAGATTGGACTCACAAGTGTGTCCTGAGACCTTAGTGATAGGTAAAAAAACAAACAAGCAGACAAAAAAAACCCCTTAGTCTCTTTTTATCCGGCTGCATCTTTTTACTTGGGTAATTCTTCAGCCCCTTCCTGTCTTTGAACTTCAAACTCTTATAAAGTGTGACTCCCTATCTTACTATTGTTCTAACAGCCCCCCCCCCCCAATTTGGGTCATCTTCTAAGAACAATGCATTCTTCTTCCACAAACCATACTTGTTTCTGTTTACTCTGTATTCTGTTCTAATTAAATGTACCTAGAATACTTCCCATCCTATTTGGGGGAAGAAACTTCACCTTAGTTCATGGGTTACAGAGAAAGTTGCTTTGTTTGTGGCCTCCTTCTCTCCACCCACCTCCATTCCTCTGGAGAGCAAACTTTCTAATCTGTCAGAAGTGGACATTGACAGGGACTGCTGTACTGGAAGGTAGGATCCCCATATTAAAAGTCATAGCTCCGAAACGCTCACACCCCTACCCTCTCTTGCACTTCCTATCTTCAGGGATTGGACAAAGCAGGCAGGGTCTGTCTCAGCTGTTCTCAATACGTCAACTCTGTTCTGCCTGCAGTTGGGTACGCTGATGGGCCAGTCATCCAACATCAAGCAACTACGTGGAGAAAGGGTATAAAACTTCAAAAGAGAGGGTATAGGAAATAAGAGTATTCAATTCAGCCTCTTACGCTACATAAATTTCTGTAACCTAGATTTCACTTGCATTTTCCATTTATCAAATCGGGTTCTTGTCTAGCTAATGACATCAGTGCTTTTTTTTTTTTTTTTTTTTTTTTTTTGCTATTTGACTATAATTATCTATATGCTTCCTCAGCAGAGAATGCCAGAAGTGAGACCAACCAAAACCACATGCAAAACCAAATTCCTAACACCATCCAGACCACCCTACTTCACAATACCCTTGGATACAGCCACTATAAGGGTTGTTTTCTGAAAGTGGACCTCTTGCACTATTTTTTTTAAAGATTTTATTTATTTATTTGAGAGGTAGAGTTACAGACAGTGAAAGGGAGAGACAGAGAGAGGTCTTCCTTCCGTTGGTTCACCCCCAAAATGGCCGCAACAGCTGGAGCAGCACCTATCCGAAGCCAGGAGCCAAGAGTTTCTTCCAGGTCTCCCATATAGGAACAGGGTCCCAAGGACTTGGGCCATCTTTTGCTGCTTTCCCAGGCCATAGCAGAGAGCTGGATTGGAAGAGGAGCAGCCGGGACTAGAACTGGCACCCATATGGATTTCTGGCGCCTCAGGCAGAGGATTAACCTACTGCACCACAGTGCTGGCCCCCTCTTACACTATTGAGATATAGCCTGCTTTATCACTTTTATGTCCTCTGTTAATATGGAAGGGATTTCTGTCCCAGGGTATGGGAATGGCCAAACACATGACACCTAACAGCCAGCCCTAGGCAGATGAGAATGGTAGCAGTATATTAGTCACAGATACTAACAATCAAAAGGAAAAGGACACCATGCCATGCAGGGCCACATGGAGGCTGCATTTGAGAACACAATGAACCGCCAGAGGCTGTGAGAAGCAGATTCTGCAGTATTAGGAGGATGAGTGATCCTTGGTTTCCATAGGAGGATGTGATGGGCTTGTATTGCTGGTTGGTAAGGAACTGAAATCTGCTACTCAGTAGTAAATAGGAAGCTTTTAGTTCCTTGGTGAATAGGACTGTTTGGCTAGACCTCTTTCATGGGAGCTAGGTTTGAGGGGAGAAGAACTTGAAGCTAAGCCATTTGAAGCCCTCTGTGTTCCACCAGATGTCAAGGCAACATGTAATACTGGGCCTTAATTTTAGGATTTACACCACACAGATTACAGTACCTTAAGATCATTTTTTATTACTTTGGAATTTTACTCTGGATGTGTGTTTGTGAATGTCTTGTGTCTGTGTCCAATTGTTGGTTAGTCAAGGACAGCCAGCATTTAAGTCTTTCACTTAAAACACAATGCACATTATGGTTTGGGAAAACGAGTAGCGTTAAAATGATCTGTTACATCTCAAAGGGATACTTTCCAATTTAATCAAATGAGTAGCATTTAACATACCCAAATTTTGTACATGTTTAATTTAAAAAATATAGTGAAACTTTTAGTACTAGAGTATGTACAAAGTAGAACTTAAACTTGTATTTGTAGAGTCTGAACTTGTGGCTGGCAATGATGTCCATGTAGACACATCCTCCATTATGTGCCATGATTTGACAGCTCTAAACATTTAGTCACCCAGGTCTGCTGACATTTGAAAATAGTTAATATCTTTTTTTCCCCTCTCTGTTTCCAAACAATGAGTGAAACAATAACGTGAATGGGACATTGGCATTCTTTTTAAAATCCAAGTTAAGCTACAGCCTAAATGCCAGAATGCTGATGTCTCAAATGTATTATTCAGACTGCAAATTGTTAGCACTAATGGGGCCCATTAAGAGAATTCTTATTGTTGCTAAATTCAAGCAAATTAATATGGGGAAGGGATGGTAAGGAGGTCACAGACAAATTGGAAGAATTTATAGTATATTATTCCAGTTTCCTAAAAATCTAATATTAAGTCTTTTATTCATCTCAATTTAGGTCCATTAAGCTAATTTTATTTTCTACTTTATTAAAGTAATTGTGAAGTTGTATGCAATCATAAAATCAAAGCACTTTCCCTTTGAAAATTCTGATACACAATTAGATAAATTAGTGAAAGTTTCAAAATTTGAACTTACTTTATATAATCTATTATATCTGAGAAAATGTGTTTATTGTACTTCTTACAAATAATCCTGTCTTGAGCCGTTCCAGAACACACAAAATGTTGTTGTAAAAAAACCTGCTAATTTCACTTTTTAAGGTTGTTCATTTATTCTTATTTCTTGAAAAGGCAGAGTGACATACTCTCTGACAGAAACAGACAGATAGACAGATTGATATTCCATCTGGTTCATTCCCCAAATGCCCACAGCAGCCAGGGCTAGGCCAGGCCAAAGCCAGAAGCCAGGAACTCCATCCAGATCTCTTATAGGGGTAGCAGGGACTCAACCCCTGGAGCCATAATCTGCTGCCTCCTAGACATACTAGCAGGAAGCTGGATCTGAAGTGGGGTAACCAGGACTCAAACTAGGCACTCCGTTGTGGGATGTGGATATCCCAAACAGTGCTTTAATCTGCTGTGACCCAATGCCCACCCCCCATTGCATTTTAATATCAAAACAAAATTTATTGACAGAAATTAAAATGAGCTTACCATTGAACAATTCTTTGTTGGCATAGAAACATCCAAAGATAAGCATTATTTTAAGAATTAAATGCTAGTTCAGTTTCTATACTATCAGAGTTTAATTCTAAAAGTTTTCTGATGAAACCTTCACTTATAATTTTGTATTAGGTACTTACTGCATACATTTTTTCAATTTTTCATACTATAGATGGACTACATGTTTACTATAGAAAAATTGGGTAAATATAAACATGAATAAAATAATAAATAATAATAATAAATGATAATAAAATAAAAAATAATAAAATAAAATTCTACCAAGTAGGAAAAACCACTTATCAGTTTTTAGATTATTTTTTATTTTTCAATCATTCTAGAAATTATACTGTCCAATATTGTATCCACTAATAACTTGTAACTATTTAAAATAATATTTGATGAAGCTAAAAATGCAGCTCACAATTCAAGGGCAATGGATTCATTGAATATAGAATTTTTTTTATCAACAATAAAACTTTTATTGACAGAAATATGTAAAAAGATATTTGTGCCTATATATCCAAATGAAAACTTGATCATATATAATTATAATTCTCCCTATATATTTATTATGTATCATATATATTTATACATTTTTATGTTTATACACAAAATTACATAGTAAAACTATAGTTTGGATGAAAGTACAAACTATTTTATTTTCTTTTTTATAAAACAGGTTCTTTTTTTTTTTTTTTTTTTGACAGGCAGAGTGGACAGTGAGAGAGAGAGACAGAGAGAAAGGTCTTCCTTTTGCCGTTGGTTCACCCTCCAATGGCCGCCGCGGCTGGCACGCTGCGGCCTGTGCACCATGCTGATCCGATGGCAGGAGCCAGGTGCTTTTCCTGGTCTCCCATGGGGTGCAGGGCCCAACCACTTGGGCCATCCTCCACTGCACTACCTGGCCACAGCAGAGAGCTGGCCTGGAAGAGGGGCAACCGGGACAGAATCCGGCACCCCGACCGGGACTAGAACCCGGTGTGCCAGCGCCGCTAGGTGGAGGATCAGCCTAGTGAGCCACGGTGCCGGCCAAAACATAGGTTCTTAAAATTAGATTTTGGTTTTCTAAAAATGTTTTCATTCTTTGTTCTCTCTCATGATAAAAAGATAGTTCTGGTTGATAACTACTCTCAAAACCTTGAAATTATTCTGTTTAGCTTCCAATGTTGTTGAGCATTCAGTTGTAAAACTAATGCTGGTTGGTGATCTGTCTCTTCTCTCTGATTGCTTTTAAATATCTTCTCTTTGTTGCTTATACTCTAAAATCTATTTTGGGAGGGCAGCAGGATATGCTGAGATAAGCTCTGCAATTTCATTACAAAATATTTATGTCAGAATTTTTAAAAAATGTTACCCTGCTTGGAGTATGTTACGTTTTCTGTGTAGATTAAAGGTTTTTTGCTTGTTTGTTTTTGTTTTTGTTTTTGTAGTGAGGTGAGGGGGAGGAAATACTTGGTGTCATTTTTGCAACTATCTGTCATTATATCACTGTGATTGTTGCTGCTCCTTCCATTTTTTTCTTCTTCAGAATTTTTTTAAAAAGATTTATTTATTTGAAAGGCACAATTACAGAGAGGGAGAAGCAGAGAGAGAGAGAGAGAGAGAGAGAGAGAAACCAACCCGTCTTCCACCCACTGATTCACTCCTCAAATGGCCCAATGGCCAGAGCTGGACCAGGCTGAAGCAGGGAACTTCTTCTGGGTCTCCCTACATGGGAACTAGAAGGACTTAGGACATCTTCCACTGCTTCCCCAGATACAGGGAAAGTAGGGAGCCGGATCAGAAGTAGGTGTCTGGGACTCGAACTGGCAACCATATGGGATGCCGGAGTTGCAGGCAGCTGCTTTACCCGCTATGCCACAACACCAGCCGCTCTTCCTCAGAATTTGATGAGACATTTTTAAGACTTTCCATTCTACCTTCCATGTCTCTAAGCAATCATATTTCAGTTTGTCTCTATAAAGTATTTTAGTGATTCTTTAAACTTCTCTTCCAGCTCAATAATGTTCTCTTCAGCTGTATCTAATCTGCTGTTTAACATGTTGCCTAGGTTTATAACTTTGCCAATAATTTTCATTTTTGAAAAATTTAGTGTTTTTTCTTTCAAATCTAACTGACCCTTTTTTTTTTAAGATTTATTTATTTGAAAGATAGCATTACAGGGCAGAGGAGAGGGACAGAGAGAGAAATCTTCCATCTGTTGGTTCACTTCCCAAATGATCACAACTGCCAGAGCTGGGCCGAACCGAAGCCAGAAGCTTCTTCTGGGTCTCCTGCATGTGTGCAGGGGCTCACGTACTTGGGCCATCTTCCACTGCTTTCCCAGGCCATTAGCAGGGAGCTGGATCACAAGTGGAGCAGCAGGAACTCAAACCAGTGCCATATGGAAGGTGCTGCAGGTGGTAGCTTCACCCGCTACACCATAGCACTGGGACCTACTTGATCATTTTTTAAAAAATCAAATGTTGAGATAAAAAATTTACATACAATTAAACACACTCATTTTAATATTATACTTTCAACAAATTTTAACATATATATGTACATGTCTCTGTGTGTGAGACCACCTCCTCAATTAAGATAAAAGGGGCAGACATTGTGGTGCAAGAGGTTAAATCACTTCTTAGACTGCCTGCATTCCACATTGGAGGGCCTGGGCTGGAGTCCTACCTCCACCTTCCAAACTAATTTTCCTGGTGATGCACCTGAGAGACAGTGGCTGATAGCTCACGTACTTGGGTTCCTGCCACCTACCCACGTGGAAGACCCAGATAAAATTCCCAGTTCCTGGCCAGCAGGAATTTGGGGAGTAAACCAGTGATAAGAAGATCTCTTTCACTCGCTCTGCTTTTCAAATAAAGAAAAATGAACATTTTTTAAATAGACCTAAATTTTTGCTGAAAGAAAAAAAAAAGAATATTGTGGGGAGCAACTTGGACTAGACTAAGTTACTGGAATTAAAACTTATTCTATGCATCTGCTCTCCCACAATATGGCGCTGGGAGAGGAGGAAACAGCTTTACACAGCTGCCTCCAGTTCAACCAATAAACTGTAGGACCTGCTCCTGATTGGAGGAGAGCAGCGTACTCGGCGTGTGGGTAGCAGAGTTGGGATTGGTGGAAGAGAACTATAAAGGAGGAGAGAGACAACATGCACCAAGAACATCTATCTGAAGGAACACCTGTGCAGCCCCCAAGAGAGCCGGCCGGTGGTGTGCCGCTCCCCCGCCGAAGTGGGGAAAGTGGCTAGGGGGAACCGCCCTTCCACGGAGGTGGAAGGGTCGGTAGCCAACCTGGGAAGAACCAGCAGCAAACCCGGGGAGGGCTGAGCAGACGAAAGAACAGCGCAGGGTCCTGTGTTGTTCCTCCACGAAGAGGGGGAGCGACAGAATATATCATTATATCTTTTTTTTCCCAAGTCATTTGCTCTAGGTTTTATACCTTGTGGTCTATCTTCAAATTATGTTGTTTACTGTATTAGATTTCCATGACTACAACAAATATCTGGAAGAGCTTCTTAACGAGAAGGAAGGGTTATCTTAGCTCGCAGTCTTAGAGTTTCACAGTCCAAGACTGGGTGGCTTCATTAATCTGATGTCTGACGAGGGTGGTGGATGGCAGAACACCTGAGGTCACACAGCACTCAGGAAGAAGACAGGCAGGGACATGCTCAGCCTATGTTTATGTCTCTTTTTATGAAGTCACCATAATTCAGTCACAGGGCTATACCCTAACAGCCTAATCCAGTGTAACCATTTTTCAAGAACCTGCCTTCAGACACAGTAATTGGATTAATTTCCATCTTTTTTCCATTAATATAAAACTCAAGCCATTAATGCAAGCCTGGGCCTTTGGAGGATACTCAAACTATTATCCAAACCATAGAACTACTTTACATATAACACAAGATGCTTAACACAGAGTACTTAGATTTCTCCCTTATCTCCTTTGCACCATTCATATTGCTTCTACATGTCATAAGCTCATCAATATGTTGCTATTATTTTTCTGTAAGTAACCAACTGTCTAAAAAATTACTCTGAGGGCCAGTGTTGTGAAGCAGCAGCTTAAGCTGCTGCCTGTGACCCTAGCATATCATATGAGCACAGGTTCATGTCCTGGATATTTCACTTCCAATCCAGATCCCTGCCAATGTGCTTGAGAAAGCATCAGAAAATGGCCCAAGTACTTGGGCCCCTGCCACCTACGTGGGAGACCCAGATGGAGTTTCAGGCTCCTGGCGTCAGCCTGGCCCAGCCCCAGCTATTGTGGCTATTTGGAAAATGAACCAGTGAATGGAAGATCTCTGTCTCTCATTCTCTGTCTTTCCTTCTCTCTGTTACTCTACATTTCAAGTAAAGAAGTAAACCTTTAATTTAGTGTAATGAGAAAAAAACACCTTCTGAATTTATCCTTACATTTACCATTTCTAGTAGTCTTCATTTCTCATGTACATCTAAGTTTGCATCTGGTATGATTTTCTTTCTGCTGGAAGAACTTCAAGTAACGTTTCTTGTAGTGCAGATCTGCTGGTGAAGTTTTTTTTTTTTTCAGATTTGGCTTTTCCAAAATAAGTTTAATTTTGCCTTCATTTTTTAATCTTATTGGAATATAAAATTCTAGGTGGACAGTTCTCAGTTTTTCTTCAGAATTTTAATGTTGGAAGTAATTCTGAAAGTTCTGGAGAATATGGCTTTTTTTTTGTCTTTCTTTAAGTGTTGCTGTACTTTGTTTTATCCAGCAATTAAGTTATTTTCTGATAAATCTGATCCCTCCTAATGCTATTTTTAAAGTTTTCCCTAGCATGGGTCTAGAAAGATCATTGAGAACCATCTACTTTGGCCTTCAATTTCTCTTGGCTCCATGTTGGCACTCTATTTTTTTTCTTTTCACAGTTCCCAGTTATTCTTTGTTCAACTTTGTGGAAATCTCATTCTACATAGGCATGGTCTAGCACCCAGGAACAAATCAAAGGGGACCTCTGTGCCGGTTTCTGGAGCCTTTCTCCTCTCTTTTGTAGAATCTTTCTTTCCAGAATTCTGCCCTGAAACTCTCAGTTGGCTTAGTCTCTCTAAACTCTGTCCTCCGTCTCTTCTATTCAACAAGACATCCAAGCACTGTTCAATTCTCCCTTCTTGCATTCTGGAAATTATTTCTAGGCAGAAAGATGGGGGCAAATTATTGGACTTACCTGTTTCATTTGTTCCTCTATTCTCAGAGATCACAATCCTGCAATGGCTGCTGTCCAGTGTCTGAAAATTGTCCCATATATTTTTGTCCAGCAGTCTAGTTGTTTACCATAGGAGATTAAGTCCAGGATTTGTCTGTGTCATGAATGATAGTGAAAGTTTTTTGTTATTTTGCCTTATGTGTCTCTTGTAATGAGCATATACTTGGATTATGTGAGGAATTATTATAGGGGAATTTTAGCCATTTAAAATTTATTATTATTGTGAATATGTAGTCTGAGTTCCATCATGTTAGCTTAAGTCCCTAGAGGAGTATTTTCTTCTATTAATTCAACAGACACAGCAAGTACTCACCATGCCCATGTATGTTCTAAGTGTTACAGCTGCTACAGGGTTCAAATTTACATTAACTCCTGCCCCACTGTAGCTTACACTGGGTGAAAGATAATGAGTAAATAAGGAAGGAAAAGAGTGTTACCTGTTTCAGTTTGGATGTGTCCCCCTAATTTCTTGTGTTAGAAATTAAATCCCAAATTCACGTGTTAATCGTATTTGGAGGTGGATTTGGGGAGTGACTGGATCATGAGGGCTCCATCCTCATGAATGGATTAATTCATTCATAGCTTAATGGGTTACTGAGGGAGTGACTTTGTTACAAAAAGGGAGCTCTCTGGCATGCTTGCTGTGCCTTGGAATGTGATGCCCTCTGCCATGTCATGACCCAGCAGAAAAGCCTCACCAGGTGCTCAGCAGAGGCCAGTGCCATGCTCTAAGACTTCCCAGCCCCCAGAAGCATGGGCTAAACATGTCTCTATTTATAAACTTCCAGTCTGTGATATTGCTATAGCAACCAGAAACAGATTAAGGCATTGGGATAAGCAGCCTAGAGAAAGTAAAGGAGAGAAGACAGGGAGTTTGGAGAGTGAGTATGTAACAGTTACACAAGGTGGTCAGGGTTGGAACTGTTGAGAAAGTGACATTCATCTGAAGGCCAGAAGGAAAAGAGGGTATCTGTGGATATTTGGGAGGAGAGCATTTAAGTGAGAAGAAATAGTAAATGGAAAGGCCCGGGGGCAAAGCATGCCTGGCTAATTGAAGGAACAGTGAGGAACAGTGGCTGGAGCAGAGCAAACAAGAAGAATAGTAGGATATGAGGTCAAAATCAGTAAATAACGGATCAGATTGTGTAGGGCGTAGTAGACCATTGTAATAATCTTGGCTTTCGCTGAGAGTAAATAGATTGCAGTGAGAAGGATTTGAGCTTAGAGGTGAACTGATTTGATCTGCTGTTTTAACAGTATCACTTGATGCTGTATTAAGAAGCAGGGAGTTCAGTTAGGACACTATTATAGTCATGATGGTAATAGGGGTCAGGGCTGTTGCCTTAGAGGTAGTGAGAAGTAGTTGGACTCAAGCACATACTTTTAAACTTTTTGTTATGGAAAATACGAACAGAACAGAACAGACAATAGTCTAGTTAACCTATGTGAATGCACTTTGGTAGTTGAAAACTCATGTTCATTCTTGTTTCATCTTTAACTTCATCTACTTTCTGCCCCTTTCCTTTCTGTCCCTGAAGCTGCCCCCTACTGCACCCTCCCCTGCCTACCCCACAACTATTGGATTATTTTTAATCAAATTATGGAATTTGGAGCCGGCGCCGTGGCTCGCTAGGCTAATCCTCCACCTTGCGGCGCCGGCACACCGGGTTCTAGTCCCGGTTGGGGCGCCGGATTCTGTCCCGGTTGCCCCTCTTCCAGGCCAGCTCTCTGCTATGGCCAGGGAGTGCAGTGGAGGATGGCCCAGGTGCTTGGGCCCTGCACCCCATGGGAGACCAGGAAAAGCACCTGGATCCTGGCTCCTGCCATCGGATCAGCGCGGTGCGCCGGCTGCAGCGGCGGCCATTGGAGGGTGATCCAACGGCAAAGGAAGACCTTTCTCTCTCTGTCTCTCTCTCACTGTCCACTCTGCCTGTCAAAAAAAAAAAAATATGGAATTTGAAGGTAGAGACAACAGGGACATGAATGCAAGAAAAAAGTCAAAGATGACTTCAATGTTTCTGCACTCTCAAAAGATGGTACTGCCATCAACTGAGGTGAAGTCTGGGGAAGCAGTCTGCAGCTGATCAGTTAAGGCTGGCAGGGGGTAGCTTGGGAAGAGGAAGTTTGGAATCAGAAGGTACAGTTTGGGACATCGAAATCTGAGATACCTGGGTGTCCAAATATAACTGTTGAGTAGGCTGCTGGCTATTATGAATGGAGTTGAGCAAATCTGGAGTTGTTGATGTGTACACAACATTAGAGGTTATGAGATGTGTAATACTGCCAAAGGAAGAGAAAATGTCTAGGTACTAAGCTCTGGGGCACTACAACATTGAGGACTTAGGGAGATAAGTAGAAATCACCAGAGAAGTCTTTAAATGTGAATTCTGAGCAAAGAGGAACACCATGGAAGTGTGATATCCAGTAAGCCAAGTGAAAAGTGCTGATTGATAGGTTCATATTGGAAGAGGACAGATTGACCAGTGGAGTTAGCAACAATGAAATTAAATAATTAGGCATAACAAGTTCAGTGTTAGTAGATGGGTAGGGGCAGAGAAACAAATGCATGATGGGAACAGGTTTCTTAAGAATGGGGGGAATTTTGAATTTACCTGTAAAAGGAAGAAATATGTGGCCACAACCAAAGAACTCAAAAGAGAGAGAGAGAAATAATAGCATGTTTTTAGACTGATGGGAAGAGTTCATTCAGAAAGAAACAGAAGTTGCTGATGGAGAAGTGGTGGGGGAGAAGTGCAGAAGCAGTGTCCTTGAGATGGGGCATTGCCTTGACAGGGATCATAAACATTGCATCTTTGGTAACAGTCAGGAAAGTAGAGCAAGTACTTGGGCACAGATGTAGGTGGATAGATGCAATGGTAGGAATGTGTATATTCTCTTCTGATGAAAACAGGAAGGAAGGTCATGGCTGAGAGTTGACCTGGTGTACATGTTTGAGGGGTGAGGAGAACATATGAAATGACACTTCAGGGAGGCTGGGTTGGCAGTGCATGGGTTAGAGAAACAAAACAATTGCTAGGCAGCAATTAAGTTCTTCTTTTTAAAAAACATTTATTTATTTGAAAGGCAGAGAGAGAGAGGTCCTCTACTGCCTGCAATAGTCATGGCAGGGCCTTGCTGAAGCCAGGAGCCTGGAAGGCAATCTGGGTCTCCCATGTGGGCGGCAGGGACCCAAGTACTTCAGCCACAGTCAGTGTCCTCCTAAGGTGCACATTAGTAGGAAGCTGGATCAAAAGTGGGATTGAGACTGAAATCCAGGGGCTCTGAACAGGATGTGGGCATCCCATGTGACGTCTTAACTGCTGGACCAACTGTCTGTCCCAGTTAGGTGTCTTTTGAGGAGAATGCTAGAACATTTTAATTATCTTAATAATTTATTTATTTTTGGCCAGGTTTATATATGATCCTCTTTTCAGTAATTTTCAAATAATTTTCCTTGTAACTTTACTACCTAGTCTTTGCTAGCTATAGACCTTTATACTATATAATATATTAATAGCTATATACTGTAAAATATAAATTATTTTATAATGTACACTTAATATCTGTATACTTTAACTGAAAAAGGTTTCTTGTCTCATAACTGATTTTCATTTCTGTTTGAATTACCCTGACTTTATCACCATGAACTTCAGTCATTTATTTATTAACAGATTAGATACATTGCCTTTCTCCCAAGTTAATAATTTTTCTCTCATCTACACTTCTTTTTTTCTCTTCTACTTTTCTGATGAACTTTTCAGATGTCTTCTTTACACCAGTGTTCCCTAAGTCTACCTTACTGTCAAAATCACTTAGAGACGTAAAAATATGTATAAATTAAGAGACAAAGTCCATGGAAGATCCTGATTCATTAGATCTGGGATTGGCCTGATAAGAGGTTCCTTTAAAAAGTTCCACAAGTAACTCTAATTACCAGCTTGGTGTGGCAGCCAGAGCTGTATTCAGCAACAAAATTTACTGGGTTCTGATTCCAGAATGGATTGTAATTCTCCTATTGCCTTTTGGGTTTCCTACAGCTTGTCTATACTGTGTGTGTGTGTGTGTCCTGCCTTTTAGGCTATGGTTTTTATACCTTAGCTCATTTTTCTTAACCTATATATTTTATTTGAATCTGTGCATGTTCTCTCCAAATACTCCCTGCCCTTTCTTCACAGGGGCAAATTTGCATTGTATGCTCTGGAGGACTCAGCAGATGTTTCCTGAAATTTTATTTTCTTCCTGAACAATTTTTAGAGATATGTATCCCCCCGATTCTAAAGGGTAGTATACCCTTTACCTTAGGGTGCAGGGCTTTTTGTGAATTGTAAACCTGGTTTTTGATCCCTAGTTATTTGTCTTTTTTTTGTTATTACTATTATTATTCATCTCCTAAGGAGGAGAACTGGTCATGTATTGGTATTTACCAATAGAGAGTATTTGTCACATATGTAAAGTTTCAGAATTATCTGCCCTTGTTTAGTATTGTTTTGCTATGATATTTCTATGACATTTAAAATTTTTAATTATGATATAACATGCATATCAGAGAATGTATGTAATATTTTGTAGTTCACTTAACTAGAAAGAGAACACGTGTGAATCTACCACTCAGATGAAGAGAGAGGTGATCAGAAGCTGGCTGAGGAACACGCGTGTTTCTGTCTTGGATCACATTCCCTTTTGTCTGACCTGGATGTAACTGTTATCCTAGCTGGGTGATGATCCCCCCTTGCTCTTGTTCATACTTAAGCTCTTAGTGCTCCATTCTCAAACAATTGCTGACATGCTTTGCTATGGAGTCACTTTTTTCTTCACCTCTACTTTTGTGTTTCCAATAAAAGGACCACACGTGTTGGTCTCTTTTCTGTGTTGTGACTTCAGTGGTTCTGCTATCATAGTTAATGGAGAAAGTGTGGTAACTAGGATCAGGGAAAAGGGAGAAGAGTTTATTCTGCTTTAGCTTCATTGGGAAATCATCCCTCTGGAGTAGAATGATTTCTGCTCCACTTTTCCCAGTTGATGTAGATACTGCATCTCAAGAATAATAGTGCACAGTGTCTGCCTGCTTCATGCCAGTTCTTGGTTAAGCACTGCGGGCATGTTCTTAATCCAGAGGTTAATCCATCCCAAATTTGGAAGAGATTCTGCCTCGATCTTTACAAATAACCAAATGACTATGATCCCTGTTTTTAGAACTGTTTTGAAGTAGGAACTCCATTTCCAAGACAATAAATCTCCTGCATGTTCTTTCTCTATATGTCTTCTAATATTTAGAAGAAATGAGAAGGGAGAAAGAAAAAAAAAAGAGCCCTATTAGTCTTATATCTACTACTATGTGCAGAGTCCATATTGGGCCAATATGGAACATAAAACTGTTAAAAGAGAAACATAATTTAAGGATGAATGAAGTATCTGGACTGCCAACCAAGAATGCATGTCAGTACTTCCAGCAGAGCAGAAAGCATAAATCAGGCTCTGTAAAAGGAGAAAAAAAGTCCCTCTTCCTATAGAAAAACCTGTTAATGAGATCATACAATCACTAGACTTTTTCATTCTAAAATTTAAAAATTTAACTGGGAGCATGCCAGGGCATGTGATTCTCAGGTGGGTCCATAGCCACAGTCACCATTGGCATCCCCAGCCACCTGCTCAGCCCTCAGGCCTGGCTGCCAGGGGACTTGGCTGGCAGACACCTAGCTTGCAGAGTCAACTGTGGCCCACAGTGGGACACAGTTGCCACTGCTGCCCCTTCACGAAGACAAAGGCTGCTCATGGTCATCAAGCAAGAGAGCACAGGAATACAGATGCCTATGACTGGGGACCGAGCCATTGTCCGCTACACTGGCTGATGTTAAGTGGTGCAAACTTTGGCTCCAGTTTGGACTACAAAAACAAGTTCTTTGACTTGGGGATAGAGAAGGTCACCAAGGCTTGGGACATTGCTGTAGCAACCAATTGTGCCACAATACCTGAAAATCAGAATGTGTCTTAAGCTCAGCAGGTAGACCTCCAAAGACCTCCAGTCCTGCAATACCACACTTGTGTTTGAGGGCACTCAATGAACACCAGATGTCTGCTGAATGAGTGAAAACTTTTCTGAAAGCTGGAGATACTTCAGGACTTGTTGCCAGCATTTGGGGTTACGCCTGATCTCCAAGATCTGGTCTCAACACAAGAAAAGACATCTTAGAGACAGCAATCCCCTGGGGAGATAAAGGACAAGAAACAGGGCATCTCTAAGCTCAGATCACCTGGCTCCACATGTCTGATCCCCCAACCCATACCGTGAGACAGACTACTATGGAGTCAAGCCCTGACATCCTGACAAACAACTGGGAAAGCTTCCATCGACGTATTCATTGCCTCCCAAGCAGGCAGTCTGTAGGCTGCCCGGCTTCTTTAGGTGCGTGCTGAGACTTTGCTGCCTGTGGCTCTGCTCACCTTTTGTATGAGCTGTCTGTTATGAGTGCAGTGCATCGCACTCTTAGATTATACAGGCTGCACAATGACCTCAGAAGACCTCTGTGGCAATCCCAGGTTTTCTTTCTTTTTTTAAAAAATAGATTTATTTATTTATTTGAAAGGAAGAGTTATAGGGAGGCAAGAGGCAGAGAGAGAGAGAGAGAGACAGGTCTTCTATTCGCTGGTTCACTCCCCAAGTGGCCACAATGGCCGGAGCTGGGCCAATCTGAAGCCAGGAGGCAGGAACTTCTTCTGGGTCTCCCACGTGGGTGCAGGAGCCCAAGGACTCGGGCCATCTTCCACTGCTTTCCCAGTGGGGTGGAGCACCTCTGATGCTCCTCCCTGTGATATCCATTCCAAGTCTCTCCCAGCCATCTCTACCAGGACTGTAAACAGCTGGGTGAACAATCAGGGTGAGGCGCTGCTTCCGTTCTGAGGAAGGAAGTATTTCCTGGGAGGTGTTTCATCACAGGGTGGGGAAAGCATGCCAGGAATAACATTTGCCAATCAGAACGGTGGGAATTTGGCACAGGTGTTAAGACGCCACTTGGGACACCCACATCCCATACTGGAATGCCTGGGTTTGATACCCGGCTCCACACCTTATTCTAGCTCCCTGATGGTGCGCACGTTGTGAGGCAGCAGGTGAAGGGGTGTTGGCTCATCTTTGCAGTCATTTGGGGTAATGAACCAATATCAGAGCTTTCTGTTTATGTCTCTCTGCCTCTCTCTCTCAAAAAATAGTGCAAATCTGGTTGTTATTCGCTTAATTAAAACCCTCTGATGGCTTCCAATTAAAAAATTATCAGACCAGTTTTATTCAAAAGCAGTTGAACCATTTAAGATATGGAAAATGATCTCTCATGTGAATCAAAACATAAGGCTACATTCTCCAAGATATTATTATTAAACAATTTATCTAAACCTAATTATGTATTTGCATTTCCTCTTGCATATTTTCCCCCTTGGTAAGATAAAAACAGAAAAGACAATAGAGAATTTCAGAAATATTTTAGCAGCCACGGACTTTTATAGAGGCTGCTAAGAAGAACAAGAATTTACTTCCAACAGTACTTTTCATGAATTGCATGTGTTTTCAATGGAAATGATTTAAGGTTAAGTATGAATGCCAACTACCTTGACAGAAAGAATTGGAAGGATGGGAAATGTATTTCAGTGTAGCATTTATAGACATTTAGAAAAAACAAATACTAAGTATGGTGTCTTTGTTGTTGTTTAAGGAATTCTTCTCAAAGGTGCCTTATGGTCAATCCTAATGGAGCCACACGTTGCATGATGATGGGAGCATTTCTGAGACATGTTTCATTAGGCAATTTTCATAGGCGAACATCACAGAGTATACTAAGCTGGCTCTATCACTAGGCAACATAGTACTAGGGGACCACCACTGTATACGAGGTCTACTGTGGAGTAAAATCTCAGGATGTGGCACATGGCTAAATAGGGAGCTGCTGCTTGGGGTGAGCATCAGGGCCATGGGCTGAAGTCAAATGGCCTTTTTCACTGTCCTTTTGCATCTCTCCTGTTGCCACCTCCCAGGGGCTCTGTGCTCACTAGAATCCTGTAAGAACTTCTGGTTTAATCCAACTTCTTTAGGTTAAGACTACTGAGGTGCACTGCTAATTCAGAGATTGGTTGGTCACAGAATGTAGCATTCTGATTCCAAGAGCAGAGCATTTCTTCCACACCATGCTGCCAGTTTTCAGTTCCTAAATTACTTCCAAACAGGAACTTTTTCCCTTTTAACCAAAGGGAGAATGTGCTTTGACACATTTATCAATAAGATACCAAGAGAGTTACTGAATAAAATATACATGGGCCAGCGCTGTGGCTCAATAGGCTAATCCTCCGCCTGCGGTGCCGGCACACCCGGTTCTAGTCCCAGTTGGGGCGCCGGATTCTGTCCCGGTTGCCCCTCTTCCAGGCCAGCTCTCTGCTGTGGCCCGGGAATGCAGTGGAGGATGGCCCAAGTCCTTGGGCCCTGCACCCGCATGGGAGACCAGAGGAAGCCCCAGGCTCCTGGCTTCAGATCAGTGCGATGCGCTGGATGCAGCGCGCCGGCTGCGGCGGCCACTGGAGGGTGAACCAACGGCAAAGGAAGACTTTTCTGTCTCTTTCTCTCACTGTCCACTTTGCCTGTCAAAAAATATAAATAAAAAAAAGAATAAAATATACATATTTGTGGGGCTGGTGCTGTGGCATAGTAGGTTAAGCATCCACCTGTGGTGCCTGCATCCCATATGGGTAGCAGTTTGAGTCCCAGCTGCTGCGCTTCCAATCCAGCTCCCTGCTAAGGTTCCTGGGAAAAGCAGAAGATGGCCCAAGTGTTTTGGGCCCCTAAAGCCACTTGGGAGACCCAGATGAAATTCCTGGCTCCTGGCTTCAGCCTGGCCTAGGCTCAGCTGATATGGTCATTTGTGGAGTGAACCAGCAGATAAGAAATCTCTCTCTCTTCCTGTCTCTCTCTCCTTATCTGTAACTCTGCCTTTCAAATAAATAAATCTTAAAAAAATGGTGACCAGCTACTAGTGAAGGTTGAAATAATAGGTATTGGTGTTGGCTTTGCCCATCACTTGTTAGTCCCCTCCTTTGTTGCTTTTCTGCCTTCCTCTGTGAAGACAAAGACCTACCCCACATCCTTCAGGCTGCAGGGTACGCCCCTCCTTGGAGAGCCCTTGGAGAGTCTCAGATGAAACTTGGCTTGCTTCTCCTCAACACTGGATGCCCACATCCCACCTTACCCAATGGTCTCTTATGCCTTCCACACCCATCTCCCTTCCATGTGCCTTGTGGACAGATGAGTCCTGAAGAATCTTTATCCCATTCCCTCCTGTCAAGAAGATGCTACTTGTTAGCATCTTTACTACTTGTTAGGTTTTTTTTAAAGGATTTTATATAAATATGATAAATAATAATACGCTTCTGCACTTACAGCCATTCTGCTGATTCTGATAGTTGCTTCTTGTGGTCGGGTTATGGGCAAAGAGATTACTGAAATCTCTGGCTGCTAGTCACTGAGGCAGTTTTGCTGCACTTTTTCTTGATTTTTAAAATGTCTAATTTTGACAGAAATAAACTTATCAAGGTTTGCCATTATCTGAAATACAGTATGTACATTAAAAACTCTGTGTAAGTTCAGTATGAAATCTGACAGTGAGTTCATTGTTAAGATGTGTTATCTGGTCTTTATAACATTTTCATATTGCTTTATTTTATTCTCTTTCCACACATTCATGAACACCTATTTTTCAACAAACATCTACAATATTTCTCATTCAGTAATAGGAGTTAGTATTTATCATTAAGCAATCTTATTTAGTGTGATTCACATTGTGCAGTTAAAAGATTTTTCTGGCAAAGTGTGATTTTCTTATAAAGAGAGCTATGAAAGGAACTAATTACCAAAGGATATCATGATAACAAAAAGTGATACATTAGCTAATTTTGAGATTGTATTTTGAAAAAGCCTTTGTCTTTCTACATAGAGAGGTAAAAGATTTTGTTTTCAAACTTGAGTGTGAAATAAGTGCCTATTTTGTTTTCTTTAAATAAAACTGAGTCTGCCTCAAGCCCCACCCTTTATGGGAGTTAGGAAGCTACTTCTTCAGCATCCCTCAGCATTGCACCCTTTCTGGAGTCATACAAAGAGTGTGATACAAAGAAAACATCCAGGAAAGACTTCTCTGGTCTCTAGTGCATACCATCACTTTGACTACTGCTTAAGCCATTATGGTCTCTTGTAGCCAGCATGGTGCTTGTAGGATGATTTGTAGCACTTTGGGGAACAGGAATTTTGCTAGACTGGGAACCCCTGGGCCTGGGATCCAGCTGCTTTGAGCAGTGCAGCTTCCCTTGAGTTTAGCCATTCCTAGGGATGCTGCTGGGGAGAGAGGTGCTCCACGATGAGAAATCCACAGCCTTTTGTTCCTTTCCAAAATCCTGGATAACCTCTGTCCCCTTGGCCCTCACCACTTGTTTTTCTTTTACCCCCAAAAGGCCCATTGTTTGTCCTTCTCCTCAACTCACAACCCCTTTCTCTGTAACCATAATGCTGTCTTTTTATTATTATTATTATTATTATTATTATTTTGACAGGCAGAGTGGACAGTGAGAGAGAGAGACAGAGAGAAAGGTCTTCCAATACCATTGGTTCACCCTCCAGTGGCCTCTGCAGCTGGCACGCTGTGGCCGGCACACCCCGCTGATCCAAAGCCAGGAGCCAGGGGCTTCCTCTGGTCTCCCATGCCGGTGCAGGACCCAAGGACGTGGGCCATCCTCCACTGCACTCCCGGGCCACAGCAGAGAGCTGGACTGGAAGAGGAGCGACCAGGACAGAATCTGGCACCCCAACCAGGACTAGAACCCAGTGTGCCAGCGCCACAGGCAGAGGATTAGCCTAGTGAGCCATGGCGCCGGCCCATAATGCTGTCTTTAAAATGAAACCTTGGGAAAAAAGTTGTCTTCTGGATCTGGCCCCCAAACTGCTTAAGGTAAGAAACTTGTCTACCTTCCTTGAACCAGTGAGCAAACAGAAAGAGAGCAAAACCCATGTTATGATGATGGTATTAAAGTCCATTTACAGAAGAGGTACTCTTTAAGTATATTTAGAAAGTCATTCCCTAATGTGTTGTCTTACATACATGTGTTTACATTATGATCATCCATAGAGTTAACCTTTCAAATGAACCAACAAGGCCCACCCTTCATGTCCTCTCAATCCTTATCTTTCAGCAGGTAGAAAAGAGAGGCCGGGATTCTTTCTCAATGTCACGGAGTGTAGCAGTGGAGATTTGTTCCATAGATAGAATGGGAATTTCGAACCAGTGCCCCCAAGAGATTCGAAACTGTCCAAGGGAGAAGAAAAAGATTAAGTATGCAGGGCTCCAGGGACCCCCAAAATAGTTGTGATTCTTTTTTTAAAAATTTTATATATACAGTTCTACAGAATTCTATTATAAGGAAGGGTCCTATTGCTATAAAGGAGTCTCTGCAAATACAAAATATATGACATTTGAAATTCTAGTGTTTTTTTTTTTTTTTTTTTGGTTGAAGGTCGTCTTTTTCCACTATTAAATTCTATGGTATAAAAATGAACCTACCCCTTAAAATACTGTTGCTTCATTATTATTTACATTCCAAAATTCCCAAATTATAGACCAAGTTTGGGGGCTAGTATTATATGCTTATTTAGACTCTCAGTTCTGATTAATAGGACACTCATTGGGTGATGTTGATAAAAAATCTTGCTGCTTCCCATACATGAGTTGTTATCAACTGCCATCACTCAGCCTGAATAGTCACTGTGCAGAACATAGGTGACATCAAGTAGTTCCAGCCTAAGTACTGAATCATGTTCACATTAAACAGAATTTAAAATATGAACTCTTTATTTGTATTAGTTTATGGTTATATTGATCATCATATACATTTCTATCTAATCACTGGTCTTTTTAAAGACTTTAATAACAAATTACTCAACTTTAATAACATTATTATTCAGTTTTTAAATTCACTACAGATAAAATATTTAAAGAATTTTTAAATGATTATTTTATGTCTAGCCAAATAACATATATAATATTCATCAAAATTAAAGATTCAACAAGACAAACTTATTTTGTTATGACATTTTAAATATGAGAAAATTAGTTTTGCTTACTAAAACATAATTGAGTAAAATCACTTGTGTCAGACATTTTGAGTAACATGTATAATTTTATGCATTTCAGAAATGAACATTCTTTTTTTTTTCAACCCTACTCTGCTACTATTATTCTATGGTGTAGACTTAAGAACATATGATGTCTATTTTACAATATAAGCATTATAATTAGTATTTCTCTTCCATTAATATCGAATACTAAAGTTGGAGTATTCAAGCTTGGAGATGGTTTTTTCATTAGAAAAGTTTGTGCGGTCAATGCGAGAACTAGGACTCCCAACCTTGCTCAGCCAGGATTTCCTACAAAGAAAAAAATAATAATTGAAATTAGCATATGAAGTATATGGGGTTCAGGTAGAATGATCTCACAAAAGGTATTCATGGCAGTTTATTACATAACTTTCACATATAATGTGATTATATATATATATTTGATATATAAATTTGTTTATACTGTGTGTGTATATATATAGTCTAAGAAGATCACAAAGTATAATATATAATTAAATATGGAAAAAGAAAAGCTAAAAACAAGCACAACCAATTCCTAATGATTTCATACATGGGTTACTCCCCTCTTCCCCCTTAAAACACTCCAACGGCATTATTACCTAGCTCTTATATTCAAAAGGCCAAAATGCTTTTATAGGGTTAGTAATAAAGATGATTCACCATTGTTTTCGCATTATCCAGTACATAGTAAATATTTTATGTGTAATATGGAGAGAGAATTAAAGAAAAAAATTTAATTTTTCAAAAACATGGAAGTAAAATTAGTTATATGAATTATCTATCCAAACACTGTTTCTCACCACATACATTAGCATAGTTGACTTTATTAATTGATAAGTTAAATATTCCAAGAGAATTTTTGTGCTTATTTGGTGCAATGGTTTATCCTATTTATTAGCAATATCTGTATGTATTACTTATGGATTTGAGTACTCACCTAAGATGCTTCCTATATAATTCAGGCCTACTGTATATGGCTTACACCTATGATCATACTCTTGAGGATTTTCCAGAATCTGTCAACCTATTGATAATTAGTATGACAGATTTAATCATGCTACTATTTTATACAAGTGACGACCACTACCTCAGTTGTTGCTATAGAAACATCCTGTGTGTTTCCTCACATCCCCAAAGTTATTTCAGACCATCAAACTAGTGCTGCATACAGCTCAGCAACAGCATATGTGACAATCTCATATAACCTTCCACTAAGACCATTTTCTAGGCCAAATTTTTCTGGTTACTTGAAAATTACTATTAATCAGGATAGCAAAGTATTCTAATGGTTCACTGAGCTAAAAACCCTTTCTGTGGTTATTATTTGTGACAGTCACTGGTGAGGTTAATTTTGCCTTTCTTTTCAGAAGTTAAGCCATCAGCACAGAAACACATTTATTTTTAGCTCATCTACTAGGGATTTTTAAGATAGAGATTTCACGTGTTGTAGAATAAAATTCAGCTCTTATGAACTATTTTTTATGAAAAGGCACCTTAATTTTATTATTCAGATCACCTTAAAAAATAAAAATCAATAAATCTTTAAACTTTCAAGAAAACTAAGGTCAGAAATAGTACTGAAAGCTAACAGTTTTTGAGCCCTCTCTGGTAAGCACTATGCTAAACTCTTCACATGTATGATTTCCTTTACTCCACACATGAACCCTGTAAGTCTTAGACTATTATTACTCCCAAGTTAATGATGAGGAAAGAGAGAAACCAAAGTGTTAAGTAACTGCCCTAGGTAGTAGCAGTGGTGGGTGAGAAGTAGTCCAATTCTGAATACATTCTGAATGTAGAGTAAGAAGATTTGCTGACATATTGGATGTGGGTGGGAGAAAAGGAGAGGAGTGAAGGATGACACCAGAGTTCTTGGTTTGAGTAGCTAGTTGGATGGGGTTGCCATTTACTGAAATGGAGAGACTGTGACAGAGGCCGATTCCGGGGGAAGATGAGCTCAGTTTTGGAATGTTCAGTTTGAGATGTGTGTTAGACATCCAAATGAGATGTTGCGTAGGTAGTTGGATCTATGAGTCTGACTAGAGGAAATCAAATTTGGAATTTGTCAGCAGACTGGGATCATTTGATAAGGAATACAAACAGAAAAGAGAAGAGGTCCAATGACTGTACCCTGGGGTTCTCCTATGTTAAAAGCTTGGGAAGCTAAGGAGGAATCAGCACAGGAAGAGGGGAAAGCATCCAGTGAGGTCTAAGAAAATCTGAGAGAGCATAATATCCTGAGAGTCAAATGACAATCCCTGATTTTCAGAAACACCAAGATGGTGGAATTGGGAAAGAGCTTACTGCTCTAGACTAGGGGAAGATAGTTTTTAAAAAGTAGATAAAGTGCAGTCTCAGGGAAGAGCTAGGTAGAAAACTCCAGAAGAAACCTCACGCAAATTAGAGGGACACCGTGGACCTACTTAGGTGGTATGGACGTGCACAACTCAGGATCCCAGCAGCCCAGAGCCCCAGTAACCACTTTAGAGAGTGAGGTGAGACCAAACTGCAGCAGCACAAGCCCAGTTGCAGAAAGGGCCTGGTGTGAGTCCAGCTTGGAGCCCTATCGGGGACAGTGTACCTGCTAACCTAGAGGAGAAAAAAGGGGGAATGTTTCTCTCCCCGACCACCTGGCACCGGTATCCTGGAATACACTGAAAGACGTGGGCGCCATTTAGGACATACATAACAGCTGCAAAGCTAGTGTCTGCGTGCCCAACCACCAGCTGAGTGGAGATGCCCGAGTCTGGAAGGGAGAATTGACAGGGGGCTGGGTGTTCGTGACTGTGGGAGCCTTGCATGCTTGGACTGTGAAAACACTATGGCTCCATGGGAGGGCAGAGGGTGTGGCTGGTACTTTAGGTAATCACTGTAGCAAAGATTCTAAAGTGTGCATGAGAGAAACAGCAGATTACTTTCAGAGGATCTTTCAGAGCTGACTTCTCATCAGAAACCTTATGTGGTTGGCGCTGTGGTACAGTAGGTTGATCTCCGCCTGCAGTGCTGGCATCCCATATGGGCACTGGTTCTAGTCCTGGCTGCTCCACTTCTGATCCAGCTCTGTGCTATGGCCTGGGAAAGCAGTAGAAGATGGCCTGAGCACTTGGGCCCCTGCACTCATGTGGGAAACCCAGAGGAAGCTCCTGGCTCTTGGCTTTGGATCGGCTTAGCTCCAGCCATTGTGCCATTTGGGAAGTGAACCAGTGAATGGAAGACCTTTTTATCTGTCTCTCATTGTCTGTAAATCTACCTCTCAAATAAATAAGCTTAAAAAAAAAGAAAGAAACCCTACAGGCTAGGAAAGAATAGCGAGATATATTCCAAGTCTTCAGAGAAAAAAAGTCAACCCAGAACACTGTAGCCTGCAAGGCTCTCATTTATGAATGAAGGTGAAATAAAGACATTCAATAACAAACAGAAATTGAAATAATTTGTCACCACTCATCCAGCCTTACAAAAGATGCTTAAGGATGTGCTACACACACAAGCACAGAAACATGGTCGTCACTATGAAAGAAGGTGAAGGCAGAAATTCTCCCAGTAAAAGTACAGAGGAAATCCAAAGTAAACAGTAAGGAAATTTATGGAAAAATGGCAGGACCAAGTAGTTACTTATCAATAGCCACCCTGAATGTAAATGGTGACAATTCTCCAATTAAAGATACAGACTGGCAAAATGGATTAAAAAAGAAAACCTATCTATCTACTGCCTATAAGAAACACATCTCATCAACAAAGATTACAGGCAGACTGAAAGTGAAAGGATAGAAAAAGATATTCCATGCTAACAGAAACTAAAAAAGAGCTGCTGTAATCATCCTAATATCAGACAAAATAGACTTTAACACAAAAACTGTTAAGAGACAAAGAAGGGCACTATGTAATGA
The DNA here is from genome assembly GCF_051225735.1 of Oryctolagus cuniculus. Taxonomy (NCBI): domain Eukaryota; kingdom Metazoa; phylum Chordata; class Mammalia; order Lagomorpha; family Leporidae; genus Oryctolagus; species Oryctolagus cuniculus. The sequence continues at coordinate 153,572,137 of NC_142868.1, forward strand.
TTAAGGGATCAATTCAACAGGAAGATGTGACTATTATAAATGTATAAGCACCTAATGACAGAACACCTGGCTATTTCAAACAAATGTTAATGGATCTAAAGGGAGACACAGACTCCAATACAACAGTACTTGGGGGACTTCAATACCCCACTTTTAGCAATGGACAGGTCAACCAGACAGAAAATCAGCAAGGAAACACAGAATTAATCAACACTGTAGACCAAATGGACCTAACAGATATCTATAGAACTTTTCATCCTACAGTTGCAGAATACACATTCTTCTCACCAGTACATGAACCTTTGGTTAGGATAGACCACATGCTAAAGCAAGTCTCAGCAAATTCAAAAAAATCAAAATCATACCAGGCATCTTTTCTGACCACAATGGAATGAAACTGGATATCAACAAATCAAGAGTCTGGAACATATGCATACACATGGAGACTGAACATGCTCCTGAATGAACAGTGGGTCACAGAAGAAATCAAAAGAGAAATCAAAAAAATTCTGGAAACAAATGCAGACAACAACACAGCGTATCAAAATTTTTGGGATACAGCAAAAGCAGTGTTAAAAGGAAAGTTTATAGAAATTTGTGCCTACATCAAGAAAATGGAAAGGAACCAAATAAATGAGCTCAAGGACTTAGAAAAACAACAGCAAACCAAACCCAAAACTAGTAGGAGAAAAAAAAATAATTAAAGTTAGAGAAGAAATTAACAAAACTGAAACAAAAATACAAAAGATATGCAAAACAAAAAGCTGAGTTTTTTGAAAATATAAATAAAATTGACAAACCACTGGCACAACTAACCAAAAAAAAAAAAAAAAAAAAAAAAAAAAAAAAAAAAAGAGGGAGAAGACCCAAATCTATAAAATAAGAGACGAAAAAGGAAATATAACAACAGACACCACAGAAATACCCATCAAAATACCAGGACATTCTTCTCAAATATAGAAAAAATGATGCTGAAATTCATGTGGAAACATAGGAGACCTTTAGATAAAGCAATCTATACAACAAAAACAAAGCCAGAGGAATCAAAATACCAGATTTCAAGAATACTACAAGGCAGTTATAATCAAAACAGTCTGGTATTGGTGCAAAAACAGATGGGCAGACCAATGGTACAGAATAGAAATGCCAGAAATCAATTCAAGGATCTACAACCAACTTATCTTTGACAAAGGAGCTAAAAACCAGTCCCTGGAGCAAGGAAAGTCTATTCAACAAATGGTTCTGGGAAAACTGGATCTCTGCAATGCAGACTATGAAGCAAATCCTCTACCATACACCTTACACAAAGTCCACTCAAAATTTATTAAAGAGCTAAATCTATGACCTGATACCATCAAATTACCAGAGTGTGGGGAGCAATCCGGACTGGACTGAGTTACTGGAATTAAGACTTATTCTATGCATCTGCTCTCCCACAATATGGCGCTGGGAGAGAAGTAAACAGCTTCCGCACAGCTGCCTCCAGTTCAACTAATAAACTGTAGGACTTGCTCCTGATTGGAGGAGAGCAGCGTACTCGGCGTGTGGGCAGCCGAGTTGGGATTGGCGGAGGAGGACTATAAAGGAGGAGAGAGACGGCATGCACCGGGAAACATCTATGAGGAACATCTAAGAGGAACATCTATCTAAGGGGAACACCTGTGCAGCCCCCGAGAGAGCCGGCCGGCGGTGTGCCGCTCCCCTGCGGAAGTGGGGAATGTGGCCAGGGGGAACTGCCCTTCCACGGAGGTGGAAGGGACAGTAGCCAACCCGGGAAGAACCAGCAGCAAACCCGGGGAGGGCTGAGCAGACGAAAGAACAGCGCAGGGTCCTGTGTCATTCCTCCACGAAGAGGGGGAGCGACATAATGGTGCCGTGACTCGGATAGAAAACCTAGGACGGATAGGAAACCTAGCTCGGATAGGAAACCTAGGACGGACAGGAAACTTAGGAGGGAAGAAACGGGAAGAACTGGGAAAATATCGGAGAGAGAGACTAGCAAACAGCCTGGGAAAATACCGGAGACAGAGACTAGCAAATAGCCTAGGGAAAAGCCGGACGAAAAAGGTGCCGGAAGAAGCTATTGAAAAGCCTAGGCATAGACTCGGATACGGACTACGGGGGGAAGCTGGGAGAAATCTCTAAGGTCGAAAGCGAAAGTGAAAGCTAGAACAAACAGACTCAGATGCAGACTGTGGGGAGAGGCCAGGAGAAATGAGGGAGGAGTATTGTTGGAGGAAAGCTTGGGGAAACATACCGGGTAGAGAAAAATGATAGGGAAATTGAAGCCGCGGGGGGCAGGCCGAGGTGGATACGAAAGCCACTTTGGGGTTCTCAAGTTAGCCCGGGAATAGGGGGCAAAAAGTTGAAACCAGAAGCTGAAACGTAAGCCAGATTGGGATCCGTCTGATTAGCCCGGGGAGCATAGGACGGGAAGCCAAACTGTGGGGCGGAGACGTATGCTGGGTTGAATTCGCCAGGCTAGCCCGGGGAACTTAGATTGAATGCTAGTGGCGGACACGTAAGCTACGCTGTGTTACTCGCGGAAGCCGCCGTGTGCAGAGAGAGCACGGGGCGTGAATAGATAGGGAACGGGGCTGGCGCGAGGCCGTGGTGCAGACGCGAAGGGCGTGGAGACCGCGGAGCGCGCGAAGCCAAGCCGCGCAAAGCCGGGAAGCTGCGCAGAGGAGAGAGGCGCGGGCTGAAGCGGCTCAGCCGGGAAGCCGCCGAGAAGTAGCCTCGGGGCGGGCAGCGGGAAGCTGTGGGGATAAGAGAAACAGAAGTTTAGAAGTAAGATGAGAGAAATAGGAATGCTGGAAGATAGAAGTAAAATGGGAGAAATAGGAATGCCCGGAGATAGAGAAATAGAGAAATAGAAAGGCCTCCCTACAACACTGCACTGTGAGAGCTTGGATTCGGTCTGCCTGATTAAGTGAGGCGATGAGCACGATGAGCACCTGCGGCGGCTAGCAGCTTATGCGCCGCAGGTCACCGAAGACAGGCACGAATTAACATCAGTAAGGCCTCCCCACAAAAAGGCAATGAGAAGGCTTGGATTCGGTTTGCCTGATAGGGCTTGTAAGCCCCTGCAGGCAGAGCAGAGCATGCGCTGCAGGGCACCGAACACAGGCACGCATCAGCGCCTAAAAACCTCCTCACAACATGGTGAAGAGAGGACCCGGATTCGGTTTGCCTGATTGATAGGACTTGTAAGAGCCTGTGGCAACTCTAGCAAGTAGAGCAGAGTGTGTGCCACGGGACACCGAAGACAGGCGCGTATCAACGCCAAAAAATAAAAAGAAAGGGGGATCTGTGGGGAGCAATCCGGACTGGACTGAGTTACTGGAATTAAGACTTATTCTATGCATCTGCTCTCCCACAATATGGCGCTGGGAGAGAAGTAAACAGCTTCCGCACAGCTGCCTCCAGTTCAACTAATAAACTGTAGGACTTGCTCCTGATTGGAGGAGAGCAGCGTACTCGGCGTGTGGGCAGCCGAGTTGGGATTGGCGGAGGAGGACTATAAAGGAGGAGAGAGACGGCATGCACCGGGAAACATCTATGAGGAACATCTAAGAGGAACATCTATCTAAGGGGAACACCTGTGCAGCCCCCGAGAGAGCCGGCCGGCGGTGTGCCGCTCCCCTGCGGAAGTGGGGAATGTGGCCAGGGGGAACTGCCCTTCCACGGAGGTGGAAGGGACAGTAGCCAACCCGGGAAGAACCAGCAGCAAACCCGGGGAGGGCTGAGCAGACGAAAGAACAGCGCAGGGTCCTGTGTCATTCCTCCACGAAGAGGGGGAGCGACACCAGAGAACACTGGGGAAACCTTGCAAGACATTGGGATAGGCAAAGAGTTCTTGGAAAAGACCCCAGAGACTCAGGCAAGCAAAGCCAAAATTGGCAAATGGGATTACATCAAATTGAAAATCTTCCGCACCACAGAAGAAACACTCAGCAAAGTGAAGACAGAATGGGAGAAATTATTTGCAAACTATGCAAATAATAAAGGATTAATAACCAGAATATATAAAGAGAACAAGAAACTCAACAACAACAAAACAAACAAGCCAGTTAAGAAATTGGCTAAGGACTTAAACAGGCCTTTTTCAAGAGGAAATCCAAATGGCCAACAGACACATGAGATCACTAGCTGTCAGGGAATTGCAAATCAAAACCATGAGGTTTCACCTCACCCCTGTTAGACCGCGGCTCACTAGGCTAATCCTCCGCCTAGCGGCGCCGGCACACCGGGTTCTAGTCCTGGTCGGGGCGCCGGATTCTGTCCCGGTTGCCCCTCTTCCAGGCCAGCCCTCTGCTGTGGCCAGGGAGTGCAGTGGAGGATGGCCCAGGTGCTTGGGCCCTGCACCCCATGGGAGACCAGGAAAAGCACCTGGCTCCTGGCTCCTGCCATCGGATCAGCGCGGTGTGCCGGCCGCAGCGCGCCGGCCGCGGCGGCCATTGGAGGGTGAACCAACGGCAAAGGAAGACCTTTCTCTCTGTCTCTCTCTCTCACTGTCCACTCTGCCTGTCAAAAAAAAAAAAAAAAAAAAAAAAACAAAAAAAAAACATGAGGTTTCACCTCACCCCTGTTAGAATACATACAGAAACCAAGAAACAACAAATGTTGATGAGGATATGGGGAAAATTTACTCTAATCCACTGTTGGCGGGAATATAAACTGGTACAACAACTTCGGGAGACAGTTGAGATACCTCAGAAATCTGAATATAGACCTACCAAATGATCCAGCCATCTCACTCCTGGGAATTTACCCAAGGGAAATGAAATCAGCATATGAAAGAGTTCTCTGTACCCCCATGAATATTGCAGCTCAATTCACAATAGCTAAGATATGGAATCAACCCAAAGGCCTGTCAACTGAAGATTGTGTGAAGAGATTATGAGATATGTACACCATGGAATACTACATAGCGGTAAAAAAATTGAAATCTGGTCATTGCAACAAAATTGATGAAACTGGAAAACATCATACTTAGTGAAATAAGCCAGTGCCAAAAGCACAAATGCCATATGTTCTCCCTGACCTATGATAACTAATAGAGCACCTAAAAGGTAATTTACAGAAATGAAATTGACACTTTGAGAAGCAATGACTTTTGAACAGCCCTTGTCTTGACTGTTGAGGAGCAGTTCTTTTTTCCTCATACCATTTGCTGAACTCTTTACTTAACATAAGAGTTAATCATATGTGTATAGAGTTAATTGAAAATAGATCTTAGTAAAAAATAAGAATGAGAAAAGGAGAGGGAGGAGGAAGAGGGGTAGGAGTGTGGGTGTGAGGGTGGGTACAGTGGGAAGAATTACCACGTTTCTAAAGTTGCAAATATGAATGCAAGAAGTTTGCACTCCTTAAATAAAATGTTTCTGGGAAAAAAAATGATGACTATCCTTGGGAGCAGGGGCTGGTGCTGTGGTGTACTTGGTAAAGCCACAGTCTGTAGTGGGGACATCCCATAGGTCCGCTGATCCGAGTTCTGTCTGCTCTCTGCTCTACTTCTGATCCAGATCTCTGGTATGGCTTGGGAAAGCAATAGAAGATAGCCCCAAGGAAGCTCCTGGATCCTGGCTTTAGATCGGCTCAGCTGTTGCAGCCATTTGGGAATTGAACCAGTAGATGGAAGCCCCCCCCCCCCCCCATCGCCTCTCTGTAACTCTTTCAAATAAATAAATAAATCTATTTTTTAAATTAAGGTATTGAAAGAGAAGCACTTTTATATATTGTTGATGGGAGAGTAGGTATGTACAGCTTTTATAAAGGACAACTTGGTACTAACAAATGATTGAGTGTCCATATATTATAGACATATTATCACAGTTATGGTATCCTAGCACAGAGACACTGAGATGGAGATTAGCATGCAGGATTTTAATTAGGGAGTGTTCTGGGTTTAACTACTTAGTGGATACAGGGAAAGGTGGGGACAGGAATGGACTACATGAAAAATGGGGGCAATGATGTAATCTTAGCAAAGGCCTCAGCCAAAATGTAAGAAACTATGGCAAGACCCTTCAGAGCTGTTGTGAGATGAGGACAGAGGACTGGGTCTTTATATCCCCTCCAGCAATCAGTCATTAGAGGGGAGCTGCCCAGAAAAGTGGGTATGACATTTAGTGGGGTTCCAATCTTTTACTGAGACAATTCTTGAAAATGCTGATGGCTGAGAGCCTTCTCCCAGCAACACTCCAGCATTTGGGGAAATGAGTCCCTCAGCCTTGAAGAGGAACCATTACATACATTATCAATGGTTTGGGGATTTAAAACAAAGCAGTGGTAATTGGTGGGACACAGCCCACAGCAGGCTGGATCAAACAGAATCCAGAAATAGGCAGACTATAAATTTAACATGGGTTTAAAAAATTGGATATAATTTGGATATGAAGAGTCAATGATATGAGATAGCCTTGATTTTCTCAATAATCAAAGAAGTAAGGTAATTATCAATAATCAGAGAGATAGAGGCAGAGTTGAGGGATTGAATAAAATGCAATAAGAGTTAACAAATGTTAACTGCAATGAAAGAACTGCTAAAAAGCAAAGAGTGATGTGGTAAAACTTAGATAATTTTAAGTTCATGAGCAGGAAGCCACACCTCCTTTGCATTGTGTTGTCATGTTCACCTACCTGTCAATCAGAGGACCCCTCCTCAGAAAGTACCTCCTCTTACCTGGGACATGGAGGTGGTATCACATAGACACTTCCATTTTTCTAAGTGCACAAAAAGCTAGGAAGAGCGCAAGCTCTCTTTCCTCCACGTACACTGAGGACAAGCAGCACAGGGTATGATAATTCCCTTTCTTTGGCTCCTTTTCCCTAAATAAAGCCCTAATGAGACTGTGTATTTTTCCCACTTTGTAAATAAAGTTTTTCACATTGTATGCCATATTTGGGCCTGTATTTAGAATTCTTCTCCAAGTAAAATACAAGAACCTAGAAAATTAAAAATACAAGAACCTAAACATTTAGGCCCTGACTCAGCCCCAAAACATGAGGGCCGTTGAGGTTCGACATGCACTTCTCAGAAGACTGTTCTTACAAGTGTGGTCAAAACCACTAGGGTTAGGGGCTTGTACTGTGGCATAGTGGGTAAAGCCTCTGCCTACAATGCTGCCATTCCATATGGGCACCTGTTCATGTCCCAGCTGCTCCATTTCTGATCCAGCTCCCTTTTAATGGCCTGGGAAAAGCAGTGGAGGATGGCTCAACTGTTTGGGCCTTGTCACCCTAATGGGAGACAAGACGAAGCCCTCAGCTCCTGGCTTCCTGTGGCTACCTGGGGAATGGACCAGCAGATGGAAGGTCTCTGTTTCTCCCTCTCTCTCTGTAACTCTTTCAAATAAGCAAATACCCACCCCCCAAAAAAACACAAAAATCAAGTAGGGGCTTCTCATTAGGGGCAGTCCATCTGGGGGTAGATTTAACAATTCAATCAGATATCTCCTGGAGTGTGAAGCTCCCCATGCATTGAACTGCAATGGATTTTTTCCTTGGCCTGCTGCTGAGCTGTCTTATTTTGCTAGGGCAAGCTGGGTAAACTATTTCCTTGGGAAGCCTCTGATGTTGTTATCTTATTATCTTTTCTCTTAGCTTGGTCAATTTCTCTAGGGAATACACATCCAATTTCTTGCCTGGAGGATAGAAGTCTGACTATGCAAATTCTTAAAATCTGAGAAGAAAGTTAAGGCCTCCTATTTAGTGAATAGTGTTCACTGAATCTGTTTTCAACACAGTATCTTTTTCTTTTTTTATTTTATTTGACAGAGTTAGAGAGAGAGAGAGATAGAGAGAAAGGTCTTTCTTCCGTTGGTTCACCCCCCAAATGGCCGCTACAGCCGGCGCTGTGCCGAACCGAAGCCAGGAGCCAGGTGCTTCTTCCTGGTCTCCCATGCGGACACAGAGGCCCAAGCACTTGGGCCATCCTCCACTGCTCTCCCAGGCCACAGCAGAGAGCTGGACTGGAAGAGGAGCAACCGGGACTAGAACCCGGTGCCCATATGGGATGCCGGCGCCGCAGGCGGAGGATTAACCAAGTGAGCCACAGCGCCGGCCCCAACACAGTATCTTTTTCTCAACTGTACCTATAGACCCTCTCCAGAGAATGAAACAGTGGCCTCAGCCTGGGTGGGCAGAGCAGCTGCTCCCCAGTAAGCGGTGAGGGTGCTTATTAAACACCCTTATACCCTCAACTTCATGCCCACCTCAGGGGCCCGAGGCTTGAGGGATTTCCACTGTGTTAATTAGGCCCTTTCTCGGCTTTCCCCACTGCAGGCTCACAACTGAGGTCTGTGTTACCACCTGCTCATCTGTTTTCTAGTTTCCAAAGTTTTGTTGCTGTAGCTTTCTCTCACATTCCTTGTGCATGTGGGTGTTTAAACCTTCTTAAAAATGCTTTTTTCTGGTAAATGACATTTAGGAGGGAGCATAGAATTAAATGCATTTGTTCAGAATGTAATATTTTAACTGAAATGTGGCTTTATCCTTTATACTGAAATCTTTGTCCATTTGGAAATATGTGATTGCATTATATGAAAATAAAAAGTCTTAATTTTCAATGGTTAGATTCTCTCCCAGCTCCTTTTACTGAGTAATTTACCTTTTCCTACAGATTTCAAATCCACTTATTATCATACAGTAAGTTTGGGTATATGCCCAAATCTACTTCTAGACATTTTGTATGGCTCTATCAGTATCTTAAGTTAATCCCGAAACTAGTACAAAACTGTTCTAATTGTTATAATTTGAGAATATATTTTAACATCCAGTAGTCCCTACATCCCTCATCCCATTATTCTGTCTTGAACTATCCTTTGTCTCAGAGAATCTACTATATTTTAGCATAATTTTATTCAATCCTTTATTTTTTTAATCTAAAAAAATAATTTGGAGAAAAATGACATTCTCATATTTAACCTTATCATCAAGAGCAAAAAAATGTGTATTTTTGTTCAAATATAAGTTCCTCACTAAAATTTTGCAGTTTGCTCAATGCAGGACCTGTACAATTCTTTGATAAATTTATACTTAGTTATGCACTATTTTTCTATTTTGAACAAAATACTTTTAATCATTATGTTCTAAGCTTTCATTGTAAGGAAACAAGTGATCTCTTATACTATAATCAGATGCTTAATGAACTTTCTTATTAATATAATCTTTTTTTTTTTTCTTTAGAGTTCCTAAGGTTTACCTTGGAACTTTTTCTATGTATTTTTTCTGAATTAATTATGTTAGTCTGGATACTTTTAAAAGTGCTCTTATTTTAATAGGTTCTCTAGCCACATTTTTCTACCTGCCTCCCTTTCAGAGAATTGCTACAGTAATCGTGCAGAGAAAAAAAAAAAAAAAAAAAAAAAAAAAACAAGCTATAACAGTATTCACCAGCCATCGGACTAACAACCTTAATATATTGCTCTGGCTCCAGCGTATTTTATCTATTAGTGTTGTAGACTCAATAAATATTGAATGGATGGTTAGATGGGTGGATGAATTATATTTCCTTGAAATAGACTGAAGTCTAACATTTCTGCTGTAAACTGAATCTGGCTTTTGTGCCTATCTATTTCAGGTATTTCTATTTGAGAAACATGATCTACTGATAAGCTTTAAGAAACAAAAAATATGAAAGTTCAACTAGTAAAAACAAAATAAGAGGAATGTAAATGGGAAAATTCTCTTGGCAGAAGTCATGTAATCTGATGACTATGTGTCTCCCTGTACTCTATTTTAAATGCCTGATGTAGAGGTTTTGAACATACAACTAATTTTTGTAAAGCCCAATTTATGCTTTTACCCAAATCATGTTGCCTTTAGCAGTGATAAAGTAACATAAGAAGGGATTTTGTTACGGATGCATTTCCTACATGTTTGATGAAAATTATATACAGTAGTGAAAACAATTTTTTATGGAATGACAAAGTACAATGATCTTGATTGTATTTCTTTGGAGCATTCTTCAAGCCATTTTGCATTTAAAAATACAGTGCTGATAAACATTAATTGATCAAGGAAAATATTTCATAAATAAACTGCGATATTTTTCTGTTCCTATTCAGGCAGTTACCAACCACTGGTACTCTCAGGGTTTCCATAGCATTCTAATTCTTTGGTGCAGATGGCACATACTTAGCCCTCAAATACACTAAGTACCACACATTTATAGCCTTGGCATCCATCAGAGGCCAGCTGTGGCCTCTTCTAAAACACACAGGTTTTTAAGCCCTCCCAGGGGTTTTTCTTTGTCCCAAATGGGACCCCCCTCCCCGCCTTGTGTGCATGACAATTACCACATTCTGTAAGCCTGTGTTTATGTAATTACTTATGTTTTCATTATGTGCCTCCACCACAATAGAATGCAAATTCTAAGAGGCAAGGGCAGGGTCTTACTATTAGATCCCCAACATATTGTTCCATGCCTGTGCTAGTGGGTACCCACTAAACACACAGTGAATGAATGAGTCTTTGTCACCTTGTCACCTGTGTGACAGGTCATAACAGGTCTCAACAGCTTCTTTACATGGAAAGAGGGATACTTTTAGGGTCCTACATTGTCCACACAAAGGGTATCCCCCTGAGCATGACCTTTTACCTCTTTGACTTAATCTCACATGAAACAAAACCCTCACTCACTTTTTAATAATTGTTTTCATTACAGAAAATGAAGTACTTTACTCATGGTAGTTCCCTATGAAGTAACACAGGTAAAAAGAATGTTCACCCTTTTAAAGGATATGGGAGGTCTATGGATCTGAAAAATAATCTGAACCAAATTTACTGTGGAATTGGTTTATTTTTGACAGCTCCCAAATCTTACTGCATTTCTTGTGGTTGTGAGTTTACTCATCATACAAGTAAACATGGTACCTGGTTTCCTTCAGAGTTCAGGGTGGTTTTTAGGACACCTCAGGAGGGCTAACTCCACCCTCAAGCCCCATCAACTGTGAGGATCAAGTCCAGTGGACGGCTGTATATGCTCAGACACAGTGTGTAAAAACACTTAAGATATTTTTTCTTAGTATTGCAAATACTGTTGTATTTTTTGTGTTAATTCAGGATTTTCCAGCCTTTAAAAGACAACAGTCCTTTTAATATAATCTTGTACACATGCTTAATGCTTACACCCAAACAAATGAAGTTCTCTGAAGAAAGAGAATGGTTGGGGGCTGTGTATATGGGCAGACATCCCCTAGTGCCCCTCCCCTCAGCTACACGTTGAGCACCTCTGTGGAATACCAGGTGCCCTTAGGAGCTCCAATGGAAAACTGCCCTAATAACCTATCACTGAGCAAGGATGTGGGGAAGTGGAACGCATGGAGAATCCATCACAGGCAGAAATTTTCTATAATTCAAGTCAGTGTTTCCTAAAAATGTAGTAAGCTCCTGGGGTGATATAAAAAATTCCATTTAACTAATACCCCTGTCTGAAACAAAGAAGCGAAATTAAAGCACTAGAAAGCCAACACTATCAATAATTCATAGTGGTTATATTTCCTAGGACTAAAGTGGGGCAGCACGATGCTTTCGCTTATCACTGTAGCACCAGTAAAAAATGTAGACCATGACAAGAGAGCAGACAGTAGGAAAAGACAACTAATGAATTAAAAGCTAATGTAATGCATGTTGGAAAATATTGACTTGCCTGCATATTTCAAGCTTTTAAACTAGCATTAATAATGGAAGGATAGTAAATAATGTTGTTGAGATTCCTCTTTTTTTTTTTTAAGATTTTATTTATTCATTTGAGAGGTAGAGTTACAGTGAGAGGGAGAGACAGAGAGAAAGGTCTTCCTTCCGTTGGTTCTCTCCAGATGGCTGCAATGGCCAGAGTTGCGCTGATCCGAAACCAGGAGCCAGGAGCTTCTTCTGGGTCTCCCATGCGGGTGCAGGGGCCCAAGGACTTGGGCCATCCTCCACTGCCCTCCTGGGCCACAGCAGAGAGCTGGACTGGAAGAGGAGAAGCCTGGACTAGAACCGGCGCCCATATGGGATGCTGGCAGCGCAGGCTGAGGATTAACCTACTGTACCACGGCGCCGGCCCCAAGAGATTCCTCTTTCTTTAACAAGTTCCTTATTCACTTATATTTGGGCAAATAGCATCATAAGCTTCCTTTTATCAAAACAAATGTTGTAATGATATTTTAAAAATATATTTATTTATTTGAAAGAGTTACAGAGGCCAGTGCCGCGGCTCACTAGGCTAATCCTCTGCCTGCAGCGTTGGCACACCAGGTTCTAGTCCCAGTCAGGGCACCGGATTCTGTCCCCATTGCTCCTCTTCCAGTCCAGCTCTCTGCTGTGGCCTGGGAAGGCAGTGGAGGATGGTCCAAGTGCTTGGGCCCTGCACCCTTATCGGAGACCAGGAGGAAGCACCAGGCTCCTGGCTTTGGATTGGCACAGTGTGCTGGCCGTAGTGGCCATTTGGGGGGTGAACCAATGGAAGGAAGACATTTCTCTCTCTCACTGTCTAACTCTGCCTGTCCAAAAAGAAAAAAACAAACAAACAAACAAACAAACAAAAAAAAAAAACAAGAGTTACAGAGAGGCAGAGGCAGAGACAGAGAGAAAGAGAGATCTTCCACCTACTGGTTCACCCCGAAATGGGTGCAATGGCTGGAGCTGGGCTGATCCAAAGCCAGCAGCCAGGAGCCAGGAGCTTCTTCTGGGTCTCCCATGTGGGTGCAGGGGCCCAAGGACTTGTGCCATCTTCTACTGCTTTCCCAGGCCATAGCAGAGAGCTGGATCAGAATTGGAGCAGTTGGGTCTCAAACTGGAGTCTATATGGGATGTCAGCGCTGCAGACGGCAGCTTAAACTATGCCACAGTGCCAGCCCCACAATATTCTTATATAATGCTTAAAATATCTGTTAGAGATGCTGCCCATGATTAATGAAGTACAGTGATTATCCAGGGCATCCCAGGACATTCATGATTAACCTGAGACCCAGATTCCTTATCTTTTCTTAAAAAAAATTATTTATTTACTTGAGAGATAGAGTAACAGAGAAAGCGAGGGAGAGACAGAGGAGAAGGTCTTCCATCTGCAGGTTCACTCCCCAAATGGCTGCAATGGCTGGAGCTGGGCCGAATCCAAGACCTGGAGCCAGGAGCTTCCTCCAGGTCTCCCATGTGGGTGCAGGGGCCCAAGCACTTGGGCCATTTTCTATTGCTCTCCCAGGCCATAAGCAGAGAGCTGGATCAGAAGAGGTGCAGCTGGGACTGAAACCAGTGCACATATGGGATGCTGGTGCTGTAGACGGAGGCTTAACCTACTATGACACAGCAAGGGCTCCAGATTCCTTATTTTTAAAAATCAGACTATTACTCTCCTCACCGAGCTACTGAAAGGATTAAAGAGAATATGTGTAACTCACCTAATACAAGTGCATTATGCTTAAGCACTCCAGTGGTATTACAGTATGAATGTTCTCTGCCTTTACCTAATATGATGATGGTCTGTTGGCAAGTTCCGTGAGCCCAAGAGAAACATATTTCTAGTACAATTCCGCAGGTAAGATCTCTCAGTCTTGGGGTGAGCATTGTGGCACAGCAAGTTATGTTGCTGTTGGGGATGCCTGGTTTGAGTCCTGACTGCTTTATGTATCCAATGCAGCTTCCTGCTGACAGACCTGGATGGCAGCAGATGATGGCCTAAGTGCTTGGGTTCCTGCTGCCTCTATGGGAGACCAAGATCGGGATACTGGTTCCTGGCTTTGGCCCGGCTTAGCCCCAGCTGTTTTGGGCATCTGAGGAGTGAATAAGTGGATGGAAGATTTCTCTCTCTGTCTTTGCCTTTAAAAATGAATAAATCCTTAAAAACAAAACAAGGGCCGGCACCATGGCTCACTTGGTTAATCTCCTTGTGGCGCCGGCATCCCATAAGGGCACCGGGTTCTGGTCCTGCCTGCTCTTCTTCCAGTCCAGCTCTCTGCTGTGGCCCGGGAAGGCAGTGGAGGATGGCCCAAGCACTTGGGCCCCTGTACCCACATGGGAGACCAGGAAGAAGCACTGGCTCCTGGCTTCGGATTGGCACAGCTCCGGCCATAGCGGCCATTTGGGGGGTAAACCAACTGAAGGAAGACCTTTCTCTCTGTCTCTCTCTCTCTCACTAATTCTATCTGTCAAATAAAAAAAATTTAAAAACAAAAAAAACAAAAAAACCCTCTCAGTCTTGGCAGAGGTACTTGCCAGCTACAGTAAGAAATAGTATGTCATTTAACCTTCTCAGTTAGGTGAGAGTCTGCAGAGCTACCTGGACATAAAGCTACACCCAGGATTGTGAGAACCTGGGAAAATAGGGCAGGGCATAACTATAATATCTTGCTTCCAGGGTTGGCACTGTTGTGTAATAGGCTAGGCTTCTGCCCGTAGCACCAGCATCCCACATGAGCACCGGTTCATGTCTGGCTGTTCCTCTTCCAATCCAGCTCCCTCCTTATGGCCCGGGAAAGCAGTGGAGGATGGCCTAAGTGCCTGGGCCACTACACAAAATGGAAGACCTGGAGGAAGCTCCTGGCTCCTGGCTTCATATGGGCACAGCTCTAGTCATTATGGCCATTTGAGGACTGCATCAGCAGATGGAAGACTTTTCTTCTCTCCATCTCTCCCTCTCTTCCTGTAACTCTGTCTTTAAAAAAATCTTGCTTCCCAACCATACCACAGCTTCTAGGTCAACCAAGTGACAGTTAAGTTCCTATTTCTGTTTAATAGACTGGAAATAAGATAGGTGCTATTACAGTGGCAATGGAAGCTGACTTTGGGATCATTATGCTTGGGTGTGAATCCAGCTAGTCTTTCTGTTTGAACACCCTAGTTGAGTTTAAAACTCTAAGTGCCTTGTCTGTAAAATGGATAGTACAAGTGTATCACCTATCTCATAGAGTTGTTACAAGGATTAAATGAGATACCAAACGCCCTAAGAGCTGTAACTTGGACTGCTATGGATCCACCACAAAAGCTTCATCCAAACTTGATCCCAGAGTCTTCTTGAATGTTTATTGAAGAAAATTCTCAGGATTCAGCCTCTCATTCTGTCCATCCAGAAATGTTAACTCTCAGTCCTACTACTAAATTCCTTTCCCCTGTACCAGAAGATCCACCTTAACAGTCTAACAGAGGTGAGAAAACGATGTTCAAGATGCTCAAAAGAAGAGCAGCACAAACGTTGTTATCTGAACAGTGAGAAGAGCTGGTAAAACTGAGATCACTCTTAATGAACAGATTCTCAGGTTAAACAAGAACACAGAGACAGTGATCTTATGGTTGAGTTCAGAGTGAATTGGGAAGTGAGCATTTCAGGTGTCACTGCATTTACCCCCTCAGTCATGGATGGGATCCTTTGGAGAATGCTAGGATAGAAAAAGATTATGACAAATGGTCAGTTTAGACTTATACTGTTCTTGCTAGTAATTTTATGCAACAGAGAAAACTATTTATGCTAAGATAAACTTATATATCAATACTTTAGATAACCTATGATATGAGTTGTAATGTCACTTCCTACCTTGATATCAGTAACTTATATGTAATCTACAGTTTGAACATATTTGAATGAGTTTCAATATACTTTAGTTATTTTTGATTTGATACAGAGAAGAAGCATCAATGTATCAAGTATTCCTGGGTGTTTTAGTATACTGAAGTCAATGACATAAAATCCAGCACCAAGAACTGATGTGCAAAGTAACTTGTGGAGAAGGAATATAAAAACACTGGATATTTTCGCTAGGGTAGGATAACTGGATATTCTGCTTTCAAATATTTTAAATGTAATAAAAAAATTTTGGATGTGCTATTTCAGTTTTCAAAAGTAGCAAATATTTGTGTATAGAGAGGAACTATTAAAATCATCCTATTTTGAGTTAAAAAAAGGACTAAATGAAATAATTTTGTGAAGTGCTTAATACAGCACCTAGAAAATAGTAAGCACTGCATTTTTAGCTATTTTGTCAGTTGAGTTTGGTAGCAGGTAATGAAAACGGCCTTAGCTCTTTTAGAATGGAATTTAATAAGTGAATTGGGTCATTAGAACTGAAAGAACAGATTTACACCAGGTCTTTCAGAACAGCTCCACAGCACTGGCTGCTAAAATAAAAAGTATAACGCTGTGATTCTCAAGCAAACATAAAAAGATGCATGTCAGAGATTTTATTTTATGAATTATTTAATGAGGGAACCTGTAAGATATTAAGTCTTGTTCAAGGAGAATTTACACAAACACACTCACACAGATTGTATATACATACAATTATGAATGCTGAAATCAGCTTGCTAACAGATGCAAAACTGGTCAAAATTACATACAGTAGTAGTAGTTAAGAGAACTGTAATGCGAGTCTCATGCAATTAAAAATTTTCCATGAACCGCATTTAAAAAATTAAAAATAGGTAAAATTAATTTTAAAATATCATTTACTCAATTTATACAAATTACTATTTTAAGATATAACCAATACTAATAATTGATAAATAAAATTAATGAGAGATTTTACATACATTTTCATGTTGAGTTTTTAAAATCTGGTATGTATTTTGTATTTACACTTACAACATGCATCAATTCAAACTTGCTACAGTACAAGAGCTGAAAAACCACATGTGGCTAGTAGCTTCCATATTAGACAGTATAGCTTTAGGGCAATAGAAAATAATGTTTGAGGCTATCTTTTCTTCGGGGCAAAAATCCATTGCATGTCATGTGTACCAGAAAAAATTGTTGTTCACCATGTGCAAGAATTATTTGCCTTTCAATAGCCTGCTATAAGTAAATTTCTACTTTATGTGGTTGTAAAATAGCCTAGTCAAAAGGAAATCAACCAAAGGTTCACTCCCCTACAGAAAATTCCTTACAGTTCCACTAGATAATACCCTGATTTTACCAAGATTTCTATGAAATATACCCCCGATCTCTATTACCCAAATCAATGCCTTGGACTATTTTTCTTGACAATCCTATTAGAGGAACTTCTGGGAATTAGCAACCTGCCATTGAAATCACTGCATTTATGAACACACTACTTTTAATTGTGGTCTAGGCATCAGGAAACCACCACCAGAACTACTGGTTCCAGAGCCACATAATATCCATGAGACCCTCAAAACAACTAAGCAGATGCCTCAGCCCTGCTGCCTCTTTTTCTATTAAATCAGATTCAAATTCAAATTTCACGTGAGTATCTATGATTGATGAGGTAACCATCACATTCTAATCCCTGGCTACTAGGTAGTCAGGAAATACGGCTTCTAACTTTCCAAGGTCTGCAATAAAGGGAGGACACCAGAAGGAATTCTGAACAGAGGATGACGAAGCCAACACACCATATCTACTACTGCTGTTGTTCATGTTGTTTCATGAAATTTTACACATAAGGGATTCAGAAATATTAGAAAGATCTTTTGCTGGTCTGTATGTTGTCAACAATTTTGTAGATGCTCTTAGATCCGAAGGCTTTATTTAAGCACTAGAATGGAACTCCATGGAACACCTGCTCTGAATGGTCAGGCAGAGAAGGAGAAACAGAGGACACGTAAGAGGAATGACCACAGAAGAGGGAGATAACTACAGAAGTGTGGTGTTAGGAGGACAATGGGCACAGACTATTCTAAGAAGGAAAGAACAGCCAAATTCCAAAGGCTGCTGGGGCCCAAGTAAAATTTAAGTGGGGCCCTTGGCAAGATCAGCTTCACTAAGGTGGTGGTGGTAGAAGCCAGATTAGAGTGGTTTTAGGAATGAGGGTAAAGTGAAGAAACAGAAACAGCAAGAATAGGCGAATCTTTTGAGCTTACATAAAAGAAACAAGAGACAGACAGCTTAAAAACTTTAAAGTTTTGCTCTTGGCAAGTCAACCTGCATAGATTTTTAATTCAATGTGTTCCACAATTTATGAGTGCTTTGCCCCAACAGAGCAATATTTGAGGAAGATTGTGCTGAGAACACAAGGTCCAGGATGTTCTCTATTCCAGATATGTTAAAAATCTATCCTACATGAAGCCAAATGAAGAGTTGGCCAGATAGCCTTGTATTTTCACACTTTACCCCGACCTCTCTACCTCCCTCCAAAATGCTCATAGACAAATGACTTTTTTTGGGGGGGTGATATTATATATTTTAGAACTAAACTGACCTATCCACATCAGATGTCATTATTTTAGGAAGTTTTCAAAACCTTGTTCTTGGCCCTATGTCCCACCCTTGTTCTTATTCTCTTTCATTTTAAAACTTACGTTCTCTTGTTGAAGTTATACAAATTCTTACAAATCACTTTAAATCCTTCTGGGAACAAAGTGAGGCTTCATAATGGAAATAACTGGGGTAGAGTATATTTACAGAGTTTTTCTTTACAACCATCTTTGCTAGAGGACATTTTTTCCTTTATGGTGAGGCATGTAACGGTTCTGTAGCCATAAAAACATGCATCTTCAGGGTAGCGCTCTCTGAAGCCACCATCCTATCAATGGCCATGAACTCCAGAACTGTGAGCTCAAGGCCACCGGCAAAGGCAGCTTCAGGCTAGATTGCTTTACTGAGGGCCAGCTGCTGGGGAACTACAAACATCATGGAAAACATCTCCACCCCCCACTTCCCCAGACTCTGACCTCATCTCAGAGAGCTACATGCACAGTTGGAAAGAGAGATTCATGGAGCATCTTCCTGACAATCACTTTGTAAATAATTTATGCACAGTTGAATCAAAAGAACAATTTGAAGGAAGAGTGGGAAAGTAGCTAATGAAATAACAATCACTGGAAGAAGAGGTTTGATAGAAAATCAGATGCAAAAATTCAATGTCAGTGAAAAGAAGACTGTTCATGCTTTAAAGAAATGGTCTGTGACTAAGCATATTGCATTAAATATAGTTAGTTCTGAAGATAAGGCTTTTAGAATGCCTTTAAATACCCAACAAAAAATCAAAATGGTGAAGCTTTTCTTTATGGATAAAGGAATGGTTTCACTTTTGAACTTCCCAGATTTAAAAAATGAATGTTTTTTAGATTTTTATTTCCCCATAGGAGAGTTTTTATCTTAAAAGCCAAGTATATGAGTCAGTTCATGGGGAGGCTCATGATAGGAGGTAAGAATGCCATAGTAATGTTTCAGTTACTTTTTACATAAAAGTACCTCTAAGTACTACTTTTACATTAATGGTCTCTCCTTTTTCCCCAGCACTAATGTGTTAAATGCTCACAAACTTCAGTCTGTTAAACAGATTAATGGGAAATAGTGATTTCCTATAAAATGTTTTCTTTTAATACTCATAAAAATATACCAGCTTTTTTAAAATGAAAATATAGAATAAAATAGAAGGTGAGGGAAAAATACAAACCTTTCTAATATCAATTTTTTTCAGGTTGTAACAGAAAAAACTATTGCTAAATACTGGTAAACATCTCTGTCTAAATTTTGAAAACTAAAATTGAATGTAAAGTTGTCACTTTATTACAAAAAATTTAAATAGTACATGCTGTTGGATGATTTAAATCTGCTGTACTTTTTATAAAGAAATCTAACTTATTAATAGCTTTATGAATCTTAGACAAATAAAAGGATATCATCAATATATCCAAGTTGCCTAGCTAGTAGGAGGTGACACAGTGGAAGAAGGAAGGGTTAGAAGCTGAAAGGGAGAAGACAGAAAATGATCTGAGAGATATGTAATCACCCTTCTCTAAGGTAAATTCTACATAACTGTGATATTGCACTTCAAGGTGCATACAATTTCCTAAATACCATTACTAAAATGATCAAATGCTGTCTCGTAAACAGAATCAAATGTAATTGAAATTAATTACATTATACCTCCCTCTTTCGAACTGCAAGTTACTTACATTAAGCATAATAGCTAGCTGTCATTATTTATAATTTTTCAAATTACTTTTAGATAAGACAGCTCTAACTACACATATACACTCAAACTTGTAAAAGTGTCACCTTTGTATTTGAATAAATTCAAAAGTCTGGGACCTCAGAAGTTAGAACCATGAAGCTAAGAAGCCAGAAGGTGATTCCTGCTGTGAAAGAAACTGGACTCCTTGATGTTAGTTCTAGAATGTGCTATTTGGATCAGGCAATCTTCTGTGAGAAGACACAAAGTTTTAGTGCTCTCTCTTTTTTTTTTTAAAGATCTATTTATTTATTTGGAAGTCAGAGTTACAGAGAAAGAGAGGCAGAAGCAGAGAGAAAGAAAGAGAGAGAGGGAGGGAGGAAGAGAGACAGAGAGATTTTCCATCTACAGGTTCATTCCCCACATGGCCGCAATGGTCAAGACTAAGCCAGGCTGATGCCAGGCGCCAGGAGCTTCTTCCTGGTCTGCCACATGGGTGCAGGAGCCCAGGTACTTTGGTAATCTTCTTCTGCTTTCCCAGGCACATTAGCAGGGAGCTGGATCAGAACTAGAGCAGCGGGGACAAAGCTCTTCTAATTGCACACTATTTCCCACTACAGCTAAACTTACATCAAAGGAAAAAAAGAAACCAGTTAGAAGCTTTCTATAGATTCCTATGAAACATCATTGTATTGGTGGAGTTGCCAAAAGTCTTCAATGGACTAGGAATTGATCTTAAAAATGTTCTCTGAGGAGCCAGTGCTGTGGCATAGTGGGTAAAGCCACTTTCTGCAACACCAGCATCCCATATGGGCTCCTGTTTGAGTTCCGGCTGCTCCACTTCCAATCCACCTCCCTGATAATGCTCCTGGGAAAGCAGAGGAAGATGGCCCAAGTGCTTGGGCCCCTGTACCGATGTGGGTGACCCAGAAGAAGCTCCTGGCTTCTGGCTTGGGACTGGCCCAGCCCTGGTTGCTGTGGCCATCTGGGGAGTGAAACAGTAGATGGAAGACCTCTCTCTGTCTCTCCTCTCTCTCTCTCTCTCTATAACTCTGACTTTCAAGCAAATGAGTATTTAAAAAGTGTTCTCTGAAATAATCAAGTTTAGGGGAACAAATGAGTTCTAACCAAATTCACAGGAGTTCAGTTTATAAAACAGGATACCATGCATTAATTTATATTAGGCACTGTAATACATTACATCAGCAAAATGAATGATACAAATTATATGATCATCTTAATAGATGCAAACAGACATTTAAGTAAGATTCAATATTTATTCATGATCATTTTAAAAAAGTTGAACAGATTAGAAGGAACATGTCTCTGGGAAGCGAGATACTCAGCAGACTCATAGAATGGCAGATGTCCTAAATAGCACTCTGGCCTCAGAATCAGCCCTAAAGCCATTCGGATCTGGCTGAAAAGCCCATGAGAGTATTTCAGGCATGGAAAGCCAAGACACTCTGGCAAAAAGATCTCTGTGAGTGAGATCCCAGTGGAAAGAACCTATCTTCAAAGAAGGAGGTACCTTTCTCTGAAGGGAGGAGAGAACCTCCACTTTGACTATGACCTTGGCTAAACAAGATAAGAGTCGGAGAACTCAGAGGGCTTCCATAGCCTTGGAAACTCATGACTGGAGCATAGGGAGATTACTGATGCCATAGACAGGAGTGTCAATTGGTAAAGTCAACAACAGGAGTCACTGTGCACTTACTCCTCATGTAGGATCTCTGTCCTTAGTGTGCTGTACATTGAGATTTAATGCTATAACAAGTACTCAAACAGTATATTTCACTTTGTGTTTCTATGGGGGTGTAAACTGTTGAAATCTTTACTTAATGCATACTAAACTGATCTTCTGTAAAAAAAAAAAAAAAAGAAAGAAATTATCAATTCCCAACTTGACTCTCACTGGGATTAAACATGACAATAGGTCTGATCTGATTTCATCATCATTTAAAAAATCATCTATCATTTTTCACTTTATGTTTCTGTGTGGGAGCAAACTGTTGAAATCTTTGCTTAATGTACACTAAGCTGATCTTCTGTATATTAAGATAATCGAAAATGAATCTTGATGTGAATGGAAGGGGAGAGGGAGTGGGAGGGGGGAGGGTTGCGGGTGGGAGGGACGTTATTGGGGGGCAGCCATTGTAATCCATAAGTCGTACTTTGGAAATTTATATTCATTAAATAAAAGTTAAAAAAAATAAAAAAAAGGAACATGTCTCAACATAACAAAGGTTATATATGACAAACTCACAGCCAATAGCACATTGAATGGGGAAAAGCTGAAAGCAGTCCTCCACCTGCAGTGCCAGCATCCCATATGGGTGCTGGTTTGAGTCCTAGCTGCTCCACGTCCAATCCAGCTCCCTTTCTAATGTACCTGGTAAAGAAGTGGAAGATGACCCAACTACTTGGGCCACTGCACACACTTGAGAGACCCAGAGGAAGTTCCTGGCTCCTGGCTTCGGCTTGGCCCAGCTCCCTGCCCCTTCCTACACCTGCCAATGTGGCCATTTGAGGATGGAAGATCTCTCTCTCTCCCCACCTCTCTCTGTAATTTTGACTCTCGATCTTTTTTAAAAGATTTATTTATTTATTTATGTACATTTCCATGTATTTATTTATTTGACAGATAGAGTGACAGAATGAGAGGGGGAGAGGAAGAGAGAGAAGGACAAATTGATTCTATTCTCTGGTTCATTCCCCAAATGGCCACAATGGTCATCACTGGGCCAGGCTGAAACCAGGAATCAGGAACTCTATACAGGTCTCCCATGTGGGTAGCAGCAACTCAAGCACCTGAGCCATCTGCTTCCCAGGAGCATCAGCAGAGAGCTGGATCAAAAGCAGGCCGGATTCAAACTGGCACTCTAGTATGATATGAAGGCCAGGATGGAGCCAAACTGGCATTCTGATACGAGATGAAGGCATTGCTAGTGGCAGTTTAACTCCATGTGCCGCCATGCCCAACCCCCAATGGAAGTCTTTCAGTGAATAAATGATACCAGCAATAATAGTAATGACACAGTAAGTTTTTTTTTTTTCTTTTAAAAAAAAGGAGGGAGGCAGTAGCTGGACAGGAATGCAGGATCTAGAGAAAAACCTTTTTTAAAACAATTAGATATTAAATCAAATTTCTATGTGTATGGGAATGATCTAATAGAAAAAGAAAAGGTGAGAGTATGTAAGAGTAATAATAGCAGTAGCAAACCAGGCTCTAGCACACAAGTGCAGTGGCAAGAAGAGTGCCAAAAAAGGAACACACAAGTTCAGACAAAAAAATGAGCTACAAAACAGGAGAGACTAAGAAAAAATAATAGGTGAACAGATTTTGGCAGTGAAATAGAAGAGAGCAAATACTAAAAAGACAAAGGAGATTCATGTCAAGGGCCACCAGGGATGGACTGGTGGCAGCTGCCAGAGGGGTCTGAGTAGAGGAGATGGGTGAAGCCATATATATCCAGGTGTGGTGGGGGAAAAGTACAGCGATCAATGATGCACTCCCGATAATATGACTGTTTCTGTAGCCTGTTCTGACTTACAAGCACATGAGGGCTTCTTATGTGTTCAGTTTTAGCCCTGAATCATATAAGTTTTCAAATGTTTGGTCACATTATAAGTAGCATTAAAATCTTTTCTATTTAATAATAAGAAGAAATTTATGTTTATGTCAATAGATTAATATCTAATCATTTTCAATGCCTCTCAAGACTTACATTCTGTGCATAGACCCTATAAATTGATTAAGTACAACTTAAGTTATACTTATTAAGTTGTAATCAACTTCCTATTGTTAGAAATTTGAGTTGTTAATTACAAAATATATTTAAATTTATTTTCTCCCTTGATCTAGATGGCACCATGAAGTCACGGTTTAAAAGGATGGGGGTAGTGAATCTGAACCAGATCTCTGGTTCAAGTGATTGCTACCCTTGTCCCGAGCTGTGCAGCCCTGAGCCAGTTACTTAACCTCTGTTTCTCAGTGTCTTCATCTGTAAAACGAGATTAATAGTATTTCTATCTTACAGTAGTGTTGTGAAGATGAAAGGGGTTAATAATGTGTCATTAAAGAAAAATTACAAGAAGCCATTGTTTGGGACCAGGCTTCTGCACTGAACCCCAACAGACAAGGCTAAAAACAAAAATGGCGTCACTCATGTTACAGTTACAAGCTGAAGATAACATTGCCCCCCCAAAGCCACAAACAAACAAAAAAACCAGAATTGCAAAGATAGTAATAGCCATGTTACCCAAACAGGCAGGATTCAATGGGCATGATAATGAAGTTTCCTCTGCTTTGATCCTTATGCAAAAAAGGGAACTTGAAGTAACCTATGTGAATCAGTTATTTTCCTATTATTATCTGTCACTGTTCCCACCTTATAAGGAACACATTTTGAAATGACCAGTCTGCCTTTTATTTTCCTTTTTTTGACAGGCAGAGTGGACAGTGAGAGAGAGAGACAGAGAGAGAAAGGTCTTCTTTGCCGTTGGTTCACCCTCCAATGGCCGCCGCTGCAGCCGGCGCACCGTGCTGATCCGATGGCAGGAGCCAGGAGCCAGGTGCTTTTCCTGGTCTCCCATGGGGTGCAGGGCCCAAGCACCTGGGCCATCCTCCACTGTACTCCCTGGCCATAGCAGAGAGCTGGCCTGGAAGAGGGGCAACCGGGACAGAATCCGGCGCCCCGACCGGGACTAGAACCCGGTGTGCCGGCGCCGCAAGGTGGAGGATTAGCCTATTGAGCCACGGCGCCGGCCTTATTTTCCTTCTTTCTTGTGTCTATTAGACCAATCTCTTCTAAGCAACTTCTATTAGAAAAGATGGCCCTCTTTTTTCTCCATTTCCCGTGATTTCATGGGGGAGTGAATGGCTCACTGCAGTTGGTTAATCACTTAAAAGCAAGTCAGATGTTTTGATTCTGTTAATAAAGGAGTGTTTATTTAGTGCTTTTAAAAAATCATTCATAGATAGATGGGAAAAACATGTGACCTGAACTAAGCACAGATCAAGCACAACTGTGCTCCAGGTCAGAATTAATTCCCAGGATCTTCAAATCTGACCAGAAGGGTAAAGTGCTTATATCAGAGCAAAAATAAAGGGTAGACCAGGGTGAAGGCACAGAGGAGGAAAGGAAGATGAGCTGGGAACTGTCTGAAGACATTGAAACTGACTTTCAGTTTCCCAACAAGCTTGATGGTAGGATTTATGGGTATTTATTATTTTAGTAATTTTATTTGAAGTCCCCAATCCCTAACTTCAGCAGAAACAGAAGTGTAAATGTTGGGATTTAAAACTGTGTCTTTGAAGGAGAACTTATTTACACTTTTGTTATTCTTTCATAAGAGATTTAAATTTAATATATAAATTCAAAAATTTTTAAAGCAAAAATACTTAACATACATTTAATTTCTAAGAGAACTGGGTCCTCCTGAGTAATGTGTTATGAATTAAAAACACATTAAATGAATAGCAACAGTCATTTCAGCTCCTTTGTGGAAGGACACAGACTACCAAGTAAATGTGTAAGTGAAAAGAAATAGTAATGAAGACTGTTAATTGTGTGGCTTGCTTCTATTATAACATTCATTCTAAAGAAGGAAATAATTAACCAATAGGATATAATTTCTGTTTTTATAATTCTTGTTCAAACAGGTTTAATTGAATTTGTGTAATGGGAAAAAAGGGGAACTCGGTAAAGCAGTTTCCATAATCATCTAGATTCTATGTTGCTACAATCTATATTTAACACCTTAGAAAATGGCCCCCAAATTAACACCTCCTTCATTTCATTACCAGGAGCTGTGGCACCACTCTCCTTTAGAACAGTAAGATTTTTATTTGGCTTTCAATGTAATTTTACTTCATCATACCAGAGCCTAGAATTAACTTTTGTATCACAAAAAGTTGAGCACAAGGGTTTCACCAAACTTTAGCTCTAGGTATTTCTGTCACATGATGTCTTTGCTACTCTAGTTCCAAGGAGATGAGGGGTCCTTACCAAACCGAAGACTGGAAACATCAGCCCTTCCTTACTTTCCTAGGCATCATGCAGGCTAATAACTTGGCACCTCTCAACTGGCGGACTCATACAGTTGTAACCTCCAGAGCTTTGATGGGCAGTGCATCCGTACACAAGTACTGTGGTAGCACCTCTGATCTCCTCTGTGCATGCTACTTAGTTTGATGAACTGAATTAAACAGATAAGAAGTTATCTGGCACCAGAAGCATTAGAATATATCCCATTGCCAAGAAAAGAAAATTAAGCCATGACTTCTGGGCTGTAATGATAAGGTTAATCATAACTGATTTTAATACTAAGTGACCAAGATTGAGGCTAATCAGGTATTAGGTCAATATAATAAGCTGGAATTGATAATACACAGAGTAATCTATTTTTGAATAGTGCTTTGTTTCAAAATGTTTTAAATTATGTTATTTCACTAACATTTTCAACATCTCTCTAGGGAAGGTATTATTATTTCCATTTATAAATGAAGAGACCTGGACTCACAGAAATAAATTCCTCTCCCACTTGGGGACATTTCCTTTTCCACCGGACCTTTATATACCTTTCTTCCATGATCCTGACACTTGGTAGATTCTTTTCAAGTAATTCATAAATCAACAGTTTTTGTAATTCATAAATCAACTAAGTATTGATTAGAATTTAAACCCACTTTCCAGTTACTACTCTATTTCTCTTTCCCTAAGATAGGTTTCTTAAGAGTAAAATCTACTCAGTGTCTCTTCACCTCTATTAGCTCTTCAAGCCAATGAATCTGGCTTCCAAGGCCCTACTCTACTAAAACTGCCCTCACAAGGGTGATCACAGACCTCCAAGTCCATAAATACGAAGAATAAACTTTCTGTCACCTTGACATTCTTCCTCCTCTTTACCCTAGGCTTCTGGGACACCACCCTTTTTTTCCCCTCTATGTCTCTGCTGATTCTTCATTAGGAGTCTCTCGTACTTTGTCCTATCATTTTGGTGCTCTCCAGACTTAATCCTCTGCTTTCTTAATTGCTATATACTCTTTGGAAGATTTAATGTAAGCCCAGCCTGATCCTGAACGCTCCGGATTCATACTCCCCTAGGAAATCTCCCGACTTGGCTGTACTCTAACTGCTTCCACCTCCACATCCTCTGCCCACCCACACCTCCCTTACTCATGTGCTCTGTCTCTGAAAATTGACAGAATTTTGGGTTAATAATCCCTGCACAATCAGCTAAGATGCCTCTTGATTTTAATAATATCCTCCCCACCCCCAACCATCTCTTATTCTCCTTACGACTTTGGCTTGCATCAGGCTCTTGTTTGATTACCAAGAATAAAGTCAAGATTGCCTCAGAGGCTTGCACCATTATTTAACAGGTGCAGCACAAAGACTTGATATTTGTGTCCTTCCATTCCAGTGTTTCTATTGTTTCCAGTGTTTCTATTCTATCATCTATTGTTGAAGCTCAGTGAGAGAGTCTTAGGATTGACGGAAAATTAGAAATTACAACTTGCATCTTATCTTCATTGAAGTTAAAGTTTATCTTAGTTACAAAAAAAAAGATGATGTAGCAAATGCAAACCATTTAACAAATAGTTAATATATTCTGTAATCTGTGCCATGTATCTGAGCTATAAAGACAAATACGATGTGGTGCCTGTCCCCATGAGTATAAAGTATAGTCAGAAAGTCAAAGAATTATAATTCAGCATGATGAATGCAATGATAAAGGAATATATGAAATGTTACTTGAGTACAAGACAGAGTTCATCTGTTTATTCTGTCCTCTTTCTGTTGGACACAGACAGGGTTGAATTTTGTGATGAAAACTCAAGGTTCCCAAAGAGGATATATTAGAGGTGGTGAAGATCAAAGGCAAAGCATATTACCAGCAGCATTTATAATCACAACCTCTCTTTAATAAAGGAATTTTTCCCTAACAAGGATTGGAAGAATGAACATGTAAGCAATCTAAGTTTCATGTTCATTTCTTTTTTCCTGAAAAGGATGTATGCAATATAAATATAAATAAAAAACCCACAGCAATGACTTTGGAAACTCCTGTAATATACTTTGTTATGAGCATGCTTAATGCTGCATTTCATTGTTTGACTAAATGTTAATAAGAAATTATATTACAATGGAAGTTTTTTCCCCTTATCAAATATTCCATTAGGTGAATCAAGCAGGGCCTGCACGCTCATTATAAAATAATACATGATGACCTTCCAAATTCTAAATGGAATTCACTTAATATGTTAGAGTCTATAAATCTGTTTAATCATTTCTGTGTGCCTGATATTCCTTAGCAAGGGATTTGTTAGATACAAAGCGGATCCACACTTTGCTAGTTATTAGTTTCTCCCCTAGGAAAGCTTGGGGAAGACACCCCCAGGGTGTTGAAATAGGGCATTAAAAGATTTCCCCATCCCTAAATTATAACATGGTTTCAAGGAAATGGTAAAAAAATAAAAGTCCCTCCCACCCCCTAACTTAAAACCAGAAGCTAGAAATAGTCAAGAGGTACTACTTTCCCTTCAAAGTTAAGAACAGGTGCAGACATTTTCCTAGAGGTTAAGATGTCAGTTGAGACACCTGTATCTTATACCAGAGTGGGTTCATGAAATAACTGGCTCCAGCTCCTGATTCAGCTTCCAACTCCAGCTTCCTGTCAGTGTAGACCCTGGGAGTCAGAAGCGATTGCTCAAGTGACTGAGTCCCTGTTACCCATTAGGGAGGCCTGGATTGACTTCCTGGCTTTGGTGCTTTGCAGCTCCAGCCATTGTGAGCAACTGGGAAGTGAATCAGTGGATAGCAACTCCATGTGTCTGTCTCTCAAATAAATAACTATTAAAATGTACTTATGAGATTTTTCACTTCTGTCAAAAGGTCTCTGTTTCCTGTGGTTGGGAGTAAGACAGTGAGATATAGATACAGAAGTAGAACAGATAATGAGCTACAAACAGACAGCTGTTATTGGAAAAGTGTACTTGTATTTAGGTTCACATTGGTCTGGTTGACATGAAATTGAACTAGAAAATACAGAAGAGCATCTTCATTATAGTCCTTTAACAGCTGAATCATGCTAACTCAAGGTCAAAATAAATTTTATTATTTTATTAATTTAGAGCATTAAGACCAAAGTTATTTATGTGAACAGCTTCTTTTTTCATCTTCTTTCATATCTTACCTGACAGAGAACTTTAAAATAATATTAGGAAATTTGAAACACGGTCTAGAAAATTCAGGACTATCTCAGTTCAGGTTGCCATGGCATTTTGTTTTCTGCTTTTTAAAATTATTTTTTATCTTATTTGAAAGGCAGAGAGGCTCACAGAAAGAAACAGAGATATTCCATCTGTTGGTTCACTTCCCAAATACACCCAACAGCTGGGGCTATGCCAGGCCCAAGCAGGAGCCCAGGACTCAATCTATGGTCCTTCACATGAGTGGCAGGAATGCAAGCTACCAGCTGCTCCCTCCCAGAGTGTGCATTAGCAGAAAGCTGGACTTGGAAGCACAGTAGGGAAATGAACCCAGGAACTCCAATATGGGATGGAATATCATCTTATCCTCTGTGCTGAAGCCTGTCCCCATACGGTAACATTTTTTAAATTAATTTATTTGAAAGGCAGAGTTACAGAGAGGCAGAGAGAGAGAGAGAGAGAGAGAGAGATCTTCCATCTGCTGGTTCACTCCCCAAATGACCACAATAGCTGGAGTTGGGCCGATCTGAAGCCACAAGCCAGGAGCTTCTTCTGGGTCTCCCATGTGGGTGCAGGGAGCCAAGGAGTTGGGCCATCTACTGCTTTCCCAGGCCACAGCAGAGAGCTGGATTGGAAGTGGAGCAGCAGAACTCCAACCGGTGCCCATATGGGGTGCTGGCACCGCAGGCAGTGGTTTTGCCTACTTACACCACAGTGCCGGCCCCAAGGATGACGTTTTCTAAAACAGCCCTATACCTTCTCTGACAACAAAAATAACATCAAAAATATAAATATGATCCACATTATCAATAAGTTATTATTCAATGTAATTAACATGATTTTTCTTTTTCCTGCTCTGGAACAAAAAATCTAAACCATATTACAAAGTGGTAAACAAATTTTTGAAACTAAACACGCTTCCTTGCAACTTTATTGCCCGTTAGTCAAGTTGAACTGAGTATTTTAACTTAATTAAGGACACAGACAAGCACTACTCTTTAGTGGTGAAGCACAAACCCCTGGCTGCAGTTATAACATTCTCCTTTGTATTCATGTTAGAGAAACTATTCCTGGCTTATGTAAAGTTTTTTTCTTCCTGCAAATATTATGGCTTGTAAGAAACAGTTTGATTCCTTATGGCTATAACTACTATGCCCCCTTTTGTATAAAAACTCAGCAAAAGAATTTTTTTATCATCTAAAGTTAAGTGCTTTCCAACAATAACAAAAATATTTAATTTTGTATGATTTTCCTTTTAGTTTCAGAAAACAATTTAATCGCCTCAGTATGATGTTGGTCTTTGGGAAGCTCAAGAAACAAAATCAGACATTTGTGCATGCTGCAAATTCCTGTTTTTAGTTCCAAAAACAACTGTTGTAACTATTGGTATTGAGATCTTCCCTCCTCCCCACTTTGGCTGGGATGAGGTAGAGGGCAGGCAAGTTGCTGGGAAATCTGCTAAGAATTGTTCAGGCATAAAGGTTTAGAAATGTTAACTAATGACTTTCAAGAGATTTGTAACTTCAAAACATTAATTATAAGATTAATAGATTTTATGTCTCCTGATTCCTTTCTTTGGATTTTGTGTTTTTTTTTTTAATATATATATAAAAAAAACACTGTTAAATAATGTGCTGGTTTAGACTGTATTTCCTAACAGTATGTTTAAAATACCACTTGGTGCAGTGGTTAAGACACAAGTGCCTGGCTGGTGTTCCAGCCTGGTGGGTAAAGTTGCCAACTACAATGTTGGCATCCCATATGAGTGCTGGTTTGTGTCCCAGTTATGCCACTTTGGACCCAGCTCCCTGCTCACAGCCTGGGAAAAGAAGCAGAAAATGACCCAACTGCTTGGGCCACTACAGCCACATAGGAGACCTGGATGGAGTTCCTGGCCCAGCCCTAATGGTTGCTGCCATTTGGGAAGTAAACCAGCAGATGGAAGATCTCTCTCTCTCTCTCTCTCTCTCTCTCTCTCTGTAACTCTGATTTTCAAATAAATAAATCTTTTAGGAAGAAAAAAAAAAAAAGACACAATTGGAGATGCCTACATTTGAGTCCTGTGTCCATGCCAGATTCCAGCTCCCTGCTTATGTGTACCCTGGAAGGCAGCAGAAGATGGTCTAAGTACTTAGGTCCCTGTCACCCATGTGGGAAACCTGGATTGAGTTGCTTGCTGGCTCTTGGCTTTGATGTGGCCCAGCTCCAGCTGTTGTGGTCATATGGGGAGTGAACCAATGGACAGAAGATTCTCTCTCACTGTGTCTTTCTGCCTTTCAAATAAATAAAATCTATTAAAATAAGTAAACTATTGTATGTTTAAATTAAAGACAGAACATAAGAATTGTCTACTGCATGCCCAAACAGGGATGGTAAGGCATGTGCCACAGTCATTTATTCAAATCTAGGTTTACTATACTTTAAGTCACAGTTTTGTCATAGTGTTGCTTTATCAACAGCACAAAGATAAAAACAACTGGAACATAATTGTTAGAGAAAAGTCCATTTCCTGGCCCTATGTTAAGCATTTTCTTGTGAAAAGGCACGTAACAAATGCCATCTTTATAAGACTGCACAGTTGAAATGGGAGACCCTACAGCAGCTGGTGTTCAAGCATGGAAAATGTTGCTTGTGAGAAAATCTTTAAGACTATTTTCTTTATTTCATTCATTCAGTCTCAATAAATATTTATTGAGCACTTGTTATGTGCAAATCAATACGAGCAACTCAAGAATGTTGAAAATATATAGTCTGTGTCTTTGAGGAAATTTGCGGCCTTGAAGAAGAAATAGGATATTCCACAACACAATCAGCCTGTGAAAACTGCATCCTCATATGTGCCTCTTTCATATTCAGATACAGAAACTACAGCTCAGAGAGAAGAACTGAGCTGGCCAAGCCACCACATTGGTGCAGAGACATCACTAGTAGTATGGAAATACCACTGGATGCCATGTAATCCCCTTACTTTGGTTTGAGCTAGATCAAACCTCAAAAAACTGATATGGGTTGGAAGGTTGGGGGAAAATGAGAACACAGACTATCTTCAGGCCTGCTTTCACTTAGTTTTACTGTGACCCAGAAAAAAAGGAAGTGGGAAACACACACCAAAGATAAGGATTCAAGCTGACTCAGCTCCTAGATATCCCCCCAGCTCCTCACAGACCTTGGCCAAAGTTCAAGGAGATGTAGTCCCCAGGGAACCTAGGTCACTAGATCCCAGAGCTAGGTACAACTTCTCATACACGGCTCACTGCAGTAAGCCACCTCAGTATTCCACTTCTAGTGCTTCTTTGGGCCTACCGTGGGCAGTCTACACCCACAAAGCTTCAGTTTCCTCAGCTCTGAAATTTAATACTTGATACACTGTAGGCTTATTCTAAGCCTTGGCCAAGATGGCCTATGTGAAATGCCAAGCATGATGCCTCACCCATGAAGCAAGCAAAGGTGCTTCAGAAGGGACCCCCTCAGCTGAAGAACTCAAAGTAGGATACAGGTCTCCTGACTCTCTAACCCTAATACTCTTTCCCACACAGAAATGACAGCAACTGCCACGTACTGGACTTCTACTTTGTGCCCATGGAATAATACATTAAAGGGTGAGATAAAACTATGCTTACCTGTGGATAGTACTGAATGTCTACAACTGTTTAAATTTATTAGCCTGAGTTTATCAGTGACTTGTTTATAGGGAATTCACCATAATTAGAGGCTTTCTTTAGCATGGTAACCACCAGCTAAATAATATAATGAATGGGAAGAAATTCCATTTCACATAAAAATGGAGAGAGGAGAGGAATAAACAACAGAATGCTCCATGACATTTAAAGAGAAAATTTTAAAGAACTGTAGGTGTCACATGTAATTAAAACTGTGAAGCTTTACTGGAAAACATAAAATAAGATGAACAAATTGAGACATATACCATGATTTAACATAAGAAAACAATTTTCACCAAGTTATTTATTCTTATTAAATATTAAAATTATACACTAACAAAAAAACATGAGTTACAATACTGATCTAATTGCCAGAAAATCCTAAAGTACATAGTATACTAATTAAATTATAATAATTAAATAGTTAGAGCCACATGGGGTATGTGGAAATAATTTTATAAGGTATACAATCATAAAATTAGGAAAAATTATTTAATAATGTCCTAATTATACTTTAATAATTGCCAGTATGACTGGCCAACTATTAAACATAAAACAAAACTAAAAAAGTGATTTAGATCAGCTCTTACACGATAAACCAGAGTAAGTCCCTAGTGTATTAAAGAGTTAAATATTTTCTTTAATTCTTAGCAAAGCTAGGAGGAAAAAAATAATCAAGTATTTGTGAAGCCTTTAGAGAGAAAACACCTTTTAAAAAACTTATTTGGGGGAGAGGGATGGAGGAAGGAATAGTGCAAGGAAGAGACAGAGAGAGAAAGAAACTTACACCAGGCTCGGCACTGTGGTGTAGTGGAGGTTAGGCCATCACCTGCAATGCCTGCATCCAATACGAGCAGCTTTCTGATCCCACAGGAGCTCCACTTGTAATCCAGCTCCCAGCTAATGCAGCTAGGAAAGCAGTGGAAGATGGCCCAAATGCTTTGGCTCCTGCCACCCACGTGGGAGACCCAGATAGAGTTCTTGGCTCCTGGCTTCAGCCTGGCCCAGCCCAGCCCTGGCCATTGCAGCCATTTGGGGGAGAGAACTAACAGATGGAAGATATCTTTCTCTCTTTATCTCTCCCTTTTTGTAACTCTGCCTTTCAAATAACAAACAAATCTCTTTGGAAAAAAAATCTTTCAAATCCTTCATTTTGTAGATCATTATAAAAGAGTGATGATTTACTTTAAAGAGGCAAGTTCCCTTATTTTGCTGTTCTGTGTTTGCCTTTTTAAAGATACCTCAAATCCTTTATGGAATGGAATCACAGATAAATAAACAGACCAAGTTTCCTTAATCACAGCACCTAAATGAATAATTTCATTTACTAAAACTGGAGATAAGACAGGAAGGAAAATGCATTCAGTCTTGGTTTACAAGTTTAAAAGCCCAACAACTTCAACCACTGAAGGCTGTGGAATGATCAAAACCAAAAGAGAGAACTCTTTGATACAGTTTGTATCTAAACGCTTGAAAATGAAAATGAATATCAGTAAAAAAGGTTCAGGAAGGGGCATTTTAAAAAGGAATTATATGTTGCAGCTCAGGTTCAAAGCAACTATGGTTGGCAGAAAATCAAGGTTTTCCATATTGTGTATTTGGCAGTGACAGCAACTGAGGGTTAGGTTTTGTGAATATGTGATTTTTAAACTTGAAATCAATAAGTGTAATATGAGAATTACTTGAACTTTATGTGAATTTATTTGAATTTCAACAGCTACCAATAGATGTGCTTAGAATGAACGGACTCCATTCCCAAACAGCACAGTATTTCTAATCTATTTTAGACTCTGAAATGAGAGTCACATCCAGGAAGACAGCTCTGAACCTTTTTCCCAGCTGCAGAAATAACTCTTGTTGCTCCTCTGACCCACACCAAGGGAAGCCACTTAAAAAAGATTTTTTTTGTTTTTTTGCTAACAATCATTTGGCCAATGTAACCCACAAATGGAACAATAAACTGCTGACTTCTCTTCAGAAAACCTATTCTCAATCCCCTGGAACTAGGTAGATAAATAAAGAAGGCAAGAGTTCTTTTAATTCCTTTCTTATTTTCCACAATGATCTTATTATCTCAAGGAAGCCCACTGTTCATGAGCTTATAATATGGAGCTTATCTTCCAACAAGGAAGATTAATCTTCTCCAAGATACTTTTATTCATCCAGGGTGGTTAATGATTGCCCTGTTGGTCTCCATCCCCAATTTCTTGGGACTTTGCAACTACTGGTGGTATTTCCCATTCACCTGTACCAATTAACTCTCTCACTCCTTACTGTAGGATATGCAAGCCTTTCTCATTTGAAAGTAAAAACCTTCAATTCCAGGGACCAGTGTTGTGATGCAGTGGGTTAAGCTACTGCTTGCGATTCTGGCATCCCATACTGGAGTGCTGGTTGGAGTCCTGGCTACTCTATTTCTGATCTGGCTAACCACTACTGCGCTTGCAAAGGCAAAATATGGCCCAGATTCTTGGGCCCCTGCTTCCCATGTGGGAGATCCAGATGGAGTTCCTGGCTCCTGGCTTCAGTTTGGCCCAGCCCTGGTTGTTGTGTCCACTTATAGATAGAAGAGATCCACCTCTCTTTCCTCCTCCTCCTCTGTCTCTCTGCCTTTCAAATAAGTACTTTAACATTTTTTTTGGCTAAAAACTCCATGAATAATGGTTGTTCATTATAACAGGTCAAACAACACAGAAACCGATAAAAACAGCATCAACCATCTCCCCTCCTGCCCCTCAGAACCATACTTTGTCAAATCCACCACAAGGGATAAGAACTACTGACTTTGCTTTGTAGATGACAAAACAGGAGCTTGGAAAGGCTCAGAAAGTTTCTTGTAGTGTGTGAAAGGCAGTACTATGTGTTTTAGATCGCCTGGGTTCATTTCTTGGCCTTGCCATTTATTATGTGTCCATGAGCAAATTACTTAATATTTCTGCACCTCAGTGTGCTCGTATCTGTTAAACAGGGTTAATGATAGTATCCAGTTTATAGGAGTGAGGAGAGGATGTAATGTACCAACACCTAAAATTAGTGGAATTATATCCCACTTGGTTGTAGTAAGTGATCCTTTCAGTGTGTTGGTAGATCTTGTTTGTGTATATATATATTTTAAAGATTTATTTTTATTTATTTGAAAGACAGAGTTACAGAGAGAGGTAGAGACAGAGAGAGAGAGGTCTTCCATCTGCTGGTTCACTCTCCAGTTGGCCGCAATGGCCGGAGCTGTGCCGATCCTAAGCCAGGAACCAGGAGCTTCTTACGGGTCTCCCACGCAGGTGCAGGGGTCCAAGGACTTGGGCCATCTTCTACTGCTATCCCAGGCCATAGCAGAGAGCTGGATTGGAAGAGGAGCAGCCAGGACTAGGATCTGCGCCCGTATGGGATGCCGGCACTTCAGGCCAGGGCGTTAACCCGCTGCACCACAGCGCCGGCTCCCTGGTTGTGTATATTTTTTCAGTATTTTTATATCAATATTCACAAGTCCTTTAGTTGTAGCCTCTAAGTTCCAGTATGTGAGGCTTCAAGTACTATATTTTGTAGGTATTCTGTAATTCATTTTCTATTTCCTTTTTGACCCAAGAGTTGGTTCAGAGAGTTCTTCATAGTTCCTATTATAGAGCTGTTCTCAGAAAATGTTATCCATACTACTTCTACTTTTTACAATATATTGATGTTTTTTATGTGGCCTAATAAAGTGCTTCATTTTTATGAGTATCCAATGGGCACATGAAGCAAAGGGGCATGCTCTATTTTCAGGATGTCAAGTTCCACATAGCACAAATAACAGCAACTAATGTTCATTAAATTCTTACTGTGTTAGGGCTTTGTTGTTTACAACAATTCTGTGAAATAGGCACTATTACTATACCGGATTTATAGGTAAGTGAATGGAGGAACAAAACAACTTTTGCTAAGTCATTTAGAAAATACGTGGAATTTGGAATTCAGATCCTACAGTATGGCTCCAGAATCACCACTTTTAATCACTATTTTTTGTGTATCTCATTGATATACATCAAGATCAATCTTATTAATATTTTCAAGGTGTATTTTTTTTAAAAAAATTATTTATTTGAAAGGCAGAGAGGTGGAGAGAGAGGGAAAGACAAAAAGAGAGAGAGATCTTCCATCAGCTCGTTCACTCCTCAAATGGCTGCAATAGCCAGGGTTGGGCTGAGCCAGGCTAAGGCAGGACTCAGCAAATTCATCCAGGTCTGCCATGTTAGGTGGCAGGATAGAAAGCACTTGAACCATCAAGTGCTGCTGTCCCAAATGTATCAGCAAGGAGTTGGATCAGAAGCGGAGCAGACAGGACTCAAACTGGCATTCTGATATGGACTACCATTGTTGCAAGTGGCAGCTTAATCTGCTGTGCTACAATGCTGGCCTCTCTTACTGTATTTTTGATATTCGGTCATGTACTAACAGAGATAATGTCACCTGCTACACTTTAAAAAACAATGCTTGAAGTATAAAAACTCAGGATGACTCAGTAATTTAGTCTCTTAATGGAACCTTGTTTGGGGGCCAGCATTGTGGCCCATCCGGTTAAGCCGCCACCTGTGATACCCGCATCATATAAACTCCAGACTTGTGGCTTCAGCCTGGCCCAGCCTTGGCCATTGCAGACATCTAAGGAATGAACCAGAGGATAGAAAATCTCCCCCTTCCCCATCTCCCTAATCCCATCTCTAACTTTACTTTTCAAATAAATAAAATAAATCTTTATTTTTTTAAAAAAAGGAACTCTTGAAGGGATAAATGGTGTCTCCCTCAGTGTTAGTTTCCCTGTTCCCCTCCGTGACAGTGTTTGGTACATGTGAAGGGGGACAGTTCTGTGATCTGCTGCCTGTGGAGAAAACGAGGCACTCACAGTTCTCAGATTCTTGGGTCTCCACAGCAAGGCGCTTTGTCTACCTGGATCCCGGGTACCTTAATGGCCTTGATGCTAAAGTCTTTGGCTGATGAAGGTTAGGGGTCCTCCCCCACTCATTCTGCCCCATAGCTTTCGTTATGACTTTCACTCATTACCAGACTGGGAGTGCTTCATAACTTTTGTTTCTCCCTCCCTGCATCGCGTTCTCAGCCAGTCTGAGTCATGGTGGGGACTCTCATGCCCTTTCCTCACTGTGAAACTCAAGGACAGCTCAGAATTCCCAGTCAGGCTCTCTCCCGGTCCCTCAGACTGAGACGCTGCTCTGCGGCTGCTCTGGGTACCTCTGATGTGTGAGGGCACAGGTCACAGTGGGCCTTTCCCATGGGAAACAAGGCACACGCCCCTGTATATTCAGTTCTCTCCCTCCCTCTCTCTCAGTCCATCTGCTGGTCCCTCCCAGGACTTCAGTCCAGAGAAGGGTAGTCAGGAACTGGTGTCTTTTTCATCTCTCTCTTCTTGGGCTGCAATGAAGAATGAGGCTTCCCATTTCATTCTCCTATCTAGAGAGGCTAGATTTTTGCCTCTACCTAGGCTTCTTCAGTTTTAATGTGCAGGTGAATCACCTAGGGCTCTCAGTAAAATGCAAATTCCAATTCAGGAGATGAAGGTGAGACTTGAGATTCTGCCTTTCTGCCAAGCTCCCAGATTCAGCCAGTGCTGCTGGTCCATGACCACACTACGACCTGGACGACTCTGCGCCATCTCCTTCTCTGGAAAGCCACTCTCCCTTCTCCTTCTCCTGGGCTTTAATGACCTAATGACTGCTGGGCAACATGACTTATGGGGACGAGGAATTAAAGCTCAAGATATGAATATGTCCAGTTAACATTTTCATTTACCCTTGTAACATGTTATTAAGCTAATCTTCATATCACCCTGGTCTGTAAAACAGATGAAGAAAACTTAGGCTCAAAAAAGTGTCAGCCCAAAGTCACAATAGGGCACAAGCTGTGTTCTTCCCTTTTCCTTCCTACTCCTCTTCATCTGCCTCCTCCAACCACGGTCAAAATGGGAACAGGATGCTTATCTTGTGAATTGAACTTTTTATTATGACAAATTTTCATACATATACAGAAACATGGAAAGAGAACAGTAGGAGTAAACATCACATATATATTTCACCTAGTTAACATTTTCTATATTTTCTTTCCCTCCTCCTTCCCAATCACTCTCTTTCCTCCCTTTATACATTTAATTGCTACTTTGGTGCTGTACTTGAACTTTGATTATGTCATAATACTTGATTCCCTATATATAAACATGCCTCTTCTGAGAATAAAAATGCTGTTTTCTGTGACTATGGTGCTGTTGTAACATCTAAGGAAATGCATATAATTCTATAAAAATATTTAATATCTAGTCCATATTCAAATTTCCTCTATTTTCCAAGAATGCATCTTTTTTTAAAAAGATTTATTTATTTTGAAAGGCAGAGTTACAGAGAGGGAGACACACACACACAAAGAGAGAGAAAGAGAGAGAAAGAGAAAGAGAGAGAGAGAGAGAGAGAGAGAGAGAGAGAAAGAGTTCTTCCATTCACTGTTTCACTCCCCGGATGGCCACAATGGCTGTGGCTGGGCCAGGCTGAAACCAGGAGCTTCATCCAGGTCTCCCACGTGGGTGGCAGGGGCCCAAACACTTTAGTCATCTTCTGTTCCTTTTCCCAGACCATTAGCAGAGAGCTGGATAAGAAGTGGAGCATCTTGGACATGAACCGGCACCCATATGGGATGCCCACGTTGCAGGCAGTGGATTTACTTGCTATACCACAGCCAGAATGTGTCTTTGGTAGCTTTCTTGATCCCTACACCGAACAAGGATCATATATCTTTTTATAAACAACTCACTACCTAATCTGTATTTTTATATTTAAGAAGTATTAATTATTCAGTTTCATTCTTTTATGAATTCTGAACACTTGT
The DNA here is from genome assembly GCF_051225735.1 of Oryctolagus cuniculus. Lineage (NCBI taxonomy): Eukaryota > Metazoa > Chordata > Mammalia > Lagomorpha > Leporidae > Oryctolagus > Oryctolagus cuniculus. The sequence continues at coordinate 153,611,709 of NC_142868.1, forward strand.
AAAATAAAAGGCTGGCATAAATACTGGTATTCTGGCACTGTGTAACAGAAATACTTTAACAGTGGTTGTATCATTTTGTAACTGTATTGTACTCACTGGTGGAGACTCTTGGCACTAACCAGGATACTGGTTCAGTCACAAGCCTGTGGCTCTGTCTACCCTTAGCTGATCTGGGTCACCCCTGCCAGGCCCTACCACCCTGAGGCCAGTCTGCCAGACTACAGAAACCTGCATTACAATTTCACCAGGCACAGAAATGCATATTTGCTATCTGTGACTGCAGTATTAGTTGAAAATGATTCAATCACAATTATTAACTTTCCTAGGGTAAATTATTACCAACACCCTGGCAACTCAAATACTTCTCCACACTTGTCTGTATTTATGCGCTGGGTAGTAACAGGCAACAGGGATGACCACAGCTGAAAAGCCACTTGGTTAAACACTTAAGGCCTTTTCTTGACCATTTCCTTTACAAACACAATTTAATGGATTTTCTATGGGGAACAGGAAATTAACAAAGCATACATCTCCTTCTCTTGTCTACCAACATTCTTTTGAGTCTTAAGAAAGTGACATATTGTACTGAGGCCCTCAGCTTTGTAAACTGGGTGGCCGAGTCCTAAGAATAGTTCTGCATGTTAAATCACTAGGCAAACAAGATTGTTTAAAGAATTTAAGTCAAGAGTGGGGGATCCCTTTCAAAACAAGTAAGAACTGAATAACAATATTTGAGAGGCCAGAGGAAAACAAGTCTATACAATTCACAGACTTTCTTCACCTTACATTATCTTCTAAAGTAAAACATTTTTTTTTTCTGAGAGGATTTACACACTTCACAATGCGAAAGTGTGCAGATTTGTAGCTAAATTCTACACTTCAAGAAACCTGCCTTCTTCCCTCCCTTTTTATCTTCCTCTCAGGCTGCCTACACATTTTGGAGATTTTTATATTAATAGTCTTGGTATGTCCTTTGCAAAAAAAAGTTCTAGCCAGGATGTTTCAGGTAACAATGCTGGAACTGTATTTTATAATTCTCAGTAAGTTCTGGTCTATTACCTAGGACATAAGCAGAATGGAAACTCAAAAGAAAATAGTATATCACAGTGAATTCAAAAATATTATCAGTAATCACTTTCTAATTAAAAATGAATCTACCCTATTTCTGATCAGCTAATATTTTAGAGACTTCTTATAGGCACTTTGAGGAAGAAGACATAAATATGATAAAGGCTCTCTGACATTAAGAAATGTGAAATTCTAAAAGTATCTATATTCCCACTAAATGATTTTAATGAAGGATGATGGTGCGACACAGACCCGGCTTTGAATCTCCTGTCATCAGTTTGAATCACCTGTTGCCCTACATGGTTGCTGCCCCTACATCATTCCCCCTCATTTCTCAAGGATGTTAGCTTCTGCTCATTTTCACTTCTCTCTCTTCTTTCAGTGATTTCCAATCCCTTCCTACCCTGGTCTCTTTTCTGTGACATCTTCCCCTTCAGTGACCTTGTCTTCAATCTGTCTCTTTAGAGTCCAACTTGGATGGATGAATAGGATTCTGATCAATCCCCTCAGTCTACTCTCAAGACCATGCTCTCTCTGCCTGGTTCTTAATCCCAACAACTCTTGGACACCCTGGGTCTCCAATCCATAGATCAGACCACTTCCTCACTGATCCTCTTCCCTTGCTTCCTCCAGCTTAACATGTAAGATTAATTATTGTAATCATTCCCCTACCTTTCTTGCTTCAGCTCTAAATCTAATTTTGCTTGCTAATGTACCTATAAGCCAAATGCAGCTGGAGAAAAACCTACACTCATACTGATAGAGTTCACTTCAAGTTCATGTCCTTAATGTTGTTTGACCATCATACCTTATGTCATAAGCCAGTCATTCTTCTACTCTCCAGAAGACTATTTAAATACTTTATTCTCTCTATTCAGACTCCCATGGTCTCTTGCCCCAACTTCACATGCTCTTGACAATCTTGCTCTTGACTTCACTAAGAACACTGGGGACATCAGAAGATCATTTAACAAATCTCACCATCATTTCTACCTGTGTCCAGCATTCATATCCTAATATTTGCCTTCCTGACAATTACTAGAGGTGAACTTGTTATGCTCCTACCTAACTCCTCCAACTAAGGATAACTCCATATCCTCTCCTGTATTCAAGAGCATCTCTCAGATAATTCTCCTTTAAATCTCTTACATCATTAGATTTTGCTCCCTAATGGATCATTCACACCAGTATATCTGCATAGTTTTTTTTCTCTCGTTTAACAAACATTTTCTTGGGGCCAGCACTGTGGCATGATGAGTTGGGTCACCTCTCATACGGGCTGCTTCACTTCCAATCCAGACCTCTGGATCTAGTGCACCTGGGGAGACAACAGAAGACGGCTCAAATGCTTGGGTCCCTGCCACCCACATGGGAGACCAGGATGAAGTTCCAGGTTCCTGGCTTTGCCTTGGTTGTTTTGGCCATTTGGCAAGTGAACCAGCAAATGGAAGATCTTTTCTCTTTCACTGTCTCTCCCTCTCTCTCTGGAACGTTGCCTTTCAAATAAATAAGTAAATAAAAAAAAGACATCTTCTTTGACCTACTTTCCCTACCAGTCATCATCCCATTTCCTTGAAACAAAACTCCTCAGAAGAGTTGTGTGTACTTGCTGTTTTCAATTTTCTATTAAACCCTTTATTATAGCCCACCTGACCACTCCTCTGAAATTGCTGTTACAGAATCATAATCTCACTTCCTTTTGGAACAAAATTCCTCAAAAGAATTGTCAATATCTGTTGTCTCCAACTTCTTTCCTCCTTTTCCTTTTAGTTTTAAATTATTTATTTATTTTGTATTTATTTGAAAAAGAGAGGCTATCTTTCAAAAATCTACTGGTTCATTCCTCTAAATGCCTGAAAAGCGGGGGCTAGGTAGGGCTGACACCAGGAGCCTGGAACTCAATCTGGGTCTCCTATATGGTAGAAAGGAACCCAGGTAGTTGAGCCATAATCTATTGCTCCTCACAGTGTACATTAGCAAGAAGCTGGAATTGGGAGCATAGCTGGGTCAAACCCAGGCATTCCAACATGGGATGTGGACATCTTAGCAACTGCATCAAATGTTTAGCCCCTTTGGATTTCCTTTAAAAACTAATCAAACTCCTACCACTCTAAAGAAAATACTCTTGTTGAGTAATAAGTGACTTTTTTTTTTTATTATAAAATCTAATGGTTAGAGCTGGTGGTGTTGTGTAGTGTAGTTGGGGGCTATGATGCAGTCGTCCTATGTGGGCATGGGTTTGTGTCTGGGCTGCTCTACTTCTGATCCACCTCCCTGCTAATGGCCTGGGAAAAGCAGCACAAGATGGCTTAAGTGCCTGTGCCCCTGCCACCCATGTGGGAGACCCAGATGAAGCTCCTGGCTTATGGCTTCAGCCTAGCCCAGCACTGGCTATTACGGCCATCGGGGCAGTGAACCAGTGAATGCAAAATCCTCTCTCACTATACAAAACTCTTTGTAAATAAATAAATAAATAAATCTTTTTTTAAAAATCTGATGACCAATTCTCAGATCTCATTTCAGTTCAACTGTCAGCACATGGGACACAGCTGAACACCTTCTTTACACATTTGACTTCTAAAACATTTCATTCTCCTGATGTCCCTCCTACCTCATTGGTCTCACCTTACTCCTTTTTGCTGGTTTTTCTTCTTCTTGATCTTACAATTTTGGAGACTGCAGGGTTCGATTTATTGATACTTACTCTCTTGATGATCTCATATAGCCTCTGATTTTTTTAAAATATCCTTTTTATTTATTTATTTGGGAAGCAAAGCTGGGGGGGGGGTACAGAAAAGTCTTTCATCTGCTGGTTTGCTCCCCAAATGGCTACAATGGCCAGAGCTGGGCCAATCCAAAGCCAGGAGCCAGGAGCTTCTTCCAGATCTCCCATATAGGTGCAGGGGTCAAGCATTTGGGTCTTCTTTCACTGCTTTCCCAGGCCATAAGCAAAAAGCTGGACTGGAATAGGAACCAGCCTGGACTTGAATCAGCACCCATAAGAGATGCCAGCACTTCAGGCAGAGGCTTAGCCTATTACACACAGTGCCAGTCCCAGCCCTCTGGCTCTAAGCACCATGTATGCTGATTATTACAAATTGGGTTATTGCTATCCCAGACCCCTCCTGCACTCCATACTCATAATCCTACTTGGCATCTCAACTCTTTCGTCCAAACAATTATCTCAAACTTACCATATCCAACAGCAAACTGATTTTCCTTCAAAAATCTGTTTCCATTTACTCTATCAGTTGTTCAGGTCAAAATTCTTGAGTAGGGGCTGGTGTTATGGTGTAGCAGATAAAGCCACTGCCTGAAGTGCCAGTATCCCATATGGGCACTGGTTTGAGTCCTGGCTGCTCAATTTCTGATCCAGCTCTCTTCTATGGTCTGGGAAAGTAGTAGAAGATGATGGCCCAAGTGCTTGGGTCCCTGTACCTGCATGGGAGATCTGGAAGAAGCTCCTGGCTCCTGGGGCTGGGACAGGCCGAAGCCAGGAGCCAGGAGCTTTTTCCTAGTCTTCCATGTAGGTGCAGGGGCCCAAGGACTTGGGCCATCTTCTGCTGCTTTCCCAGTTGCATTAGCAGGGAGCTGGATCAGAATTGGAGCCCCAGGACTCAAACTGGTGCCCATATGGGCTGACACTGCAGGTGGAGGCTTTACCTTCTACACAAGATTTCTTAAACAGGACATAGAAGCATTAATCTAAAGAGGAAAATGACAAATCAGACTATATTAAGATTAAAATTTTTGTTCCTCCAAATACACCATTAAAATAGCAAAAAAGTCACCCAGAGAGCAGGAGAAGAGATTTTTGATACACATATCTGAAAATAAATGAGTACCTAATATGTACAAAGGAGTCCTACAAATCAATATTCAAAAGACAGAATACTGAACAGAAAAAAATGGGAGGATGACTGTGCACAAAGGAGACACTCAAAAGGACTGAAACAAAAAACCATGAAAACGTTTTCACTTCATTAGCCATTAGGTAAAAACAAATTAAGATCACCATGAGATACCATTATACATATACTAGAATGGCTAAAAATAAAAAATGATAGGCCATGGAGACAGACTCTTCTGAGATTAGCAAGTGGGTGTCACAAGACTGAAGGGTGGGTGTTGCAAGTGGCAGATTTTTTGACCCATGGCTGGTCCACCTTTTAACACCATGAGTACCTCAAGCCTACAGCATCACTAATCCTGGCCATGGCCCAGGAAACCTGCATCCACACCTGTCCCATTGGCTCCACGAAGAGACCAAGAAGGCTCAGGTGAGCATAGAAAAGGGGGGGGCAGCTTAGTGTCTGTTGTGCTTGTACCATCCTGGCTTTCAGAGAAGGCAGTCCCATTTTGGGTCTTTGTGGGCTGTGGCCATCTTTCTCAGAGCCTACGCAATGGGAATAGTGGTCATGTAGCAACCAAAGCTGGGCAGGAAGTGGCTCCGCCACTCATGGAGCACCAAGCAGCAGCCTTTGCCTTGAAGGAAACTAACTGCAGCTTCAAAAATGGCTTTTTGGACGGACAAATGCACAGCCCAGGCAGGCAAAAAGTCCTAGAAACCTATAGTGTGGGGAGGTCGGAGTCTGAGGTGATAGCTGGAATGAAAGCCAATAACCTTAAGACTGAACAGCTAGTAGCAGTGGATGAGGAGGAGAAGGGTCAGGTGATGGAGAAGCCAGTAGGTGAAGAATTAAAAGTGATGGAGGGAAAAAGATCGACAGATGAGATGAAGGAGAAGGCAGGGCCCCAGCCTGGAGATGCAGGTCTCCACAGGAAGCCCCTGGAGGCCATCAGCTGAAACTGGACACCATGAATGCTCAAGATGACAAGGTGTTCCTCCGGCTGGAACAGAAGTATGGGAAGCTGTGCCAGTACTACCTGGAGCAGAGCAACTACATCATTCAGAACATCCCAGGCTTCTGGGTCACTTGCTTCTTAGAACCACCCACTGTCTAAGATATAGAGATGTTAAAGTATGTAACCAGTTTAGAGGTGAAGGATCTCAGACACCCTAGGACAGGTTACAAGTTCAAATTTTTCTGTGGAAGAAACCCCTACTTCAGAAACAAGCTGATTGCCAAGGAGGATGAGGTCAGATCCTCCGGCCAGTGTCTCTTTTCACTCCAATCATATGGCATCAAGTTCATGAACCAGCTTTTCATTGACAGAAACCAAAAACATTATCCACAGCTTCACCTGATTTCTAGAACACAGTCTTTCAGAATCCAATAGGATTGCTGCGATTATCAAAGAGCCCTCTGGCCAAATTCACCACAATACTACCTGTTGTGTGCAGGGGCTCACAGGGCAAGATGAGGCCAGATAAGAGAACCAATGGAGATATCCAGGCCCTTTAGGTTCCAAACTGGTTAACCTTTGCTCTTGAGGTCCCCATCACCTCAAACTGGACATGTGCTTGAGCAATAGCATCGGATTTGCCTTTTAAATTTTTGTACTGAACTCTGTCAAGCCTCCCTCTAAAGCTTCCATTCTCTCAACCTCAAGATTGAGATCTCCCTGGTTATACAGTTTCACTTCCACAGTCTTCAAGCTATTCATTAACATCATGTGGTCATGGTTTACTCCCTTCTAAGCCAAGCAAATGACACTCTCCTTATCTGCACTCTTTGGACTCTGTCTGCCCTCAGAGCCTTTAGTCTGAGAATTTCTAGTACCTGAATTTCTTGCTGTATTGAGGAGCATATTCTATTCACCCTGCTATGCATTGGCAGTACAGGAACATGACCTGTGGACAGTTGCTGGGAATTAAGTAAACTGACGGCAGCACTTGGTCTACGTGATTTATGTGACTTCATTGTTCTTGCTCTTCTGGTCACCTACTTGTTCTAAATTAGACTGAAACACCATCTCCTCTATATAACCTTCTTAAAAACCTACCTCTAGCACACGATTTGCATCATTAATTTCACAGAAATCTGTATTGAAGTTAGTTCTTAATATATTTAGTAGTCACTCAATTTTAAGTTCCTTAGATGCCAAGATCATGGTTTAGCTATATTCTTTTCTTCTGTGATGAATAAGACACAATCCCTAACCTTAAGCAGCCTATAGTCTAGCACAGGAGACAATTAACTTACTGTGTGAGAAATATGAAATTAGCTATAAGCACAGGGTGTTATGGGACCACAAAAGACGGAATATCCCCTCAGCTGAGAATTAAGAGTGTTAAGCTATTGATGAGGATGTGGGGGGTAAGGTACCCTAATCCACTGCTGGTGGGAATGTAAACTAATACAACCATTATGGAAGATGGTATGAAGATTCCTCAGAGATCTGGAAATAGATCTACCATATGACCCAGCCATCCTACTCCTGGGAATTTACCCAAAGGAAATGAAATCAGCATACAAAAGAGTTATTTGTACCCCTATGTTTATTGCAGTTCAATTCACAATAGCTGAGATATGGAATCAACCCAGACACCCAAAAACTGATAACTGGATAAAGAAAATGTGATATATAAACACTATTAAGTACTACTCAGCCATAAAAAAATAATAAAATCCTATCTTTTGCAACAAAATGGATGCCACTGGAAACAACTATGTTTAGTGAAATAAGCCAGTCTCAAAAAGACAAATATAATTTTTCTCTGATATGGGGCAGCTAATATAGAATACAAAGAAATGTATAGGAATGAAATGGTCACTTTGGGATATGGTTGTCATTTTCAGCTTATGTTTATACTCTTGTGGAACTGTGGTCTTCCTACTTTCTGCTTGCTGAATATTATGACTAGTGGCAAATTAAGTCTGAATATAGAGTAGATTAAATTTATGTTTTGTAAAAACTGATGAAAAAGATGGGAGGGAGGGAGAGGGATCGGGGGAGCAGGATAGTGAGGGAAATGTGGTTGTTTTCTTGCAACTGTACCTATGGAATGTATAAAACTGTTCTCTTTATATTAATATTTTTAAAAAGAGTATCAAGGTGTAAAAGGTGGCTTTTATATTCCATTACAGACACCATACTACACTAAGCTTCTTCATATTAGGAAACTATTTTTTTACCTGTGTATGCCTAGGGTACAGTATTATGCTGAAACAAAATAGAACCTTCCCCCATAATTAATGAGTATATAAGAAAAAGATGCTCAAAGTCCTTTTTAGTTCTAAATGTGTAGAGTAGGAAACATGTTAGTATTTTTGACACTTTTTTTTCTTTCTTTTTAAAAGATTTATTTATTTATTTGAAAGGCAGAGTTACAAAGATGAAGAGGGAGAGAGAAGAAGTCTTGCATCCACTGGTTCACTCTCCAAATGGCTGAAACGGCCAGAGTTGGGCTGATCGGAAACCAGGAGCCAGGAGCTTCTTCCAAGTCTCCCATGTGGCTACAGGGACCCAAGGACTTGGGCTATTCTCTACTGCTTTCCCAGGTGCATTAGCAGAGAGCTGGATAGGAAGCGGAACAGCTGGGACTTGAACCGGCACCCTTATGGGATGCCAGCACTGCAGACTGCTTTACCTGCTAAGCCACAGCGCCAGCCCCAAGTCTTTCTGTTACTTTTCTATTCCACTTATATATGGTCAATAAATAATAACTAGCTAATAAGGGGTGGGCACTGTAACTGTAGTAAGTGGGTTAAAATGCCCCTTGGGATGCCCACATCCCATATCAGAGTGCCTTGGAGCAAGTCTCGCCTCTACTTCTGATCTAGCTTCCTGATAATGCATTGGGAGGTAGCAGATAGTGATCCAAGTACTTGGGCTCCCACCACCTATGTGGGAGACTCAGATGGATTTCTTAGCTCCTGGCTTCAGCCTGGCCCAGACTTGATTGTAGCAGGCATATGGGGAATGAACCAACAGATGAAAGGTATCTCTTTTTCTTGCTCTTCCTCCCTCTCTCTCTCTTACTTGCCTTTCAAATAGATAATTTTTTTTTAAATGGCTAATGAGGGGCTGGTGCTGTGGTGCAGTAGATTAACCTTCTGCTTGTGGCGCCAGCATCCCATATCGGTGCCAGTTAAAGTCCCGGCTGCTCCTCTTCTGACCCAGCTCTCTGCTATGGCCTGGAAAAGCAACGGAGGATGGCCCAAGCCCTGGGGCCATGCACCTGCGTGGGAGACCTGGAGGAGGCGCCTGGCTCCTGGCTTTGGATCGGCTTGTCTCCAGCTGTTGTGGCCATCTGGAGAATGAACCAGTGGATGGAAGACCTTTCTCTCTGTCTTTCCCTCTCACTGGAACTTTACTTCTCAAATACATAAATAAATTAAAAAAAAAAGGCTAATGAAAACCCAATAAAAATTTAATAGCACACTTTTAGGCTTGAAGTTTTAGATAAATGTTAACTGACAAGGCTACCATAATAATTCCTAAGAAAGAAGAGCAGAGATTTAAGTCAAATCTTAAAAGTATGTTAGTTCTACCTCTCAGGAGACTATGTGGATAAATGAGTGATTTTTTTTTTCAATTAAAGACCCAGAATGAGTGAAATTGTGACATTTATTCTTCAATATCTAAATTAACATGGTAATAAGTTAAAAACAACATGCTGTATTATAGCCCTTAACCATAACCTGTAATAATAATGGTTATAATTTATTGAGGCCTTACATCATGATAGTCTCTGTGCTAAGCACTTAATTCTCTTTATTCTCACCAACTCTATAAGGTATTCCTATTCCCACACTGCAGATGAGGAAAGTAAGATTCATTTGAGTTTATGTTAGTTGTGACAAATCACTTAGCCAGGCAGCAGGAAACATAAAGCAGAATTCAAGCCCAAAATCTGACTCCAGAGTCTGATAACTATATATGGACAGAAACATTTGTTTTGCAGTAGAAAATGGTTAGTCCAAATAGAAAGGGGGTTAGATTTTTCCCAGTTGTATACAATTTTGTGTATATAAAAACATTTACTAAGTTTGATATTTGTTAAAGAAAGTTATGACAGGGTAAATTAAAATCAGAAGTACAATAATAGTAACATGTAACCATTTGTTCTTTCATTTAAATATTATAATTATATTATGACCTAATTTCTTTTGAGAACTGAACAGCATCCATAAATGAGTATTAAATATAATGGCACTTATGACACATGTACTTCTAGTTAAAATCATCTTGCTAAAGGCACCATCAAGGCTGCAGCATATTTTGAAGTGTTCAAGGGCTCCAATGAACTTTCTCTTTTAATTCCAGATGTAACCAACAGCATCTGGAAGACAATGTACTCTGTCCAGGAAGAGCAAGTAGGAAAGAGGTCTTTTTGGGTAGGGAAAGGATTATGTCACTGTCTAGAAATCTCCTTTGATAAACTTGGCTTCTCAGCAATGGCTGACTAAAGGGAGAATGCACAGCCAGGCAGCACATGTGAGGTCCCAGAAATGTGATGGAAACAGGGAGATAAAATGGGAAAATCTTGAGGTGAGAGCAAAATGAAAGAGAAAAATAGTCACAGAGAAATCGTTAGTACTAGTCTCTTTTTTTTTTTTTTTTTTTTGGACAGGTAGAGTTAGACAGTGAGAGAGACAGAAACTGAGAGAAACGGCTTCCTTCCGTTGGTTCAACCCCAAATGGCTGCTATCGCCGGTGTGTTGCACTGATCCGAAGCCAGGAGCCAGGTGCCAGGTGCCTCCTCATGGTCTCCCATGCGGGTGCAGGGAGTAAGCACTTGGGCCATCCTCCACTGCACTCCTGGGCCACAGCAGAGAGCTGGCCTGGAAGAGGAGCAACCAGGACAGAACCGGCGCCCCAACCGGGACTAGAACCTGGGGTGCCAGCACCGCGGGTGGAGGATTAGCCTAGTGAGCTGCAGAGCCAGCCAGTACTAGTCTCATATACCCAAAAGGACACTGGTGTGAGATCTAAGAGACAGTATTTCCAACTTGTAATCTACTTTTGGATTCCTTTGAGGAATTACAACCTCCTTGTGCTTGGAATTTTTTTTTTTTTTTTTTTTTTTTTGACAAGCAGAGTGGACAGTGAGAGAGAGAGAGACAGAGAGAAAGGTCTTCCTTTTGCAGTTGGTTCACCCTCCAATGGCCGCCGCAGCCGGTGCACCGCACTGATCCCATGGCAGGAGCCAGGTACTTATCCTGGTCTCCCATGGGGTGCAGGGCCCAAGCACTTGGGCCATCCTCCACTGCACTCCCTGGCCACCTTGTGCTTGGAATTTGTTACCCATGATGGGAGGGAGATGGACTATAGACTAGAGTGTCCAAAGCTTCCTTCTTTTAGAAATGTTGATCCTATCTGTGGGGAGCAACTTGGACTGGACTGAGTTACTGGAATTAAGACTTATTCTATGCATCTGCTCTCCCACAATATGGCGCTGGGAGAGGAGAAAACAGCTTCTACGCAGCTGCCTCTTGCCAACTTGAGTGATGACCTCCAGGAGCTGATCCTGCTCCTGATTGGAGGAGAGCAGCGTACTCGGCGTGTGGGCAGCTGAGTTGGGATTGGCGGAAGAGGACTATAAAGGAGGAGAGAGACAACATGCACGAGGAACATCTAAGGGGAGCATCTATCTGAAGGAACACCTGTGCAGCCCCCGAGAGACCCGGCCGGCGGTGTGCCGCTCCCCTGCGGAAGTGGGGAAAGTGGCAGGGGGCCTGCCCCTCCACGGAGGTGGAGGGACGGTAGCCAACCCGGGAAGAACCAGCAGCAAACCCGGGGAGGGCCGAGCAGACGAAAGAACAGCGCAGGGTCCTGTGTCGTTCCTCCACGAAGAGGGGGAGCGACATAATGGTGCCGTGACTCGGATATGAAGCCTAGGCAGGGCTTAGTGTCGTTCCTCCATGAAGAGGGGGAGCGACACCTATCATGGTGGGGAGGCTTCAAACACACTGCCCTGGGACTTTAGTACTTAAAAATATGGTTAAACTCAATAAAGTAAATGCCAAAAACTGGGGAAGAGGTAGTAATGGCGGAGAATTAGACAAGCAAATTATAAAGTACTTATTAAAAATAAATAAAACAAGAATTTCAAGGAAACTTGCAAAAAAGATTTTAATCAAAGCGATAATTCTTAGGACTTACTATAAAGTAATATGAATCTACGATAATTAAAAGTGTAGTCTTGAAATAAGAATAGATGAATCAGTGGAACACAACAAGAAGTTTAGAAATAGACACTGGGGCTGGTGTTGTGTTGTAGCAGGTAGAGCCACTGCCTGCAATGTTGGCATCCCATGTAGGTGCTGGTTTGAGTTCTAGTTGCTCCACTTCCTATCTAGCTCCCTACTTAGGTTCTTGGGGAAAGCAGCAGAAGATGGCCCAAGTGCTTGGGCCCCTGCATCCCCATGGTAGACCTGGCAGAAGTTCCAGGCTCCTGGCTTCGGTCTGGCCCAGCCTTGACTTTTGCAGCCATTTGGGGAGTGAACCAGTAGTTGGAAGATTCTCTGTCTCTTCCTCTCTTTCTGTAACTTTGCCTTTCAAATAAATAAATCTTAAAAAAACCACAATGCATACAGAATTGGACGTAGGATAAACATAGTACCCATCTCAAATCAGTGAAGAAAAGATGGACAACTCAAAACACTGTCTGTAGAAAGAAATATTTTCAATAAAGTTGGAATTTGCCTTGTGCTGTACAGCAGCTAAATTACACAGAAATAAAATTTTAAATTAAAAATGAATAAAAATAATGGAAGAAAACAAAACGGACTATATGTATTAACTTGGAAATGGGGAAATATTTATGAGTATTATTTAAAATCTGGAGACACAAAGGAAAAGATTGCTAAATTATAACCACATAAAAAATTTTACAACAGCAAAAAAAATTCCATAAGAAAAAAGACAAACTAGAGAAATAATACTGTCATATCACAAAGGGCTAATTTCTGTAATACAGATAGTACTTTTACACATAAATTCATATTAAGCAAATTCTTAGAATGATGAGAAAGGATGTATAATAAATGACTGTAAATTACTAATATAGGGATTTGTCAAGGAATGATGCTAACTTCAGATTATACATGTTTTACCCAAGGCACAGCACAAAACTATTCATCCTGTCAAATACAATCCTTTTTCCCATTTCTTCCCTCCCTCCCTCCCAAGCTCCTTTTTCCCTTCTTTCCTCCCTTAATTGAGATAGAGGAGAGAGAGCTCCCCCAGCTGTTGGTTCACTCCAAATGTCTACAAAGGCCAGGGCTGAAGGATGCCAAAGCCAGGAGACAGGAACTCAATCCAGGTCACTCATGTGGGTGGCAGGGACTCAAATATTTGAAATAAAATCCACTGCTGCCTCCTAAGGTCTACAGTGGCAGGAAATTAGAATAGGGTGCAGAGCCAGGACTCAAACTGAGACACTCCAATATGAGATATGGGCATTCTAACTTGCCTTAATGGAGGATATAAATAACCACAATGATATCAAAGCAAAATGAGTAAGACAAGCCTTCAATGGTCACACAGCGTCCTGTGTGACTAGTTGTCTCTATCATGTCTGGTACTATGTAGACAACAAAACCATAACTGCTGCAGACTGCAGTGACAGCACTGTGAAAGTCTTTTCTGTAATGGTATGTGTAGATTTGAACAGATTAATTCAAGTGTTATGAATACAGCAAACCTGCTGTTACTTTCACCAAGCATGCAATATGGTCATGGTGTCTGAACTTTTATTAGGCATAATATAAATACATGGTCAATTTCTCCCAAATAGTACTATTTCATCTCAAATATTTTCATATTTTTAACAGCAACACATTTGGTGAATAAATCTGATCCTACTGAGGTATGGTGTATCCCTTGAACTAGAACTTTATTTGATCATTCAAGAGAAGAATATGAATACCAAAGCTGCTCCTAACATGGATAAATCGTTACCTCATTGAGGGGAGAATAATAAAACCACCAAACTTTTTTTTGGCAGTCCCTTCTACTGTTTGACTTCAGACAGAACATAATAAAATCAGAGGTCTCAAAAATGTTTAAGGGAAGCCCAAACTATTTGAGTCTTGAATATTTTCAGTGAATTTTTTTCAAGTTAAGCTCATCTCCTGAGCACCTGAGGACATACTTTGTTAGTAGAAGGTTTCCTTTTTAGCCTCAATATCCCATTTAACCAGCTGGGAATTTTAGAATAGTCCAAGAACACACTATGTTATAAAAATGCTATTTCCATGGAAATTTGGATAAGGGTCAGCTGGCATATATTATAAACAGTTTCACAAGATCTGCATAAATCAAGAGATTAATTCAACTTATACTAACTTCAATGACTTAATTTTAAAGAGGATTTCATGACTGTCATCTGTAAGCATTTAGGCAGGGGGTAGGGATGTCTACACTGGAAGTCCTTGCTCCGAGACTGAAAAGAAGATAGGCTTTGTACCATGTCACTGGCACTTGTTCATCAGTTAGCCAAAATAAGGGAACAAAAAACAGAAATAAAGAGTCCCAGATTAAAAGCAACAACTTGACCAAGAATAATTAAATAATGCAAAATCTCTTTATTCAGAGTCCAGATGTCTTCTTGAAATTATTAAAATAAAATAAAGTAACAGATTTGGATCACATGTCAAAGGTGAAAAAGAGGGGCAGGTGCTTGGCCTTCTGGTTAAATTACTGGTTGGAATGCCCACATTCCACATGGGAGTGCCTGGGTTTCAGTCCCACTCAGTCCCGCTCCACTCCTGATTCCAGCTTCTTGCTAATGCACCTCCTGGGAGGCAGCAGGTGATGATTCAAGTGATTTGGACCCTACCACTCACATTGGAAATCTGGAATGAGTTCCTAGTTCTCAACCTTGGTCTGGCTCAACCCCAAATATTGTAAACATTGGAGGAGGAGAGTGAATCAGCAAATGGGAACTTGTTTATGTGTGTATGGGCACCTATGTGTGTGTGCACCTCTCAAAATTTACAAAAAAAAATTTTTTTTAATTTAAGATTCAAAAGACCTTCATTTACAGGTTAAGCCACTGACTCCAGAAAAAAATACTCAAGATCAAACTGGTAGGTAGAAGAATCCCTACGTCTAGCCACCAGGTTTTCTGACTCCTACATCACTATGTTCCTTATCCCATCAGCTGAAGAGCTATTCATCTGGTAGGGAACTGGTCATCTAAATCATCCTTTGTAATATAAGCCTCACTTTTAGAAATTTCAATTTGTCACATGTATGGAGAAGCAGGGGATACTGCAATGACAAAGTTCTGAGAACCAATAAAAATGGAAAAACTAGAAGTGGGAGAATCTGGCAGTACTGATGTCTTTAGATATGGTGTAAGAGCTCTGACTAGAGACAACCTGTCCAAGTTATTAGGAAAAGAAACGTCTATGCGCTGGAGAAGAGTGAGTTCTCCTGGCTACAAAAGTCTAATGTGCTTTTTGTGAAAAGTCCATTTTTCTTTTTTTGATTATCTGCTCACCAAGAAGGCTGCAGTTCATAGGCAGACTGATTCCTGAAAGAGGCCTGTTTTCACTCTAAATTAAACTGATGCCTAGTTTACTCACTATTCTCTTCTTGGGGGATTGTGACCTGGATTTAGTTTGTAAAGATGTAATACTAACACTAAGATCATGGTGACATCCCCCTCCCAATCCCCAGACCCTCTGATCATTTTCAGTCCTACCCACCTTCATTATGGTAATCCTCAAACCTTCTCAAACATCCCCGTGCCACACAGGGAGGGAACACATCTCTAACTTCATTCTGAGAAGAAATGCCTACTTTAAGCAATAGAACGCAAAGGCCCTGGACCAGTGGAGTCAACAATTCTTTCTAGAGAACACCCCAAATTTTTAATTGGTGAATATATATACAATTTTTGTTATAAGTACTTAAAATCTGAGGATTATTTTTAAATACTTTTAACAAGAAAATAATTTTAATACTAAAGAAATTAGTAACTTCATATGTAAACTCATGACATTTTGAAATATTTATCAGTTTCTTCTTCCCTAATCTATCATGAAAACAACTTGTTTGGTTTTCTGGAGAGCCATGACTGAGTCCTTTTTATTTAGACTTCTGTCTGTCATACCACCTGCTTAGAGCACCACATGTGGTAAAGTAAGAATCATATTAAATTTTAGTTCAGCTGTGATAATGCTGTGCCCTTTGTAACCTTGTGGCTTGGACAACCCCCTGGAGTTTGTTAGTCATTATGAGTGCAGAGCTTCTAACGAGGACATATGGCACAGCCTCAAATACTCATCCAGCTCATGTCAGATGCTAACATTCCTATTTCAGGGGTAGGGAATGGGAGGAGTGAGGTAGTAAATCCTTTTCTCCTTAACTTTTCTAGGAAGCACTTCTTTTATATCATTAGCTTCACGCTGAACTAGAAAATACATACATAGCAGAGGGAGAATCAGGCCTGATAACGTCATCAGTTCCATTTCTGCTTAAAAGGTGGCTAACATTTGTTAGAAGCTGGCTAACAGAACATGACAGAGGCCATTCTTGTTCTCTTTTAAGCAGTGAAATGTCAGAGCATGGCACCTTTTCTTTCAGACAGGATCCCACTGAGATAATCTTGGAATAGCAGTGCAATCTATGAACATCGGGAAAGCACGCTGTGTTCAGGTAATCTGGCAAAATATAGTGGGCGCCAGCAAGGTACAAACTTCACTAGGGGACAGCGCTGTGGCGTAGCAAATGAAGCCGCTGCCTGAGGTACTGGCATCACATGTGGGTGCCAGTTCAGCTCCACTTCTGATCCACCTCTCTGCTATGGCCTGGGAAAGCAGTGGAGGATGGCTCAAATCCTTGGGCTCCTGCACCTGCATAGGAGACCCAGAAGAGGCTCCTGGCTTCAGATCGGCACAGCTCTGGTTATTGTGGCCAGCTGGGGGAGTGAACCAGCGGATGGAACATGTCTCTCTCTCTCTATCTCTGCCTCTCCTTCTTTCTCTATGTAATTCTGACTTTCAAATAAGTAAATACATCTTTAACAAAATAATTTTATTAGTAGTAGACTCTAGGCTTTCCTTGGTCAAGTAGCTTTGATCTATACTATAGATTCCTTCTCAATAGCTATAATGAGTAAATGTTGTGTATAGGTCTAGGTAATATAGATGAATTTATGATTTATTTAGGGAAAGAAATTTACAGAAGACATATAGAAGATCAGGGTTAGATTTTATGCCCATAAAAATGATACGTTTATATGAGTCACTAAATTTCTACACTATAAATAGATATCCCTACAAACCATAAAAGAAATAGGCCATGCTGTACCCAGGTGCTGAACAGCATTAGCCTTTGTACTGATAAGCACTCATAATATTTTTCCAAAATAACTTAATAAAATTTTATGTGCAATCCCAATTTCATACTATGTAAAACATTAAAAGTCTTTTTTTTAAAACAGACTTAAATCCACTTATTCATCAATTCATTGGAAAAGAATGCATCTTCTTTAGGTAAAAAACTAAAAGGTTTTCCAAAATTTGTGGAGCAAGGGCCATTGTTGTGCTATAGTGGGTTAAACTGCTGTCTGTGACACCATCATCCCATGCGGATGCTGATGCAAGTCCCAGCTGCTCAACTTCTCATTCAGCTCCCTGCTAATGTGCCTGGGAAAGCAGTGGAAGATGGCCCAAGAGTTTGGGCCCTGCCACCTTGTGGGAGACTCAGAAGAAGCTCCAGACACCTGACTTTGGCCTGGCCCAGCCCTGGCCATTGCAGCCATGTAGGTAATCAATGGATGGAAACTCTCTCTCTCCCCCCTGCCCCACGCTGTGTAACTCTGACTTTCAAATAAATAAATCTTAAAAAAAAAAAAAGGTCATGGAGCAAAAGCCTACACTAAATGATGGGACAAACATTAATTTTTCCTTTTGCTATTTTAGGTAACACTGACAGAAATATGATCAATGATAACATCTTTACATACAAAAAGATATAAAAATTAAAAGCCTTGCTTAGTTTATTAATCCTTATCTACCTATTCACTTTCTTATAAAGAACTCAATTTTCCCATATCCATTACCTATTATTCATTCATTCATCTATTCTCCTGCAAACAACTATTGGGCACCTATTCTGCTCCAGGCACATTTCCAGGAATTTGGATATAGCTGTGAGAAAAAAAAAAAAAAAAAGAGCCTTTTCTTTCAAGTAGTTTATATGCTAATGGAGGAAGATAAAGAACAAGCAAATGAGTATTAAATATATGAGATATGGGAATAAGTGATATTAAGAAGCATAAAACCAAGTTAATTGTTTAAAGAACAAAGTGGAGGACAGTGGCTTAGATGATAACTTTGAAAAAGTGACCAGGGGCTGGTGTTGAAGAACAACAGGTTAAGCTGCCATATCAGGGTGCTGGCTCAGGTCTTGGCTACCCACTTCCAACCCAGCTTCCGTGCTAGTATGCCTGGGAAGGCAGCAAAGGATGGCCCACATATTGGCTTCCTGCCACCCATGTGGGACACCAGGATGGAATTCCTGGCTCATGGCTTCACCCTTGCTCAGCCCCTGGCTGTTGTCTGTTGTGGACATTCAGAGAGTGAACCAGAAGATGAAATAAATCTTTCTCTCTATCTCCCCTTCCTTAACTCTCCCTCTATCTGTCCCTCTGCCTTTTAAATAAATAAAATTAAAAAGAAAAAGTGGCTGGGAAAAGCCTCTTGGATAAGTGTGGGGAGCAGCTCGGACTAGACTGTTACTGGAATTAAGACTTATTCTATGCACCTGCTCTCCCACAATATGGCGCTGGGAGAGAAGAAAACAGCTTCTACACAGCTGCCTCCAGTTCAACCAATAAACTGTAGGACTTGCTCCTGATTGGAGGAGAGCAGCGTACTCGGCGTGTGGGCAGCCGAGTTGGGATTGGCAGAGGAGGACTATAAAGGAGGAGAGAGACGGCATGCACCAGGAACATCTAAGGGGAACATCTAAGGGAACACCTGTGCAGCCCCCGAGAGAGCCGGCCGGCAGTGTGCTGCTCCCCTGCGGAAGTGGGGAAAGCGGCCAGGGGGAACCGCCCTTCCACGGAGGTGGAAGGGACAGTAGCCAACCCGGGAAGAACCAGCAGCAAACCCGGGGAGGGCCGAGCAGACGAAAGAACAGCGCAGGGTCTAGTGTCGTTCCCCCACGAAGAGGGGGAGCGACATAATGGTGCCGTGACTCGGATAGGAAACCTAGGACGGATATGAAACTTAGGAGGGAAGAAACGGGAAGAAATGGGAAAATATCGGAGAGAGAGACTAGCAAACAGCCTAGGGAAAAGCCGGACGAAAGAGGTGCCGGAGGAAGCTGTTGAAAGCCTAGGCATAGATTCAGATACAGACTACAAGGGGAAGCTGGGAGAAATCTCTAAGGTCGAAAGCGAAAGTGAAAGCTAGAACAAACAGACTCGGATGCGGACTGTGGGGAGAGGCCAGGAGAAATGAGGGAGGAGTATTGTTGGAGGAAAGCTTGGGGAAACATACCGGGTAGAGAAAAATGTTAGGGAAATTGAAGCCGCGGGGGGCAGGCCAAGGCGGAGACGAAAGCCACTTTGGGATTCTCAAGTTAGCCCGGGAATAGGGGGCGAAAAGTTAAAACCAGAAGCAGAAACGTAAGCCTGGTTGGGATCCGTCTGATTAGCCCGGGGAGCAAAGGACGGGTAGCCAAATCGTGGGGCGGAGACGTGAGCTGGGTTGAATTCGCCAGGCTAGCCCAGGGAACTTGGATTGAATGCTAATGGTGGAGACGTGAGCTACGCTGTGTGACTCGTGGAGGCTGCCGCGCGCAGAGAGAGCGTGCGGGGCTCAAGTAGATAGGGAACGCGGGGCTAGTGAGAGACCGCAGAGTGTGCGCGCGAAGCCGAGCCGCGCAGAGCCGCGAAGCCGCGCAGATGAGAGAGGCGCGGGCTGAAGCGGCTCAGAGCCGGAAAGCGCCGAGAAGCGGCCTCGGGGCGGGCCGGGAAGCCGCGGGGATAAGAGAAACAGAAGTTTAGAAGTAAAATGAGAGAAATAGGAATGCTGGAAGATAGAAGTAAAATGGGAGAAATAGGAATGCCCGGAGATAGAGAAATAGAGAAATAGAAAGGCCTCCCCTCAACATGGCAATGAGAAAGCTTGGATTCGGTCTGCCTGATTAAGTGAGGCGATGAGCACCTGCGGGCGGCTAGCAGCTTATGCGCCGCAGGTCACCGAAGACAGGCACGAATTAACATCAGTAAGGCCTCCCCACAATACAGCAATTAGGAGGCTTGGATTCGGTCTGCCTGATTAAGGCGGTAAGCACCAGCAGGCGGCTCGACCAGAGTGTGAGCCGCAGGTCACCGAACACAGGCACGCATCAGCGCCTAAAAACCTCCTCACAACATGGCGAAGAGAGGACCCGGATTCGGTTTGCCTGATTGATAGGACTTGTAAGAACCTGTGGCAACTCTAGCAAGTAGAGCAGAGTGTGTGCCGCGGGACACCGAAGACAGGCGCGTATCAACGCCAAAAAATAAAAAGAAAGGGGGATCTGTGGGGAGCAGCTCGGACTAGACTGTTACTGGAATTAAGACTTATTCTATGCACCTGCTCTCCCACAATATGGCGCTGGGAGAGAAGAAAACAGCTTCTACACAGCTGCCTCCAGTTCAACCAATAAACTGTAGGACTTGCTCCTGATTGGAGGAGAGCAGCGTACTCGGCATGTGGGCAGCCGAGTTGGGATTGGCAGAGGAGGACTATAAAGGAGGAGAGAGACGGCATGCACCGGGAAACATCTATGAGGAACATCTAAGAGGAACATCTATCTAAGGGGAACACCTGTGCAGCCCCCGAGAGAGCCGGCCGGCAGTGTGCTGCTCCCCTGCGGAAGTGGGGAAAGCGGCCAGGGGGAACCGCCCTTCCACGGAGGTGGAAGGGACAGTAGCCAACCCGGGAAGAACCAGCAGCAAACCCGGGGAGGGCCGAGCAGACGAAAGAACAGCGCAGGGTCCTGTGTCGTTCCTCCACGAAGAGGGGGAGCGACAGATAAGGCCACATTTGAGGGCAGACCTGAATCATGTAAGCAAACAATCTTAGACATATCTTGAAAATGCTGTTACAGGCTAAGGAAGCAATACTAGGGGCAGAAGCATACTTGGCATATTAGAAAACCAGCAAGACAGTTAGAGACAAGTGATTAATAAGATAGTATCAGAGGGGATGGAGTAGGACAGGTTGCCTGGAGTCCATTCTTAACATATCCAGGAAGTTTAGAATAATTATTGAGAAGGCCCATAGAAGAGAAGGAAGAAATAATGGGAATGAAACAGTGTTTGAGAAGAAATGGCTGAGGCTTTCTAAAAATTGGCAATAGCTACGAATTCAAGTGGATTTCTGAACCCAAAGCAAGATAAAGTGAAAAGCGCACCTTTGCATATCATAGTAAAAATGGTGAAAAGCAAATTTTAAAGAGCAAATACGAGAAAACAGCAGCAAAATATGAACGAAGAGAAGCTAGAAAAACCCAAGTACCAAAAGAAAATACAGCTATAAACCAGGCTGTGAGCACACTTAAGGTAGGCTAAGCTAAGCTATCATGTTCAGTAGGTTAGATACATTAAATGCATTTTTGACTTATAATATTTTCAATCTATCATGAGTTTATCAGGATGAAACCCTATTATACATTGAGAAGTATCTGTATTAGGAAATAAGAAAGCTAAAAAGCATGAGATAAACATCCATAACAGAGTTATAAAGAGAACAACTTGAACAAAATGAAGATTATGAAAAGATAAAAGCAATAAGTAGAAAATGAACACACAGTGGAGAAGAAGAAAGACAAAAGTTCAATGAAATGACAAAATAAGCTTATAAACCCTCTTGAAGAATAATAACCAACATCTGGAATAAAAGAGGAGACATTACTATGGAGCTTACATGTATTAAAAAAGAGAATTATTACAAAAAACTTTGTCAGTAAGTTGTGCATTTGTTAAAAAAATCATCAAGCTATATGCTTAATGTTGTGCACATTATGGTGCCTGCCATACTTAAACTTAAAAGTTAAAAAAGTATGTAGCTTATGAAAACTGAAAGAAAAGAAGAAACAAAACATGGATAGTCTATTATCTATTAAAAATGAATCAATAACTTTAAAGCTTTCCACAAAGAAAGCTCTAGGCACAGCTGGTTTCAGTGATTAATTCAAACCAAATGCTAAGGAAAAAAAATAACATCTATCTTACACAAATTCTTCCAGAGAATAGAAAAAAAAAAAACAGCTTATTTTATGAGGCCAGCATAACCTGATATCAAAGCATGAGAAAGGCATTGGTAGAAAGAGAACTTGTAGCCCAATCTCATTTATAGAAGCAAAATGTTAGTTAAATGAATAAAGAAATAAATAATGATTAAACAGTTTATTTCCAAAATGGAAAGTTAGTTTAACACTACCAGTTTCAGTCAGTAGTCACAGAAGTAGCTGGGAAAAAAGCGAACACTCTCAGCACCCATTTCACCTCCTGCCCTATTACGATTTGCGTGACTTGGGTGACACTGACCACAATCTCAGATGAAGGCCTGAACTAAGCAGCATAACACCAGTCCTCTTGTTCAGGGATTGATTCAAGAGAAGGACAAGGATAAATCAATCAAAATCTATACTGGTTCAATCAAAGACCTAGCAGAGTTACTGTCTGGAAGAAGAAACACTCTACTCCTAAAGAGAATGTAATAAAAATATGTCATGGTGGGAACTGCTACAGTTATTTCCAACAAAATGAGGCGCCATGAAAGAAGACAGAGTGAAAAGAATCACACAGAAATAAGTCAAGAACTATTCAGTTGTGAGTGAAAAAATCCCCTTTATATTTCATGTCAGATTAAATCTGATTATCTGTCACCTGCATCCCAAAATGTCTTAAATAATAGAATTTAGTTGCATTAAAACATAACTAGTGCAAAGCAGTGGATATATGTGACACACAAAAGTCAAAAGAATTAAAAGTCTTAAGAATACACATAGTTTAAAGTCATGTTAGAAACCCTTAATGTATGCTAAACTGATCTTCTGTTTATAAAGAGAAACGAAAATGAATCTTGATGTGAATGGAAGGGGAGAGGGAGTGGGAAAGGGGAGGGTTGTGGGTGGGAGGGACGGTATGGGGGGGAAGCCATTGTAATCCATAAGTCGTACTTTGGAAATTTATATTCATTAAGTAAAAGTTAAAAAAAAAACTAAAGTAACTTTTTAAAACCAGTTCTATCCTACTTCAACTTAAAAAAAAAATCAGATACCTAGTGCTATGACTTACAGCTATGGAATTGACACTGGGGCCAACTCCAGATATGTATATAGTCTTTGGAGCTGTTAAAAAATTTGAAGACAGTTGGCTAAATAGTACATGAATGAAAACAAAATTATTTTTAGAATTTCTATACAAATTTTAGAAATTTCTATGAAACAAAATTATTTTTTCTTTCACAGAATAAGAAACTAGTCTATGAAAGAACTAGTCTATGAAAGCTATTCAAAATGACTCTCCTAAACTACTGCTATCTTGAATTCTTATCCTATCTTTTATAGATAGAAAACAAGAACTGTCCCCAAATCACATCCTTCAAAAGTTATGACAGAATAAACAAATGATAACAATAAATAACTATTCAACATCTAATTATTCTTCCAAATAATCTCCCCAATGACTTAGTGAACTGCACTACAGTATATTACCAACATGCTGTTTTTTAAAAGTAATAAAGAGGAGGATAACAACTTAGATTGGGCCATAAAAGACAAGTGAAATGATGTTATTAAACTTTCTAAAAATGGTTATGAAAATTCCACAGTCTTTGGATATCTAATGCCACTGCTACATGATGCCATGTCCCATAGAGGCAGGGGCTGTCGTGGTGGAGAAATAATGTTAGCAAAATTAGCCTCTTGCCTGGAACTCTAACCCAGCTGGGCCAATCTGTAATGACCTACCTGGCTCAGTGCCCTTGCTTCTCTTTCTCTCTGAGTTAAACCCCTTAAATTAACCTTGACTATGCATCTGACTCTGGGGCCAACTCTAGCCCTCAAGGAGAGATAATATAAGAAATAATTTGTCAAGATCTCCCTGCCTCTGCCCTGAATTATTGTTCCTCTGATTTTGTTCTTATTTTATTCCAGTCTGCTGTGATTGATTTCTTTATCTGTACCCAGTTTCATTGGCTGGGTTTCTTACTATAAAGCATCAATCTTCTTATAATGGGTCCCTAATATTTCATGAGAGAATCCCACAATATTCAGTACCTAATACCTGTTGGAATAGATCTTTTTGTCCTTCCTCTTCTCCTTCCCTTTGGTATTTGGGCTACTTCCTAAACAATTTGGAACTTGGCCTCAGTCAGAGCTATATTCCACCAGTTTCATAACATTGCCTCACCACTGTCCTCTATAAACACCAATTGATGGATTATGAATCTACTTGACAATTCCATTGAGTCAGTATGGCATACTTGTTATGAGTGTGGTTTGGGGGATGGCGTTGTAGCATAGCAGGGTAAGCCGCTTCCTGCAATACAAGCATCCCATATTCCAATGTGGGTGCCAGTTCAAGTCTTAGCAGATCCATTTCCAGTCCAGCTCCTTGCTAATGTGCCTGGGAAAGCAGCAGAAGATGGCTCAAGTCCTTGGGCACCTACACCATGTGGAAGACCCAGATGAAACTCCCAAGCTCCTGGCCTCAGTTGTTGTGGTCATTTGGGGAGTGAACCAGCGGGATGAAAGATCTCTCTCTCTCTCTTTCTCTCTCTCTCTTTCTCTCTGAAACTCTGCCTTTGAAATGAATATCTTTAAAAAGAAAAAAAAAAAAGAGCATGATTTACACGGATTTTCCCAAGTCTGAAAACTAGCACAGCTATGTATGACCTTGAATAAATTTCTTAACTTCTATACACCCTGATTTCCTCACCTTCAAAATGAGGGTAAAAATATAATCTGCCTCATATTTATAGGTAATATTTATATTCTTTAACAATGAACACATAATAAATATTAGTTATTGCTGTTATTGTTAGGGTTCCTATACACCCATCTACAGAACTGTACTATATCAGTTCTTCATTAAAATACCTGAGAGAAGCTATTTTTGAAGGTAAAAGGTTTATTTTGCTCACGGTTTGGGAGGTTCACAGTCCAAGATCAGATGGCTTCATTTGCCTGGCATCTGATGAGGGTGGAAGGCAGCCATGACAGAGCCATGACAGAGGTGTGCAGAGGAACAACCACATGGTGACTCAGGAAGCAGAGAGAAATGATAACTGCCTTTCAAGGGCACACCTCAGTGACCCAATGACCTCTCAGCTGGCCCACCTCCCATCACCATAATTGGATTAAGTCTCTACTCTCTTTAGTGTGACTAATTTATGACTTGGGGGTTTAAACATCTGCAAGAGCTGGGGTGCCAAGTCCTGCTCAAATCATAATTCTACATTACTTTCTTTAGGCATTTTCTCAATGCTAAAGAGCTGCAGGATCTTGTATGTCCATTTAAAATCTACTTCTCTGCTCAGGTGTAAATTCCTCCTTACTAACACAGTGTATATTAAATGTGATCATTTCTTCAAACAAAGTAATAAGGGATTGGAATTCATTACTTGCGGCTATACTCGTTTCTCTTTTTTTCTCAAACAGAAAGGAGTTATCTTTCAACCAGCCTGAATCTGTTCATACTTCTCTATATTTATGAGATGCTATTTTCATAGCAACTCTGTCATCAGTTTATCTTGAAAAGCAGCTAAAGCATTCTGAGCAAATGATTTGAAAGTGATGTGAAATCAAACCGAAATGGGGCAGAGTAGCTTTTCCTACATGGTCACTTAGATCTTCAATCCTGAAATTTTTTATTTAATTTTCTACCTCAAAAGAGGTAGAATCTGAATATAGAAATGAACTTTTGTATCTCATGTTATACTTTAGAATACTTTCAGAAAAAATATGAATAAATATATTTATTACATGTGAATAATCATAAAAATAAAATGATACAGCAGCCACTTACATATTCTTTGTTCTATGCAATGTTTATACTACCATTCACACATAGAACAATACTTTGGACTGTTATGGCTTAAAATATTACCAGTTACTTGATGCTTTCTCACAAAAAATATTATGTATATGATACTTTCAAAATAAGTCAGGCCAGAATTAATGTGCATATTTTATAAATGGAGTAAAAGAGATGAGAGATGAGAAAGTAAGTGATTTACTTCAGACTCATAATGAAGAGTTGAACATGAATCTGGTCATTAAAGAACTAATATTAATTTGAAAAAAAACTTCAAACACAAACAGATATAAAGGTTGAATTTTAAATGCACATCCTAACACTAATGGTCCTGTTTGGAGCCCTGAAGCAGTCTCCTTTCAAATTTAACTCATTTTCAATATTTGTACCCAATGGCTTACAGATACTCAGAATGTACACATCTTAACTAAGACAATAAGTTTTCACTCAATTCCATTTTCATTATATCAGTCAAATGTATTACTAAAATTTTAGTCTGTTTAAAAAAAAAACACATTTCTTTAAGCATCAAAATGGGTGTGCTACTTGGGTATGCTATTAAGAGTTAGTCTGGGGGCTGGCACTGTGGTGTAGCGGTTAAAGCCCTGGCCTGAAGCACTGCCATCCCATATGGGTGCCGGTTCTAGTCCCAGCTGCTCCATTTCCAATCCAGCTCTCTGCTATGGCCTGAGATAGCAGTAGAGGATGGCTCCAGTCCTTGGGCCTCTGCACTCACTTGGGAGACCCGGAAGAAGCTCCTGGCTCCTGGCTTCGGATCAGTGCAGCTCCAGCCGTTGTGGCCAAATGGGGAGTGAATCAGCAGATGAAAGACCTCTCTCTCTCTTTCTCTACCTCTCTCTGTAACTATTTCAAATAAATAAATCTTAAAAAAAAAAAAGTCTGAATACCAGGAATGCTGAATAATTTTCTTTTTTTAAGATTAATTTATTTATTTGAATGCAGAGTTACAGGAAGCAGAGGCAGAGGCAGAGAGAGAAAAGTCTTCCATCTGCTGGTTCACTCCCCAAATGGCTGTAACGACTGGAGCTGAGCTGGTCCAAAGCCAGGAGCCAGAAGCTTCTTCCGGGTCTCCCACGTGGGTGCAGGGGCCTAAGGACTTGGGACCTCTTCCACTGCTGTCCCAGGCCACAGCACAGAGCTGGATTGGAAGTGGAACAGCCGGGATTTGAACTGGCGCTCATATGGGATGTTGGCACTGCAGGCAGTGACTTTACCTGCTACGCCACAGCACTGGCCCCACTTTTCCCTTCCCTTCCCTTCCCTTCCCTTCCCTTCCCTTCCCTTCCCTTCCCTTCCCTCCCCTCCCCTCCCCTCCCCTCCCCTCCCCTCCCCTCCCCTCCCCTCCCCTTCCCTTCCCTTCCCTCCTTTCTTTCTTCCTTTCTTTTCCTTCCTTCCTTCCTTCCCTCCTTCCTTCCCTCCTTCCTTCCCTTCCCTTCCCTTCCCTTCCCTTCCCTTCCCTTCCTTCCTTCCTTTCTTCCTTTCTTTCTTCCTTTCTTTTCCTTCCTTCCTTCCTTCCTTCCTTCCCTCCCTTCCTTCCCTCCCTTCCTTCCCTCCCTCCCTTCCCTCCCTCCCTTCCCTTCCTTCCTTTCCTTCCTTCCTTCCTTCCTTCCTTCCTTCCTTCCTTCCTTCCTTTCTTTCTTTCTTTCTTTCTTTCTTTTTTTGACAGGTAGAGTTATAGACAGTGAGAGACAGAGAGAAAGGTCTTCCTTCTGTTGGTTCATTCCCCCAATGGCCACCACGGCTGCCGCTACGCCAATCCGAAGCCAGGAGCTGGGTGCTTCCGCCCAGTCTCCCATGTGGGTGCAGGGACCGAAGCACTTGGGCCATCCTCCACTGCCTTCCCGGGCCACAGCAGAGAGACGGACTGGAAGAGGAGCAACCAGGACTAGTACCCAGCACCCCAACTGGGACTAGAACCCTGGGTGCTGGCACTGCAGGCGGAGGATTAGCCAAGTGAGCCACAGTGCCAGCCCCCATAGAATAATTTTCAATATCATTTCTTAAACTCTAAGAATAATTTTGATTCCGTGTTGACTCATTGAAAAAGAGTGGTTGGGGCCGGCGCCGCGGCTCACTAGGCTAATCCTCCGCCTAGCAGCGCCGGCACACCGGGTTCTAGTCCCGGTCGGGGCGCCGGATTCTGTCCCGGTTGCCCCTCTTCCAGGCCAGCCCTCTGCTGTGGCCCGGGAGTGCAGTGGAGGATGGCCCAGGTGCTTGGGCCCTGCACCCCATGGGAGACCAGGAAAAGCACCTGGCTCCTGGCTCCTGCCATCGGATCAGCGCGGTGCGCCGGCCGCAGCGCGCCGGCCGCGGCGGCCATTGGAGGGTGAACCAACGGCAAAGGAAGACCTTTCTCTCTGTCTCTCTCTCTCACTGTCCACTCTGCCTGTAAAAAAAAAAAAAAAAAAAAAAGAGAGAAAAAAGAAAAAGAGTGGTTGGCGAGGACTCAAAGGAGGGAGGTTGCCACTACTAAATCTAAACCTGGGACAGGAAAATGAAGTCCTAGAGGTCCTGTGGGGGCCATCGCTGTGGCATAGTGGGGTAAATTCACCACTTGCACTGCCAGTATCTCATATGGACACTGGTTCATGTCTCAGCTGCTCAACTTCCAATCCAGCTCCTTAAATCTTAAAACAACAAACAAACAAAAAAAACAAAACAAAACAAAAAAACAAAAAAAAAAAAAGGAGAGAGTGAGAGCCAGAGAGCCAGAGAGAGATTCTGTGTTCCACTCCCAGGGCTGACTTCTGCCGCTTCTTCCAGTATTTACTTCTCCTCTCTTTGGTTTCATTAATTCCTCAAACTCATCTTGTGACCCATGCCCCACAAATTACCCTAGAGTCACTTTGCAGGAGTAGACCACAAAAAAAAAATTCAGAGCTGTTTAAAATTAACACTTCCTTCTTATAAAAAATGGCTTAACTCTTTTCCTGACATCAACACATTACTGAAAGCTCTGTACTATAAATTCTTTGTTCTTCTAGGCTCTGCCCTTTCAGGCCTGCCTAATAACAACTGTCTGTCAGAGGAAACTATGTCCTAACAAATGTCCATAACAATTCCAGATACTCAACATCTTTGAAAAATGGGTCCAAACTTAGCCACATGAATCAGTTTTTACTCATTCAGGTATTTATTTACCTGTTTTTGTTATTGTTTTGAATTTTGAATATGGGATTGGCTACCACCTCCCAAAGTTTCTATTATATCATGTGAATTTATGGATCAAGGCAAGGACTTGGGCCACACTGGTGCCACTGGAGAATTTCTGCAGTGAAGAAACAACTAAGACCAACATGGTAATATCAAATTACCCAGATTTTTAGTAGGCGCTTTACTTAAAGCAGACATAAAGTAGAACTCTACTAGAGTAAAGCTTTAGTTAGATAAGTAGAGAATTTAATTCTACACTGGATTAGCCCACTAACCCCTGAATTTTCTAATCCTACATGAGCACCTTATTACCTGGCATCTTCTGGAATGCCTCCTCTCCCTCCCTCCCTTTTGTATGCACAAAAGATGAAAGCTTATTTTTATTATTTGTCTAAGAAATAAGGAGGAAAGAAATCATTAAGGAATTCCAGAGCCAAAAATAATTAGCATTAATTAGGAATAATCATTGTCAATAGGTTCTCTCAGTAGTATGAATAATGTAATTTCCATTTATTTCCTTTATAAATTATCAAAGAGGTACGGGTGTTTGACCTAGGAGTTTAGATGCCACTTCAGATGCCTGCATTCCATATCAGAGTGCCAGCACAGCTTCCTGCTAACGTACCCCCCAGAAGGAAGCAGGTAATGGCTCAAGTAGTTGGGTCTCTGCCACCTACAGGGGAGACCATCTCCTGACTTTGGTCTGGCCCAGCCTCAGCTGTTGAGGGTATTTGGGGAGCGAACCAAATGATGGAAGATATCGCTCTTTTTCAAATAAAAATAAACAAAAAATTTATTTTTAAACAATGAAAGATAAAGATCATTATCAATTTGATTTTTGAATACAAAAAATGAAGTTAAAAATGATGCCCAAAGATTTAGTGCCACAAAATTAGAACACAAACAAGCAACATAATAGAAACTCATTTATGACAATGTCCCTAAAACCTAAAAAAAAAAAAGAAAGAAAGCCTGAAACACAACAAAACTGTAAACAAGATGCTGACCCTGTTATTCTTCATCTACTCAAAGGAAAAATGTGTTTTAACCAATCTTATAAAACTTCCTTATTTTTTTCTTTTCTGTGTCTCAAACAATTAAAAATATGGTACATTACTTTTAAATTACCTTATTCAGTGATAGAAAAAGCAGGCAAGACACAGTCAGAGCAATAAACTTCTTTTCTGCTCCAACCACACTCTGTCCATCCTGTCATCTTCTGGCTTATCCCCGCTGGAGATGCACAGCCACACTGTCCAAGGCCAGACTGAGAGCTGCTGAAGGCAATGACTGCATCTTGTCATTGCATGTATCTTTGGTAACTAACACGTGTCCAGCAGATCATAGACTCTAGAATACTACCTGGAACGACTGGAGTTGGAGTTTACTAGGGCCAGCCGAAGGGCCCTGTCACTGCTGTGCCCCAGGCTAACAGTCCTTTTATGACCATCTTTCAACCATTTAGAATTTGAGGACTGTCCATTTCCAACCACACTGCCGGAATGAATATATGAAACCTTTCTTCTCCTCCATCCTGTCTACTGTTTTGCCCCACACAAATAATCACTACTGTCTGTAGGTACTGTACGATACAAAATACTTGCACATATATTGTTTTCATCTGACCCTTACAACAACCTTTTAAAGAGGTAAATAAAGCAGATATAATCCTCATTCACAGATAAGGAATGAGAGGTTTCAGAAGGTTAAAGAACCTGGTCAATGTTTATACAAAGATAAAATGCTCTTCATACAACCTTAGTAAATTAAGACTGAACCAGCAGCACAAAATCAAAATCTTACCACCAATGTTCCAGGAAGATATTGTGAAACACTCCACTTACAAATATATTTCACATTTAGAATCCACCTCATTTTCCATTACTCTTTTTAAATTACTGCTTACATGTTTGAATACATTTCCAATGCAATGCATTGTTTAGTAAATAAATAATGCAAGGCTAGGGCTGTGGCATAGTAGGTTAATCCTCGCCCTGTGGTGCTGGCATCCCATATGGACACCAGTTCTAGTCCCAGCTGCTCCTCTTCCAATCCCGCTCTCTGCTGTGGCCTGGGAAAGCAGTAGAGGATGGCCCAAGTCCTTGGGCCCCTGCACTCACGTGGGAAATCTGGAAGAAGCTCCTGACTCCTGGCTTCAGATTAGCTCAGCTCTGGCCATTGTGGCCATTTGGGGAGTGAACCAGTGGATGGAAGACCTTTCTCTCTGTCTCTCCCTCTCACTGTCTATAACTCTACTTCTCAAATAAATAAATAAAATCTTAAATAAATAAATAAATAATGCTTACTTTTTAAAAAAGATCTATTTATTTATTTGGAATGCAGAGTAACAGAGAGGCAGAGGCAGAGAGAGGTCTTATATACACTGGTTCACTCTCCAAATGGCTGCAATGGCCAGAGCTAAGCCGACTTGAAGCCAGGAGCCAGGAGCTTCTTCCAGGTCTTCCAGGCAAGTGCAGGGGCCCAAGGACTGGGGCCATCTTCTACTGCTTTCCCAGGCTGTAGTATGGAGATGGACTGGAAGTGCAGCAGCTGGGATTTGAACCAGTGCCCATATGGGAAGCTGGCACTGCAGGTGGCGGCTTTACCAGTCATGCCATAGCGCTGGCCCCTTGTTCATTTTTTAAAAAATTACTAATTCAATCATGGAATATGAGGAAGCATGAATTCCCAAAATACCATTAAGGCAATATCTTTGGTAAGAAATTCATGTCTACCAAATTACTAGGAAAATTGCTTCCTAAATTAAAGATGAACTAATTAAAATTAAATTAGGAAGGAAAAAGGACCAAAGTTTTTTGGTGAATTGTTATTCATCTTTCTCCCATTAAAAATAATTTTGACAGGAATTATAATTTCAGTGGCAAATCACACAAGACAAGACAGCATTCTGGGCTTATACAGGAGCAGAGAGTAGTTCTAACAGTGTCGTAGACTCAAACACTTCAGACTATTTAAATTTATAGAAGACTTACATTCTAGGCTCATAAACAAATCAAGTTCTCAACCTCCTGAAATTCTCTCTGAATAACTAATAGGAAAAGTGGTCTGGAAAAAAAAAACTACAGAAAAAGCTTACACCCATATTCTGTAATTTCTGTAAACCACATTTTTGGAAAGAGGTAGGAAGTAAGTAAAACTCTAAAGATAGGTTTTTTTCTTAGTTATATAAAGTCAAGTATCTTGTTCTTAAGATTTGCTTATTTATTTGAAAGACAGACATACAGAAAAAGAAGGGAGAAGAGAGGGAGAGAGAGAGCGCTTTCATCTGCTGGTTCACTCTCCAACTTGGCCACGCAGGCTTTCCCATGTGGGTGCAGGGGCCCAACTACTTGGGCCATCTTCCACTGCCTTCCCAGGCACATTAGCGGGGAGCTGAATCACAAGTGGAGCAGCTTGGATTCAAAATGGTGCCCAAATGGGAAGCTGACACTGCAGGCAGAGGCTTAACCTTCTATGCCACAACACCAGCCCCAAAATCAAGTATCTTATTTCTAACCTAAGAAGAAAATAGCAGCTCTTTGTTATACTTGATACATTCAGTTCTCACCATTTCAGGTTAGCAGAAAAAAAAAAAAAACTGATGATGAAAATTCAATTGAAACTCAATTTAAAAATTAAAATTGAGATCAATGGGGGCTGTCAGACTGATAGAACTAATTCTAACTTATGTTGTTTCTCAAGAGAATCTCACTATCTGTGCCTTTAATGAGATAGAGACAAGGAAGGCGCACACTGATGCTCCAGTTGAGGGGTGGTGGAGTGAATCCCAAAGTCATTGATGCCTTACTGTCATCAAGGCTTCAAAGGAAGGGAAAGCTATTCTGAAAAATAAAGGAAGAATTTTTTTTCTTTTTTTTTTTCTTTTTAACAGGCAGAGTGGACAGTGAGAGAGAGAGAGAGAGAGAGAGACAGAGAGAAAGGTCTTCCTTTGCTGTTGGTTCACCCTCCAATGGCCGCCACAGCCGGCGCGCAGCAGCCGGCGCACCGCGCTGATCCAAAGGCAGGAGCCAGGTACTTATCCTGGTCTCCCATGGGGTGCAGGGCTCAAGTACTCGGGCCATCCTCCACTACACTCCCTGGCCACAGCAGAGAGCTGGCCTGGAAGAGGGGCAACCGGGACAGGATCCAATGCCCCAACCGGGACTAGAACCCGGTGTGCCAGCGCCTTCTGGCGGAGGATTAGCCTAGTGAGCCGCGGCGCCGGCTTAAAGGAAGAATTTTTTTTTTTTTTGACAGGCAGAGTGGACAGTGAGAGAGAGAGACAGAGAGAAAGGTCTTCCTTTGCCGTTGGTTCACCCTCCAATGGCTGCTGCGGCCGGCGCACTGTGGCTGGTGCACCGCGCTGCTCCGATGGCAGGAGCCAGGTGCTTCTCCTGGTCTCCCATGCAGGTGCAGGGCCCAAGTACTTGGGCCATCCTCCACTGCACTCCCGTGCCACAGCAGAGAGCTGGCCTGGAAGAGGGGCAACCGGGACAGGATCCGGCACCCTGACTGGGACTAGAACCCGGTGTGCCGGCGCCGCAAGGCGGAGGATTAGCCTAGTGAGCCGCGACACCGGCCTTAAAGGAAGAATTTTAAAAGAGACATGCCCTACACACAAGTGGCAAAGTTGGGAAGGAAAGAGTGGTGGAAGATTTTGTGTTTTGCAAGGGAATTTTTATCAAAACTTTAAAATGCTTGGTGAAGTGACTTCCATTAGAAACCAGAGGGTGGAACTTAACACTCAGGTTGATATGGCAAATCAAGGTGTTCTCCAGGGACACAGGAAGGAGACCACGAGAACGCAAGGCATGGGAATTAGTAGAAATTCTGGGATGGGCTTCAAACCTTCACAAGCTATAAAATGGATTGGTGTGAGAGCTAATCATATGTACTCACAGAGTTTTGAATGCAAAGGTGGTTCCAAGTGATAAGTGGGTTATATAGCAAATGACTAGGTATAACACACCAAAAAACGCCAGGTAAATCTGTTTGTACATCATACTTTTCTTCTAGTCCAACCTTCCAAATATGAAGAATACAATGATGATTATGACAATGGCATGATCTGTAAAGTTGCATTGGTCTTAGGTCAAATCCTTAGCCCTTTCCTGGCTGTGAGGTTTAATCACTTCAGTTTTTAGAGCCGCAGTTTGTTCGTCTAAAAAAAATGGGACAGTATATACCTTATAACACCTGGCATAAAATAAGTACTCAGTAAATACGTGTTTACTGCCTTAAATTTTTCCTGTGAGAAGAAAATACCAAGTACCTGTGTGACCAGGTCCTCAATAATATTAGGCATAATCCCATCCTCAATAGTATTAGGCATAATCCCAAGTCTTCACTTACCTGTAGAATAAGCTAGGTTTAAAAAAAAAAAAAAAACTTCAGTTTATTCTTCAAGATCCATTAAAGGCATTTTACTCAACAAAATTTGCAATAGCTACTAGTCAAGAGAAACTCTCAATTAATTGATGTTATGCATTATTACTTTTCAACTCATAATGCAGAGTGTTGAAAGGTCAGCATGTATAATTACGCTTCTCCTAAATGGAAATATAGCTATTTGAAAAGAAATAGTAACAACAGGGGCTGGCATTGTGGTGTAGCAGCTTAAGCCTCCAGCTTGCAACACTGGCATCCCATATGGGTGCTGATTCAAGACTTCCAATCCCGCTTCCTGCTAATGTGCCTGGGAAAGTAGAAGATGGCCCATGTATTTGGCCCCTGCACCCACATGGGAGATCAGCCTGGCCCAAACTTGGCCATTGTGTCCATATGGGGAGCAAATCAACAGATGGAAGATTGATCTCTCTCTCTTTTTACTCTCCTCCTAATTCTGCCATTCAATTAAATAAAAAATAAATTTTTAAAAAAGAAAACAGTAACAGTATTAGGCAACTACTGCCACAATAATCCAATGTAACAAAGCATCTGAAATTTACAGTAACATTTATCCTCATGTTCATTGGTCTGCGTGTTGACTGCAGTTTGACTGATCTAGGCAGGGTTGATTGAGTGACTCTGCTTCAAGTTAAGGGTTGAGCTTGGGTTTATTACACTAGTGTTCATTCTGAGACCCAGGCTGAAGGGCAGCCCAACAAAATCTCTTCTCGTAGTAAACTATCAGTGTACGAAATCCAAGCTAAACAATGCAAGCCTATTTAATTAAGTCTTTGTGTCACTTCTACTACTATTCCATTGACCAAAGCAACTCCTGTGGCCAAACTCAACATTAGTGGGATGAGGCTAAATAGTAATCAAAAGTACACAACAATGAATACTGTTATTATCACTGATTAGTTGTAATTTCAATGAACTCCTTATATATCTGTATTTTTACATGGAATTAAAATTGTAATAATGTGACACTGACAGAAAAGATTGAATGTAATTAAGGAGATTCTGGAGAAATAAGGTACTAATTATAATATTCTGAAAAGAAAATTTCTGATATTCTAGTTACTAAATTAATGAGGTAACTTAGGCTTTGTATGTTCACATAATTATGTAAGAAATAATTTCAAACATATTTTACGTGTTTGAACTGAATCAGACTGTCTATTCAAACTGTTATATCAAACCATCAAAAGTAATTGATATCTTTATTGAAATATTTATATTTTATGTGATTAACAGTTGAATAAATATCTCATTAAAAATTAACAATTGTATCTGCGGAAAGCTCTAACACATTTCATTATTAAAAAGAAACAAAGAGCACTAAGATTGACTGAAAAGGAAAATAAAACATTAAGTCAACAAACGTGCTTTGAAATTTAAGCATTTTCAAAAAATTTAAGTTCTAGGTTGAGAAAATAACAGACACCAAAAGCACATTTAGTCAAAAGAGCACCGATCTGTTTTTAATCATTATAAATTATTCAGTGCAAGCCTAGAGATTTTAATTAAGAAGAACTACACTTGGGAATTAACATAATAAAATAGGCTGATATAATATTTTAATCTATTTTGTAATGGTAACAAAACAAAATATTTTTTGGAATTTTTTTTTAAGTCTAGGGTCTGGCATTGTGGCATAGCAGGTAAAGCCACCACTTGCAACACCAGCATCCTATCTGGGTGCTGGTTCAGGTCCAAGCTGCTCTACTGCAGATCCAGCTCCCTGCTAACGGCCTGGGAAAGCAAGGAAGGATGGCCCAAGTCCTTGGGCCCTTGCCACCCACCTGGATGAAGTTCCTGGGCCCTGATTTCAGACTGGCTCAGCTCTGGCCACTGAGGCCATTTGGGAATTGAACCAGCAGATGAAAGCTCTCTCTGTCTCTCCCTCTCTGTAATTCTAACTTTCAAATAAATAAATACCAGTTTTAAAAAAAAGCAGCAAAAAAAAAACCACCTTTGTTATGTTGTCCTAATTTTTCTACCTTTCTTTTCTTTTTTTTTTTAACTTCTTTTTTTTTTTTGACAGGCAGAGTGGACAGTGAGAGAGAGAGACAGAGAGAAAGGTCTTCCTTTGCCGTTGGTTCACCCACCAATGGCTGCTGCGGCCATGATCCGATGGCAGGAGCCAGGTGCTTCTCCTGGTCTCCCATGCGGGTGCAGGGCCCAAGCACTTGGGCCATCCTCCACTGCACTCCCGGGCCACAGCAGAGAGCTGGCCTGGAAGAGGAGCAACCAGGACAGAATCTGGCGCCCCGACCGGGACTAGAACCTGGGGTGCCAGTGCTGCAGGTGGAGGATTAGCCTATTGAGCAGCGGCGCCTGCCTCTACCCTTATTTTCTACTTTTCCATAATATGAATATATTATTCTCCCTAAGCTGGTCTAGAATTTCAGAAATATGTGTGAAGCATGTTGTTTCTCACTTGCAAAATAAGCATCTAATGCCTCTGTATAATACTTGACTCATTTCTTAAGAATCTGATCACATCCCACCTCCTGCACTGATGATATTCTAGTTAACTGCATCTTCCCCATCAATCTCTACCTGTAATCTTTTATAGTATTTATTATATGGCTGCATATATGGAATTTATCATAATTTTATTGAATTGTTGAAATTTTTTAAATTTATTTTTTATTTTTTATTTAATTGACACAGGTAGAGTTATAGATAGCGAGCAAGCGAGCGAGAGAGAGAGAGAGAGAGAGAAAGGTCTTCCTTCCACTGGTTCACTCCCCAAATGGCCGCTACAGCCAGCCCTGCACCGATCCAAAGCCAGGAGCCAGGTGCTTCCTCCTGGTCTCCCATGTGGGTGCAGGGGTCCAAGCATCTGGGCCATCCTCCACTGCACTCTTGGGCCACAGCAGAGAGCTGGACTGGAAGAGGAGCAACCAGGACTAGAACCGGCGCTCATATGGGATGCAGGCACCGCAGGCGGAGGATTAACCAAGTGAACCACGCCACCGGCCCTCAAATTGAACTTTTCTCATGTATTTTTTCTCTTTATAGTTCCTAATGGCTGTAAGAGTAAATTTCACATCTAAGTTACATACTCTAGGTTTCCCATTAACTATCATTTTCCCTTTCTTCCCCATAAAAAGAATCCAAATTTTGCTTGGATGGAAATTACCCAGTTAAAAATATCATCCTAAGTTCCCTGCCAGACAGTGACACTCGTGTGGCACTAATTCTGACTAATGTTATAAGAGCAGGAAAAAATCTTATTTGTAGAGACTTCAAGAAAAGCTACTGTTTTCCTAAGAGAAATGGACAGAAACATAAATGTGATGACTGAAGGGAGAAGAACCTCAAGTGATCTCAAGGACAAAAGCAACATGTTAAGGACAGAAAGAAACCTAGGACACTCATGACATCATGATACTACTGTATCTCAAACCCAGACTGTTGACCTCCAGATTCCTTATTCTTTGAAAAAAACAAACTGGTTAAGTTATTTAAACTAGATTCTATTATATGCAGCAGCATGCAGTCCTAAATAAGTCTTAAAATTATTTTTATGAACAAAAATTTAAAAATAATTTCCCAATTGTTCAATGCTTGGCATTGAACTAGTACACAGAAGTAATAAAAACCAAAACATGGGGCTGGCGCTGTGGCATAGCAGGTAAAGCCATTGCCTGGAGTGCCAGCATCCCATATGGGTGCTTGTTCAAGTCCCGCTGCTCCACTTCCAATGCAGCTCTCTGCTATGGCCTGGGAAAGCAGTAGAAAATGGCCCAAGTCCTTGAGCCCCTACTCTTGTATGGGAGACCCGGAAGAAGTCCTGACTCCTGGCTTTGGATCGGCCCAGCTCCAGCCATTGCGACCATTTGAGGAGTGAACCAGCAAATGGAAGACCTCTTTCCCTCTGCCTCCACATCTCTGAAACTGTGCCTTTCAGATAAACAAATAAATCTTTTAAAAATATATATATATAATTTAATTTCTGCTCTCCAAAACTTATCAACTGAAGAAAATATATCCAAAACATAAATGATGAATACAAACTGAACTGTGATTCACTTAATATTTACTGGATGTGTATATTACACACAAACAGCACCTCAGCATAAGGGCCATGCAAGATAAAGGTAAATCAGTCAAGGATTACAAATACTGACTCAAAGGTTTGCAATATGGCAGATATGTTCATAAATAGGTATTAAAGATGTACAGAACTCAGTAGTATTTTTTTTTAATTTTATTTTAAAGATTATTTATTTATTTGAAAGAGTTAGAGAGAGAGGCAGAGAGAGAGAGAGAGAGAGAGAGAGGTCTTCCATCTACTGGTCTTGGGCCATCTTCTACTGCTTTCCCAGGCCATAGCACAGAGCTGGATCAGAAGTGGAGCAGCTGGGACTCAAACTGGCGCCCATATGGGACGCCAGCACTGCAGGTGGCAGCTTTACCTGCTATACCACAGCACCAGCCCCATGTAGTATTTTTTTTTAAATATTCTTTTCCACCATACCTGCCCTCCCATCCATACTCCCACCCTCCTCCTCCTTCCTCTTCCCTTGCCAGTCCCATTCCCCACTAAGATTCATTTTTAATCAACTTTGTACACAGAAGATGAACTCTACACTAAGTAAAGATTTCAACAATTTGCAAGCACACGTGCACACACACACACACACACACACACAGTTTGAGAACTAGTTTTACAGTTAATTCTCATAACACAACTCATTGGGGACAGAGGTCCTAAATGGGAGTTAGTTCACAGTGACTCCTATTGTTAATTTAATAATTAACACTCTTATGTATAATGTCAGTGACCACCTGAGGCTCTTGACATGAGCTGCCTAGGCTATGGAAGCCTTCTGAGTCCACAAACTCCATCAGTATTTGGACAAGGCTATAAGCAAAGTGGAAGTTCTTCTCTCCCCCCTTTAGAGAAAAGTACATCCTTCTTTGATGGCCACTTCTTTCTGCTGAGGTCTCACTCACAGAGATCCTTCCATGCCTGAAATGCTCTCATGAGCTATTTTTTTCTGCATTATTTGTAATATTTTTAAAAAGAGAAAAAAGTTCATGGAAATGTAATTTTAAAATAAATTTATTATAGTGCAAAAAAAATTTATGTGTAGTTTTCTCATGGTATTCATTGTTCCTTTAACTTACTGCAGTACTCCCTTATTTGGGAGGACAAATAGTGGGTTGGACTTGGGTCCATATTATTCTTCGTAACAAAGCAAACAGGTAAAAGCGAGCTCTCTCTGCTCTAGCTATCATTCTGTTCTGTGCTCCTAACCTTTCATATCTTACTAAATGTCTACGGGGCTTTTTTTTTTTTTAAGATTTATTTATTTATTTGAAAGTCAGAATCACAGAGAGAGGAGGAGACAGAAATCTTCCATCCAATGACTTACTCCCCAAATGGCTGCAACAGCCAGGGCTGGCCAGGCCAAAGCCAGGAGCCAGGAGCTTAATCTGTGTCTCCCAGATGGGTTCAGACGCCCAAGTGTCTAGGCCATCCTCCACTGCTTTCCTAGGTGCATCAGCAGGGAGCTGGATCAAAAGTCGAATAGCCAGGACTCGAACTGGCACCCATAAGGGATGCCGGCACTGCAGATGGCAGCCCAACCTGCTATCCCACAGCGATGGCTCCCATCTATGTTTGACAAGAACACTCTCACTTTCATTCCATTATCTTTACCCTAAGCTGGCATCTTTACCTGTTAATGATCCATCTGAAATACCCAACACAATTAACAATGAAAACCTGGGGTTAGGTTGTTGAATATAGTGGGGCTTTAACTTAAACTAATTAAATAAATTTAAAATTCAGATTTTCAGTCCCATTAGCCACATTTCACATGCTCAGTGCCCATGTGTACTGAAAAGTGGGAGAATACTCCCACAACTGCAGAAAGTTCCACTAGAAAATGATGACCCACAGACTCTTCAAGGTCAGGGATAAGGCAACGAAGCCCTGTTACATGAAGTTTTTCAATACTTTTCTAGCTCGACTAGGTCTGATCATACGTAATGTGTCAAGAAAGGAAAATAAGGTCTAAATAATGGAAAGGAATTATTATCTCTAAGGAAAGCCCAGAAAAACGAAATAAAAATCAATTAGAAAAAATCAAGTATTAAAAACTAGAATACCAGGCCAGCACTGTGGCGTAGTAGGCTAGGCTCTCTGCTTGTGGCCTGGGAGAGCAGTGGAAGATGGGCCAAGTGCTTGGGGCACCGCACCCACGTGGGAGACCTGGAAGAAGCTCCTGGCTCCTGGCTTCAAATCAGGCCAGTTTCAGCCATTGCAGCCATTTAGGGAGTTAACCAATGGATAGATCTTTCTCTCTGTCTTTCTCTCTCTCTCTCTCTCTCTCTCTCTCTCTAACTCTGCTTCTCAAATAAATAAATAAAATCTTTAAAAAAAGAAGAATACAAAATGAATATAATCAAATTTGCATATATTTGTACTAGCAATCATCAGAAAATATGAGAAAAAGCTTCCACTTGCAAAGGCAAAAAAAGATAAAATACTTTAAAATAAACTTAAGACTGTGCAATAGCTATATGACTAAGACTAAAAAATGTCATTAGGAGCTAACAAATAATACTTGAATAAGTAGAAACACATTTCATGTTATTTGATAGGGAAATATTATAAACACATCAGTCTCTCCAAATTAACCTTTATATTTAACAGAATTCCAATAAAAAAGTTGCAAAACTTTTTTGCAATTTGTCCAATCATTCTCAAACCTAAGGAAGATGTTTAGCTGATGGACTAGCCAAAAAAACTTTGAGAAAAGAAGTTTTACTCAATTGGACATCAACTGAAGCATAGTATAAACCTTCAATAATTAGAAACAGTATGGATCTGGCTCAGGAATAGAACAGATCCATGGAAAAGAACGTAAAAGTCTAGGAACAGACCCAATTATTTATAAGAATTATTATTTATTACAAAACTAGCATCTTAAATTTGTGAAGGAATGAAAAGCATTTTAGAAAATAATTAAATTCCTGCCTCATTTTATATTTTAGGTATTAGTTAAGGTTTTCAGTATTAAAACAGAAACCATTAAGTATTAAAAGAAAATAGAACTGAACAGCTTAATATTTGCATTTGGGAGGAGTTCCTAAACATGATACCAAAGACAAAAACTGTAATAAGACTAATAGACACAGAAATGTAAAATTATCTTTTGGCACAAACCCTACATTAAGTATAAAAGATAATTTTTAAATAATCTAATTTCTGCGGCCAGCGCTGTGGTGTAGTGAGTTAAGCCTCTGCCTGTGGCACCAGCATCCCATATGGACACTGGTTTGAGTACGGGCTATTCCTCTTCCAATCCAGCTCTCTGCCATGGCCTGGGAAAGCAGTAGAAGATGGCCCAAGTTCTTGGGCCCCTGTACCTGAGTGGGAGACCTGGAAGAAGCTCCTGGCTTCAGATCGGATCCATCCCAGATATTGTGGCCATTTGGGAAGTGAACCAGCGGATGGACCTTTATTTCTGTTTCTTCTTCTGTCTGTAACTCTCCCTCTCAAATAAATATTTTAAAAAATAAGGGGGCCAGTGCTGTGGTGTAGCAGGTAAAGCCGCCACCTGCAGTGCTGGCATCCCATACGGATGCCAGTTCAAATCCTGGCTCCTGGCTTTGGACTGATGCGCCTCTGGCTGTTGTCATCATTTCAGGGGTGAACTAGCGGATGAGCCAGGAACTCAATCCAGGTCTCTCATGTGGGTACCAGGAACTCAGCTACTTGAGCCATCACCTACTGCCTCCCAGGGCATGCATTATCAGGCAGCTGAAATTAGGTGCGGAACTGGGATTCAAACCCAGGCTGTCTGGCATGCGATGAAGGCATTCCAAGCAGCATCATAATCACCCTGCCAAACACACTCCTTTGAATTTTCAAGCACTGGTCAATTAGGGATGGAAATAATGAGTCTTGAATGGTGCATAAGAGAGAACACTAATGCAGTACATAAACAGAAGTTGTACACATCATTTAGATATTTGAAGCACAAATAGGATTGTAGAAAAAACTGTTCGGTCTACAGCAATGTTTATTCTTTGGTAAGTGAATCACAATATTTTGAAATTAAATATAATCAGTAATACCTGAAAACTTGAATATTATAGTTCTCTAAATAGAATAAAATTAAAAGTATCTACTCTCTCTCCCTGGCTCGTCGGGCTTCCACCACCCAACAATAAACCTTTTCTTTAAAAAAAAAAAAAGTATATACTCTAACATAAAACTGACATTACTGTCTAAGGCAGGACTGGATACAGAAGATGCCAAAACTGAGCTTCCCATGGAGCCGGCGCCCTGGCGCAGTAGGTTAATCCTCCGCTTGCAGCACCATATGCCGGTTCTAGTCCTGGCTGCTCTTCCACTCCAGCTCTCTGCTTGGCCTGGGAAAGCAGTAGAAGATGGCTCAAGGCCCCTGCACCTGCGTGGGAGACCTGGAAGAAGCTCCTGGCTCCTGGCTTCGGATTGGCGCAGCTCTGACCCTTGCAGCCATTTAAGGGGTGAACCAATGGAAGGAATACCTTTCTCTCTGTCTCTCCCTCTCACTGTCTGTAACTCTACCTCTCAATAAATAAATAAATAAAATCTTAAAAAAAAAACAAACCTGAGCTTCCCAACCATTCTTTCAGTCAAGCTAATTACATCCGGATGCTCAGTAAGATCAGCACAGGAAAAGCTAACAACAGTTAGGCTTCTCTCTTAAAACCAAGGACTTATCAAAGTTATTTTCAAAACCTATTTCATATGTCAGGCCTTGTCATCAGAGTTAAACATTATTGTGATGCTATACTTTAATAGTAGATTTAAAGTTGAAAAACTACTTACAACTTAATTTAAATATACAGAAATTTAGACTTGGAGATAAAAAGTCTTTTTTTCACTATCAAGAAATGGTTGGGTACTTGATAGCAGTATTTTTTTTTTTTTGACAGGCAGAGTGGACAGTGAGAGAGAGAGAGAGAGAAAGGCTTTCCTTTTCCATTGGTTCACCCTCCAATGGCTGCTGCGGGCGGTGCGCTGTGGGCTGTGCGCTGTGCGCTGTGGGCAGCACTGATCCGAAGCCAGGAGCCAGGTGCTTCTCCTGGTCTCCCATGTGGGTGCAGGGCCCAAGGACTTGGGCCATCCTCGACTGCCTTCCTGGGCCACAGCAGAGAGCTGCCCTGGAAGAGGGGCAACCGGGACAGAATCCGGCGCCCCGACCAGGACTAGAACTCGGGGTGCCAGCACCACAGGTGGAGGATTAGCCTAATGAGTCGCGGCAATGGTCCCCAGGAAACAATTCTAAGATGTATGAACATTATATTTGAAATTTCTAGAGAAAATAAAACATGAGCAACTTTTATCCTCTTTACATAAAAATCATTGACTATAAAATAATGAGGTCAAGCTAAGACAAGTCAAAAAGCCAATATGGAATTAAAGTAAATAGTACATTAAGAAGCAATATTAAAAATGTATTACTTAAATATCTTTAAAAATCAGTTCACAAAAAAATGAAAAGATTTTCTACCTCCTCACAAATACCATATTTTAAGAAAACAGATTTTTTTTTCAGTCTCTGGGTGGTACTAA
The DNA here is from genome assembly GCF_051225735.1 of Oryctolagus cuniculus. Classification (NCBI taxonomy): domain Eukaryota; kingdom Metazoa; phylum Chordata; class Mammalia; order Lagomorpha; family Leporidae; genus Oryctolagus; species Oryctolagus cuniculus. The sequence continues at coordinate 153,655,835 of NC_142868.1, forward strand.
CCTAGAAGCCAACAAACATTCCTAGCTTCATTCTTAAGAACTGATGAAATACATCTGCAAAAATAAACAGTTTGAAAAGCTGAGCTTGCCAAAAGAAAAAAGCAAAAGCGAAAAAAAAAACCTCCTTAATACTTTCATAAAGAAGAAATCAAATGAAAAGCCATTAATTTTTAATTAGGGATTATCTCAGTGAACACAGATATACACACCCACTCACACACCCACGCACACACACATGCGCGCACACTCAATCACACAATAGGGTATGAGGACAGAATCTGACAAATGACTAATCCCATAAAATGTGATTTATGACAGAATATCGCTCAGTAATATTTAGAAATAGCTGTTTTTCTTCTTACTGTTCTCTATAACTGAGATCTGCATTGAGCCCAGAAAAAAAAAAAACTCCCTTTTTTCCCAAAGTCTAAGCACAAATTCTTATCAGCAGGCTGTCTAATGAGTTAAGTCAATCACTAAGCCACTATTTCAATTTGTGCGTTTGCAGCAAAGAGGCTTTGGAACTAAAAAAATCATTTCTGTTGAAGCCTGCTATTCTACACAAAAACTAATTTCCTGCCCAACCCCAGGGGTCACATGATGCCGGGCTAATAGAAAGTCATGTAGAGATCAAGCTCTAACAATTACAATGAAACACACACACACACAATAAACTGACATTCACCATCCTGAGAACTTAAAAAGCAAACCATAATCTTAGAAAAGAAAAATACAGATGAAGTCTGCCACATAAAATGAAAATGGAAATACAAGATTAAGAATAGTAAATTATTAGCAACCAGCATTGTGATATACCAGGTAAAGCCACCACCTGCAATCCTGACATCCCATATAGGCACTGGTTCGAGTCCTGGCTGCTCCACTTCCAATCCAGCTCCCAGATAATGAACCTGGGAAAGCAGTATAAGATGGCCCCAGTTACCCATGTGGGAGACCCGGAAGAAGTTCCTGGCTCCTGGTCTCAGCCTAGCCTTGCCCTGGCTATTCCGGCCATTTGGGGAATAAACCAGTAGATGGAAGACTTTCTGTCTCTCTTTTTCTTTCTTCCTCTCTCTGTAATTCTGCCTTTAAAATAAAAGAATAAAAAATTTTAAAAATAGCATATTATTAACATCATAATCAGAACTGAGTAAAACAGTAAGAGAGACAGGAGGGAGGAAGGGTGAGGAAAAACCATTATAGGATTATAGGGGAAAAATAACTAAAAAGATCTTTTTGAATATGAACTGAACTAAACAGGACAAATAAAAACTTGGAGACAGAAAAAAAGAGGGTACACCTAGAAGACCTCTTACTGGACCACATGGGTCAGAGAAAAAACAAGTGTAACATCTCCATCAGGTGGAGGCAGACACAAACCACATGAGGAACATAATCGAGAAGACACATTGTACAGACCTGTGCAAGGCGCTGGAACATTCTGTGTTGTAAAAAAATTAGGATTGCAGAAATTACACAGGACAGTAGGCATATTAGCCTTCACTCTCTAACTCACATTTTGGTCAGTATTCCAAGTATGTATTTTCACAGTTGCTCAATATGGAATGCACACAAAGAACTTGAAATCTAAATTTCAAGGAATAAACTAGGGGTCGGCATAGCAGAGTAAGCTTCACCTATGGTGCTGGCATCCCATTGGGTGCAGGTTCACGTCCCAGCTACTCCTCTTTCATTCCAGCTCTCTGCTATGGACTGGGAAAGCTGTAGAAGATGGTCCAAGTCCTTGTGCCACTGCACCCGCCTGGGAGACCTGGAGAAAGCTCCTGGCTCCTGGCTTCAGATTGGCTCAGCTCCAGCCATTGTGGCCATTTGAGGAGTGTACCAGTGGATAGAAGACCCTTCTCTCTCTCTGCCTCTCTCCGTCTAATTCTCTCTCTCAAGTAAATAAATAAAATCTTTAAAAAAAAAAAAAGAATAAACTAGAACAACATAATTACAGAAAAATGTTGCTGAAAAACTCCAAAATTATAAGAAATATGGTTCATGGCTTATTTGCTTAATGTCCCATTCACTCAACTTTGGAGAATTAAGGTATAAATTAGCATATTTATTGTTGCAGAGGTGCAATAAACATTGAATACAAGTTACTAAAAATCTTACCTACCATTATGTTTAATGTAGTCCATTCCTATATGACAAAAACACAAGTGAGATGTCTGTGACAGAAAATATGTCAGCTTGAATAGACGATGGGGCTCAACTGTTTGGTCAAATTCTAGTCTAGGTGCTACTGCATAGGTATTTTAAAAGATGAGCTTAACATTTACAATCAGCTGATTGTTGTCGCTCCCCCACTCGCGGAGGAACGACGCTGTCTCGGGTTTGCTGCTGCCCCCCCCCCCACCTCCACGGAGGGGCGGCACCCCCACTGCTTTCCCTGCTTCCGCAGAGGAGCAGCACACCGCCAGCCGGCTCTCTCAGGGGCTGCTCAGATGTTCCTGGTGCATATTGTCTCTCTCCTCCTTTATAGTCCTCTTCCACCAATCCATGCTCTGCTGCCCACACGCTGAGCACGCTGCTCTCCTCCAATCAGGAGCAGGATCAGCTCCTGCAGCTTGTTAGTTGAATTGGTGAGGCAGCTGTGTAGAAGTTGTTTGCTCTCTCTCAGGCCATATTGTGGGAGATCAGATGCATAGAATTAGTCTTAGCAATTCCAGTAATTTAGTCTAGTCTGGGTTGCTCCCCACAATTGTTATAAAAGATCTTCCATAATGTGGGTAGATCTCATCCATTCAATCAATTGAAAATTTTAAGAGCAAAGAAGAGCTGGCATTGTGGGGTAGCAGGTTGGGCCACCATCTGTGTGGCTGTTCCACTTCTGATTCAGCTCCCTATTGATACACCTGAGAAGGCAGTGGGGGATGGCCCCTGGTATTCACGTGGGAGACCTAGATGGAGTTCCAGGTTCCTGGACTTGGTCTGTCTCAGATCCAGCTGTTGTGGCCATGAAGTAAACTAGCAGATTGAACTGCTGTAACTCTACCTTTCAAATAAATAAAACAAGTCTTTAAAAAGAAAAAGAGCAAAGACTGATGCTTCTCAGAGAAATCCTGCCTCTAGTTTGCAACATGTAAAAATTCTACCTGGGCCGGCACTGCGGCTCACTAGGCTAATCCTCCGCCTTGCAGCGCTGACACACCAGGTTCTAGTCCCGGTTGGGGCGCCGGATTCTTTCCCGGTTGCCCCTCTTCCAGGCCAGCTCTCTGCTGTGGCCAGGGAGTGCAGTGGAGGATGGCCCAAGTGCTTGGGCCCTGCACCCCATGGGAGACCAGGATAAGTACTTGGTTCCTGCCTTCAAATCAGCGTGGTGCGCCAGCTGTGGTGGCCATTGGAGGGTGAACCAACAGCAAAGGAAGACCTTTCTCTCTGGCTCTCTCTCTCACTGTCCACTCTGCCTGTCAAAAAAAAAAAAAAAATTTCTACCCGATGGGGCAACATTGTGGAATAGTGGATAAAGCCACTGCCTGTAACATCAGCATCCCATATGGATGCAGGTTCATGTTTGGGTTGACCCACTTCTGATCCAGCTCCCTGCTTAATGGCCTGGGAAAAGCAAGTGCTTGGGTCTCTGCCACCCAAGTGGTAGACCTAGAAAAAGCTCCTGGCTTCTGGCTTTAGCCTAACCCAGTGCTGACCACTGTGGTCATCTGGGGAATGACCCAGCACAAGGAAGATCTCTCTCTCCCTCTCTGTCTCTCCCTCTGTAACTCTTTCGAAATAAATAAATCTTAAAAAAAAAAAAAAGATTCTGCCTGAGTTTCCAACCTTCAGAGCCAAAGTTGTAACATCAACTCTTGTCTAAATTTCTAGCCTGCAAGCCTGCCCTATAAACTTCAACTTCAAATCCCATGGTCATATACATACTTCTCTCTCTGTGTCTTTCTCTTCACACACACAGTCATACAAACATACACACACACCATTGGTTCTACTTCTCTGGAGAACTCTGATTAACAGAATGTCCCAAACCATAACAGAAAATGAATTTTTTGCATTTATCTTTTTTTTTTTTTTTTGACAGGCAGAGTGGACAGTGAGAGAGAGAGACAGAGAGAAAGGTCTTCCTTTGCCGTTAGTTCACCCTCCAATGGCCGCCGCGGCCGGCGCGCTGCAGCCGGCACACCGCGCTGATCCGATGGCAGGAGCCAGGAGCCAGGTGCTTTTCCTGGTCTCCCATGGGGTGCAGGGCCCAAGCACCTGGGCCATCCTCCACTGCACTCCCTGGCCACAGCAGAGGGCTGGCCTGGAAGAGGGGCAACCGGGACAGAATCCGGCGCCCCAACCGGGACTAGAACCCGGTGTGCCGGCGCCGCTAGGTGGACGATTAGCCTAGTGAGCCGCGGCGCTGGCCTGCATTTATCTTACATTGTATAAATTCTAAGCCTTGATTAAAAAAAAAACCACTGGGTACCATCAGATTTACAAAGTCTTAAGAAATATATTTAATTAACTTTTATTAATATAAATACAACAGATTTATGTGTTTCATAGGTACAATTTTAAGAATATAATGATACTTCACTCCCTTCCTCCTCCTTCCTTCTTTCCTAAAATTTGACATAACATACTTTCAATCTACTTTATAATGCTCCACTAAATAAAGAGTTCTAATGCTCCACTAAATAGAGTTCAACAAGTGAAAAATGGAAAGACCACTGTTCTGCAAGAATATAAACAAGGGCTACAGATAATAATCTAATTCCAACATGTCAATTTTACTCATATACCTGAAGGGTTTTTTTGTATTATATATATTAACCACTACAAATCAGAGAAATCATGATATCTGTCTTTTGGAGTTTTGGGTGAAGCCTGTGAATGTTCCCTCTACACTTTAAAGCTTTCATTATTCATCTTAAGAGCTTAAAATAGATTGCACCCCCTACAGGAGAACATTAGTTTGCATTTCTAAATCACATTTTGGAGTGGAGCAAGTATTGAATTATATTTACTCTACAATTATGGAAGAGACCACATAAGTGGATTCCAATGAACTAAAGTGAAAATGGGCTGGTACACTCGTCTCAAGGAACAAAGAGGAGACACCAATACCACAAGGGTTTACAAGATGCAATAGGCACCTGATATTTCACAATTCCATTTGTGAAAACCAAGTCCTGGGCCTGTCAAAGTACAAAGGATAAATTATTTTGTTTCCAAAGTGACTTGTAGAACATCAGTTTTGAATCAAGCACAACAGAGATATTATTTACTAATTATACCTTTAGCAAAGTGACAGGCAATCTAATTTAAAAAAACACATAACAGCAAGACTTGGATGGGAGCATTTTAGAAACATCATAGGACTTGAAAAAATTTAATTGAACAGAAAAATAATTCAAAGTAGATTTCTAAGCATAGCTAGCAATAAGAGAAATTAACAGATCTATACTTCAATTCATGGTATCTGCCTCTAATTCACAATGTCACCTATTATAAATATTTAAGATCACAAGCAAACAAATTATAGTATCTGAAGCCCAACATCCCAACCTTAAAACTCAAACTCCTTTAAGGACAGGAGAGTTAATAAAAATGTGAGAAGTTTCACATGTAAGAAGGGGTCAAGGAGGCAAGGTGTGAAAGCCCTATGAAAAATCAAGTTTGTATTAAAACAATGCAATAACAACTCTGTTTAATCCCAGTAGAATGCATCACCTCAGGCAATATTCAATAAACTGCCAGTTTGTGATCCTAGAGCTAAATAACAGAAGTAAATTAGAACAGTAAATATATGAATTACTAATTGAGATTATAGTAATCACTGATATATATTTAACCCTAAACCAAAGCTTCTATCACATGGAACATTAGCTACAGATGAGTATCTCTGAGCCAATTGTGCAAGACACTGGCAAATCTAAACTAAAGGTTTTTGGAAGAACTTAAGGAAAATAAATTTACAAAGGAATACAATTATTCAGGAGAGATTACTGAAAAGATTACCCCAAAAGGTAGGTGTAAGTTCTTGCAGAAAGAATGTTGAGGATAAGAGTGCCTACCATCTGAGCCCTGTGTAAAGAAGCTGAAAGCATTCCACACCAACAGTGCTGTGAATGCTACTTGATCTAGGAAGGGAGATCAGGTCAAGCCACTCCAAGGAAGGGAAGGGTGGATGTATGACAGGAGGAGAGAAGATACAGATACATAAACGGCATCAGAGGAGGACATGCAAATATTCTGTAAGAAACTAAGGATAATAACAGAAAACAGGGGATCATGCTATCAGACGGCCTTTTCCTCCTCACAGATGGTCTGTCCCACTCTGGGTGTTACCTCTTTACTGCTGACTGGCTTCCTCTGGTTGTTCAGATTGCCTGTGATCAAAATGGTCTCTGCAAGTCTAGATGCTCTCTCACAATTTCCTACCTCAGCTCCCACAGGTTACTGGTGACATCTACCATGGTCCCATAGACTTCACCCACCATACTCATACAAATGCTTCAGAGTACACAGTTCCTGACCTAAGAAATCAAAGAAACTGTATAGACATGTGTGGAACTTGGCAGTTCAAAGTAGAGAAACCAGAATGAGCAGAACAGGCAGATTTAACCAAGTGCAAATTAATGGAAAAAAATTAAAAAAATATATAGTGAGAATGTTGGAGGGATGCACATAGAGAATAACTACAAAAGCTGGGCAGTGCATAAGAGAAACATGAAATCATGGCAGGCATAGTGGTGCAGCAGGTTGTCACTGTTTGCAACACCAGCATCCCATATTGGAGCAGAGTTCACATCCCAGCAGTTCTGCCGCTGACCCAGCACCCTGCTGATGTACCTACAAAGGCAGCAGAAGATATCAAAGTACTTGGGCTCTGCCACCCATGTGGTGCCCTGCACGGAGTTCTGGGATACCGACTTTGGCTTGGCCCAGCCCAGGTTGTTACAGCTATTCAAGGCGTGAACCTGTGAATGGAAGATCGTTCTTTCTCTTCTCCCTGTCTCTCCCTCTCTCTTTCACACTGCCTTTCAAATAAATAAAATAAAAAACCTTAAAAAATAGGGGCCAGCACTGTGGCAGAGGGTTAAAGCCCCAGCCTGCAGAGCCGTCATCCCATACTGGTGCCCGTTCAAGTCCTGGCTGCTCTTCTTCCGATTCAGTGCTCTGCTATGGCCTGGGAAAGCAGTAAAAGATGGCCCAAGTCCTTGGGCCCCTGCACCTGCGTGGGAGACACTGAAGAAGCTCCTGGCCCCTGGCTTCAGATCAGCTCAGCTCTGGCCATTGCAGTCATTTGGGGAGTAAAGCAGCAGAATGGAAGACCTCTCTCTGTCTCTGGCTCTACTTCTCTCTGTAACTCTGTCTTTCAAATAAATAAAATAATTCTTAAAAAAATAAATTAAAAACATAATTCTAGAGTTTTTATAAAAGAGGAAGTGAAATTAATTACTAGTATTTATTTTTTTAAAAGATTTATTTTATTTATTTGAAAGACAGAGTTACAGAGAGGCAGAAAGAGAGAAAGAGGTCTTCCATCCGCTGGTTCACTCCCTAGATGGCCGAAACGGCTGTGATGATCCAAAGGCAGGGGCCAGGAGCTTCTTCCAGGTCTCCCATGCGGGTGCAGGGGCCCAAGGACATGGGCCATCCTCTACTGCTTTCCCAGGCCATGGCAGAGAGCTGGATCAGAAGAGGAGCAGCCAGGACTAAAACTGGTGCCCACATGGGATGCCGGTGCTTCAGTACAGGGCTTTAACACCCTGCACCACAGTGCGGACCCCAATTACTAGTATTTAAAAAAAAAAAAGAAAGAAAAACTAGTACATTGAAAGATGAGGGCCGGCACCATGGCTCAATAGGCTAATCCTCCGCCTGCGGCACTGGCACCCTGGGTTCTAGTCCCAGTCGGGGCGCTGGATTCTGTCCTGGTTGCTCCTCTTCCAGTCCAGCTCTCTACTGTGGCCTGGGAGTGCAGTGGAGGATGGCCCAAGTACTTGGGCCCTGCACCCACATGGGAGACCAGGAGAAAGCACCTGGCTCCTGGCTTCAGATCAGTGCAGCGCGCCGGCCGTAACGCACTGGCCGTAGCGGCCACTTGGGGGGTAAACCAACAGGTAAAGGAAGACCTTTCTCTGTCTCTCTCTCACCGTCTAACTCTGCCTGTCAAAAAAAAAAAAAAAAAAAAAAAAAAAAAAAAAAAAAGGAAGATGAAGCAAAAGAACTAACACATCACAAAGAAACAGAGATTATTGCAGAAAATATAAGAGGTGTGTAAGACAGAACCAATATGAAAATACCAGGAATTCCAGAAGAGATAAGAGAACAAAGCAGCCATCAAATAGGAAAAGTCTGAAGGGAAGAAAGAATTGAGTTGTCAGATCAAAGGAACTCATCAAATGCCAGACATTTATAATGAAATAAAATAAAATAAAAAGACATACTCTTAACATATTATGATGAAACTTCAAATTCCAAATAAAAAACAAGGCATACAGGCTTTATGACAATAAGAACAGGATATTCACCTACAAAAATAAAAAAATCATGCTGGCATTAGATCTTTCATATACCATACTGGAATCAGGAAGAAGTTAGAAACTTTTAAGAAAAATGGACTATTTTCCAAGAATCATGTATCAAGATATAAACCATAAAGTGAAAAGAGAAATTTCATATTTATAAGAATTCAGAGAAAAGGAGTAGTAGAACAGTACCGCAGGGGCCAGCATTGTGCTGTAGCACATAAAGTTACCACCTACAGTGCCAGCATCCCATATGGGTGCCAGTTAGAGTCTGGCTGCTCCACTTATGATCCATCTCTGTTATGGCCTGGGAAAGCAGTAGAAGACGGTCAAAATCCTTGGGCCCCTGCACCCACATGGGAAGACCTCTCTCTCTTTGCCTCTGCCTCTCTGTAACTCTGACTTTCAAATAAACAAAATCAGAAGTAAAGAAGGAAGGAAGGAAGGAAAAGAGGGAGGGAGGGAAGGGGGGAGGGAAGAAAGGAGGAAGGGAGGAAAGAAGGAAGGGAGAGAGAAGAGAAAAGAGAAGAGAAGCGAAGCGAAAGAAAACAAACGAAACGAAGGAAAGGAGAGGAAACGAAAGGAAACGAAAGGAGAAAAGGAAGAGGGCGAAGGGGAGGGGAAAAAGGAAACGGAGAGGAAAGGAAAAGAAAACAGAGGGCAGGACAGCACAGGAAAGGGAAGAAAAGCGCTTCCTCAGCCTAATAAAGGACGTGTACAAGAAAACCAGGGCTAACAACATAACTAATTATAACACACCAAAGGACTTTTCCTTATGGTCAGAAAGAAGAAATGAAAGCTTTGTCACCTTTATTTAACAATTACTGGAGGTTCTTCCCAGGACAAAAGGGCAAGGAAAAGATATAAAAGGCAGCTGTATTGGAAAGGAAGAAGTGAAATCAACTCTATCTGTAGATTAAATGATCCTTTTTACTTTTTTATTATTATCTTTGATTACATTTATTTATTTATTTTAGAAAAATTTTATTTAATAAATATAAATTTTGAAAGTACAACTTTTGGATTATAGTGGTTCCCTCCCCCCATAACCAACCATCCCATCTCCTACTCCCTCTCCCATCCCATTCTTCATTAAGATTCATTTTTAATTATCTTTATATACAGAAGATCAACTTAGTATATACTAAGTAAAGATTTCAACAGTTTGCACCCCCCCACACACAAACACACAAAAAGTATAAAGTACTGTTTGAAGACTAGTTTCGCCGATAATTCTCATAGTACAACACATTCCGGACAGAGATCCTATGTGGGGAGTAAGTGCACAGTGACTCCCATTGTTGATTTAACAATTAACACTCTTTATTTATTTATTGACAGGCAGAGTTAGACAGTGAGAGAGTGAGAGAGAGAGAGTGAGAGAGAGAGAGAGAAAGGTCTTCCTTCCCTTGGTTCACCCCCGAAATGGCTGCCATGGCCAGAGCGCTGTGCCAGTCCAAAGTCAGGAGTCAGGTGCTTCTTCCTGGTCTCCCATGCGGGTACAAGGCCCAAGCACTTGGGCATCCTCCACTGCCTTCCTGGGCCACAGCAGAGAGCTGGACTGGAAGAGGAGCAACTGGGACAGAATCCAGCACCCCAACCGGGACTAGAATCCAGGGTGCCAGTGCCGCAGGCGGAGGATTAGCCAAGTGAGCCATGGTGCCGGCCGACACTCTTATTTATGACGTCAGTAATCACCTGAGGCTCTTGTCATCAGCTGCCAAGGCTACGGAAACTTCTTGAGCTCATAAACTCTGACCTTATTTAGACAAGGCCATAATCATAGCGGAAGTTCTCTCCTCCCTTCAGAGAAGGTACCTCCTTTTTTGATGACTCGTTCTTTCCACTGGGATCTCACACACAGAGATCTTTCATTTAGGTCATTTTTTGCCAGAGTGTCTTGGCTTTCCATGCTTGAGAAACTCTCATGGGCTTTTTAGCCAGATCCGAATGCCTTAAGGGCTGATTCTGAGGCCAGAGTGCTGCTTAGAACATTTGCCATTCTATGAGTCTCCTGTGATTATGTTTATTTATTTGCAGGGCAGGCACTCTGGTGTAGCAGGTAAAGCTGCTGCCTGAGTGCCAGCATTCCATATGGGTGCCAGCTCAAGTCCCAGCTGCTCCACTTTCGATACAGCTCTCTGCTATGGCCTGGGAAAGCAGTTGAAGATGGCCCAAGTCCTTGGGCCTCTGCACCCATGTGGGAAGACCCAGAGGAAGCTCCTGGCTTTGGATTGGAACAGCTCCAACTGTCGCAACCAACTGGGGAGTGAAACAGCTGATGGAAAAGCTCTCTCTCTCTGCCTCTCCTTCTCTTTCTGTTTAACTCTGACTTTCAAATAAATAAATAAATATTTTTTAAAGAAAAATGGCTATAGAGAGAGAGAGAGAAAGACGCAGAGACAGAGATCTTTCATCTGCTGGTTCACTCCCTAATGGCCAGGGCTAGGCCAGACCAAAGCTAAGAGCCAGGGGCTTCATCAGGTCTCCCACATGCATGCAGAGTCCAAGCACTTTGGTCATCTACCGCTGCTATCCAGGTGCATTGCAGGGTGCTGGATAAGAAGTGGAGCACTGGGACTTGAACCAATGCCTATATGGGATGCTGGCATCACACACAGTGGCTTTACCTGCTACCCCACAATTCCAGCCTCAATTACATGATCATATACATAGATAATCTTAAAGACTCTACTAAAAATGTTAGAGTTAATAAACTGAGTCAGCAAGGTTGCACAATAGAAGATGAAATGTAAACAGTAATTGTATTTCAATATCCTAGCAACAACCTTAAAATAAAAATTAAGGAGACATTTTTATTTACAATATTGTCAATAATAAAATATTTAGAAATAACAAAATAAGTACAAATGTATATACCAGAAGTTACAAAATACTGCTGAAAGAAAGTAAAGACTTGAAATAGAGTGAAGAGACATCCCACGTCCATGGATTAGAAGACTTAATTTTGCTAGGATGGAAATATTCCCAAAATTTATCTGTTTCAGGGAAATTTTTATCAGAATTCCAACTGCATTTTTTTGTAGAAAAGGACAAGCTGATCCTAAAATTCACATCGAATATCAAGGGACCACAAAAAAACAAAACAATCCAAACAGAAAACTACAATTAGAGGACTCACACTTCCCAATCTCCAAACAAAATCATAATAGTCAAGACTATATGTTACTGGTGTAGGGTTAGATACACAGACCAACAGAATAGAACTGAAAGTTTAGAAATAAACCAATGCATATTCTGCCACTGGGAACTTAAAATGGAATAGCCATTTTGGAAAACAGTCTGCAATTAATCAAAAAGCTGAATGTAAATTTGCCAAATAACCAGCAATTCTACCCCTAGTAATACACTCAAGATAACAAAATATGTCTGCATAAAAATAAGTACACGAAATTTTCAATGTATCTTGAATAGCAGCATTATTCATAATAGTCAAAAAGTACAAGCAACCTCAATATCAACTAATGAATGGATAAAAATATACAGCATATCCATATGAGAATATTATTCAGTCACAAAAAAGAAGTACCAATATATGCAGCAACATGAACAGATATTAAAAACATGGAGTGAATGGAAGCCAGACTCCAAAGAGCATGTATTGCATGATACCATTTATATGAAATATCTACAACAGGCAAATTGAAGAGGCAGAATTGGTTAGTGGCTGTCAGAGGCTGAAGGTACAAAGGAGTAAAGAGTGACTTCTAATAGTTACTGGGCTTCTTTTAGGGTTTGATTAAAATATTTTGGAATAAGTGGTAATGTTTGCACATTCTTGTGAATACACTAGAAACCACTGAATACATTTAAAAACCACTTTAAATGGTGAGATTTATGATATCTGATGTATATTCAACAAAAAGGAGTACTCCAATCAAGTGAGTAGTAAATCAAACCAAAGATAGCAAAATCTATAATGTTAAGGAGAACAGCAACTATGTACTGAGAGTTCAGTATGTCTCAGGCACTGTTTTAAGTGTTTTACATAAACTGACTCATTTAATACTCCCAACAACGTGAATAAGCAAATAGTCCATTGTTTCCCATTTAAAGGTAAGGATCTGAGATATGAAAGTTGAATAACTCATAAGTTAAGTAGCATAGCTAGTAGCTAGAAAAGCTCCCAGAGTTCTAATAATGCCAACTCCCAAAACCAACACTTTTAGTGATATCACAGTCAAGTGCCCCCTCCTGTGTAGACAGCATTTTAATAAGGTATACAGGTTTATTTTAAAAATAAGATAATTCCTTCTCAACATAAATAGTCTTCATATCCAGTTAGGGATATCAAATGTCACATTTACAAAGAAATTTAGTATAACATTTAAAAGCAAAAGAAAGAAATGCTAGAATCCATGAATATATGAAATGGAAAAAAAACGAAACTCAATGTTGAGAACATGATCGTTGATATTGATGGTACTTTCTGTTTTACAGACTAATTCCACAAAACGCTTATCATACAATAACATTATAATATGGACTTCCTGATAAAAGAAAAAATCAATACATACATTCAAGATTTGAATAGCATGCCCCATGGATGAGAAAGCTGGATTGAACAAAAGCTGTAGCTCAATAAAAGTGTTCATTTCCAATTATTGATGTCTTACTTCCTGTAGCATTGACTAAAATGCATTACACAGCATTCCCAAAGAAAATGCTGATGAGGTGAAAGATGATCTGTTTTGCAACTTCATAAATCATGTTTATTTGAAACACTGGTTTTTAATCTTTTTGAGTGTAGTACAAATAAGGTTAAATGAGTGGAATGTATATAACTCTATAATTTTTAAGCAAATGTTAAATGAATCATAATGCTATGGTTTCAATAGAATTTGTTTCCCCAAACTCAGACAGGAGTTATCCCTGAAGTTTTATGTTAGTGATATTACTACGGTGGAAACTTAATCTGACATGATTAGAAATGCAAAGCCTTTCAAAGTGAGAACTTTACAGAGCACCTCAGCAAAACACTCATCCAATGACAACCAACTATAAGAGCTAATGTTTATTGGAAAATTATTTAGCACTTGCCTTGTATCAGGGGCCGTTCTGAGCCCTTCAATATTAGCTATCATAATAACCTAGATAAAATCACAGAGTAAGTATAGAGAAACAGCAGTTCTAGGCACCTGACCCTTAAGCATTTCACTCTGCTCCCTTCAATCCACTGTGTGGCCTTCTCTCTTGTGCAGCTGCCCTTGCCTGTGATTTAGCACATCAAGAGACGGGAAACTCTGACCATTCCAAAGATGCCTTTGGAAAGCGCATAAGACTGAGCCTAAATCCATCTCCCCGTACCCTAGCCCAATGCGTCCCTGAGCCTCTGAGGTTGTACTGAAAAATTTTCACCCTTCTCATATCTGGCATCCTTTCAAATTTTTGAAAAAAATCCATGCTGCCCTTTTTAATCTTCTCACTTCATTTTTTGAAATAAATCTCTCTTTCAAACCCCCTACACCAAAAAAAAAAAAAAAAAAAAAAGAAAGAAAGAAAGAAAAAAAAAGAAACTTATTCTGACCATGGTGTTTAGAGGGGTGGGGGGGCACTTTGAAAAGTGATTAAATTGGGTTACTAAGGTGGGACCCCCATGATTGAATCCTGGTGGCTTTATAAGGAGGGAGAGATCTCTCACACACACACACACACACACACACACATATAAGACATACATACTCTATCTCTTGCCACGTGATTCTCTGTGCCACTGGCAGCTAAGGCCCCCAGACCTTGCACGTGCAGAACCATGAGACGACAGTAAGGAAACGATTAAAGAAGTACTGGTAAGTCTACATGATGGAACTGTATATGGCCAATGAAAACTTTGTTTTAGAAGAATACTTAAGAGGTGGGAAAATGCTTTCAGTTCATCCTGTTATAAGTTACAGTCCTCCCAAGAAAAAGATGGCATAATCAAAAGGTTGACAGAAAGTGACTATTTACAAAGCTATAGGCAGGGATAAAGGAAACTAGGCAAAGATAGCGATGGACCCCAGGGATACCAACAATGAGGAGTCATTACCACTTCTACACTGGAAAAGGCAGGGAAGGAACAATTTACCTGAGCACAATAACAGAGCTGTAGGAGTGGGCTTATGGCAGGAACTATAGACTTAGTGGAAGAATCACAAGGAAGAATCTGAGAAACAAATATCTCAGCCCTTCTATCCTCCCACCATCTGACTTTCAACCAGTGTCTTCCACTGGCAGAATCAACTGGAAGGAGGTTACTGATGTAACCTATAGAGGTCAGCCTCTCAGAACAGAGCTGAACAGAGAAGGGTGGAGTGTGGTGTTGCAGGGGGAACCAGAGAACACCCAGCACAATGTTTAGTGAAAAATACAGTATTATAATTCCAAATTTGTAAAATTATTTATGTCATGGGTCAGGTTCCCTAGCAAACAGATTCTGAGATTTGCATGTAGGATGTTTGTTGTGGACTACTCCTGGGGACAGCACCTGTGGGTAGGAAGGAAGAAGGACTGGAAGAGGGAGAAGGTGAACTGTAATGCAGCTGCAAAAGAGGCCTCTGGCTATTCCTACTTGGAGGTCTGAGGCTGGGCTGGTCCCAGAAGAGGTAAGAAGGCCAAGCTTTCATACCTCTCAACAACAGGTTATTGGATACAGGTTAACACCAGGAGGCCAAGGGCAATGCTTGGATAGATAACACTAGCAGCTAATACTCCTGGTATCACTGCATGACTGAGCATACCATTCTGAATGGGTGAGGGTCAGGGCATGACATAACATCCATTTTCTAAGATGTCAGTTAACTGTGGCTGACTCTAGATGATAAAATTAGGGCTAAGGTTTTTTTTTCCCCCCAATTTTTAAAAAAATATGTATTTTCTGTTGTTCTGGCTCCATGAATTTTTCTGACCCTGGAATGTCACGTCTGTCTTCAACGAGCTGTTATACATGATGAATGTTATGGTTTAAAGTGTCCTCTCTGAAACAGATCTTGAAACTTAGTGGCTAATGTCATAGTCTATGAGGTGGGGTCTATAAGAGGTGAGTAAGCCCTAAGAACTCCTCCCGTGTAAATGGAGGAGGCCCTTTGAAAATGGGCTCCAAGTAGCATTTGGCAGTCTTGACTTTCCAACTTCCACCAAGTGAGAACACAGTGTTCCTCCACTCCACAGATGCAGCAACAAGACATCATCTTGGAAGCAGAGAGCAGGACTCATCAGAAAATGCAACCTGCTGGTGCCTCCAGAACTGAAAGAAAATAAATTTCCATTCTTTGTAAATTACCCAGTTTCTGTTCTTTTCTTACAGCAGCACAGATGGACTAAGACAATGAATCCAAGCACTTACAAGAACACAGCACTGGGCTCATTGCATTTACAGAAGAGCTGAATGAATCACATGTGTTAATCAATGCTTGATTAATATGTAAGTGTTATATCTACTCATGAGGTTTGCCTGAGATCTGTTTTCATCATTACCTGCCCCTACAGTCTGGTTATGGTTTGAGTGCATCTCTAGAAGGGCCAGGTGCTGGAAGCTTGGTCCCCAATGTGGTTACGTTGAGAGATGGTGAAATATTTAAGAAATAGGGCCTAGTGGAATGTGGTTAGGTCATTAGGAATGCTGTCCTCAGAAAGGATTAATATTGTTCTCGTGGGACCTCAGCTAGTTCCTGAAAGAGTGGGTTTTTATTTAAAAAAAAAAAAAAAAAGTCTGATTCCTCAATCTCTCTGCTTTCCTGCCTTATCTGTGAACTCTCCCTCTTTCATTCCCACCATTATGATATCTGCCATTCTGTTAGCAGCCAGAAGGCACTCACTAGAGCAGAGCAGATGCTGGTGGGGTGCCACGCTCTTGAATTTCTAGAACTGTGAGCTAAGTAAATCTCTTTTCTTTATACATTACCCAGCCTCAACTGCTTTATTGTAACAACAGACCAAGACACCTAGTGCTAGTTTGTGAGAGAGTAGCTAACCACTATACCTCAAACCTCACTGATAGCTAAAGAAAGTATAGCCAAGTGTTATGCATGTTTAAACTGGCTTGGACTCAATTTGCAGCATGCACTCTACTAACCAGGCCAAACCCAGAGGATATCCAAACACAGAATATGATTCTTATCTTCCTAAAATAACCTATTCATTCAGAATTAATTTAGAAGAGTATTTTCCCATTCTACTTTTGGGAATAAATATATATTTTAAAATCATTTTTAAAAGTTTTATTTATTTGGGGAACCAGTGCTGTGGCACAGCGGGGTAATGCCCTGGCCTGGGGCGCCAGCATCCCATATGGGCGCCGGTTCTGGTCCCAGCTGCTCCATTTCCGATCCAGCTCTCTGCTATGGCCTGTGAAAGGAGAAGATGGCCCAACTTGGGCCCCTGCACCCACGTGGGAGACACGGAAGAAGCTCCTGGCACTTGGCTTCGGATCAGCACAGCTCTGGCCATTGCAGCCAATTGGGGAGTGAACCATCGGATGGAAGACTCTCTCTCTGCCTCTTCTCTCTCTGTGTAACTCTGACCTTCAAAAAATAAATAAATCTTTAAAAAAAAAGTTTTATTTATTTGAATGGGAGAGACAGGCAGACAGACAGACACAGAGAGATAATCCATCTGCTGGTTCACTCCCCAAATGCCTGCAACAGCCCAGGCTGGGCCAGACCAAAGCCAGGAAACCAGAACTCTATCTGAGTCTCCCACGTGGAGGGCAGGGACTCAAGTACTTAAGCCATTACTGTTGCTCCCAGGGTGTGCATTAACAGCAAGCTGAAATTGGAAGCAGAACCAGGACTCAAATCTAAGCACTTGAATATGGAATGTGGGTATCCCAAGTGGCATCTTAACCACTGCATCAGAAGTAAATGTATTCATTTCTTCATGTGAAAATTCTGCCTTTTAACTGTATCTTATCAATTAATTCATTATAACAAACCTAAGTAAGTACCTGCCAGGTGATGTATTATATCTGGGCTTAGTAGACTATAGCCCATAGGTCAATTTTTTTAAACTTTTATTTAATAAATATAAATTTCCAAAGTACAGCTTTTGGATTATAGTGGTTTTTCCCCCCCATAACTTCCCTCCCGTCCACAACCCTCCCATCTCCCGCTCCCTCTCCCATCCCATTCACATCAAGATTCATTTTCAATTCTCTTTATATACAGAAGATCAATTTAGTATATACTAAGTAAAGATTTCAACAATTTGCACCCACACAGAAACACAAAGTGTAAAGTACTGTTTGAGTACTAGTTATACCGTTAATTCACATAGTACAACACATTAAGGACAGAGATCCTACATGGGGAGTAAGTGCACAGGGACTCCTGTTGTTGACTTAACAACTGACACTCTTGTTTATGGCAACAATAATCACCCTAGGCTCTTGTCATGAGTTGCCAAGGCTATGGAAGCCTTTTGAGTTCGCCAACTCCGATCTTATTTAGAGAAGGTCATAGTCAAAGCGGAAGTTCTCTCCTCCCTTCAGAGAAAGGTACCTCTTTCTTTGATGGCCCGTTCTTTGCGCTGGGATCTCACTCACAGAGATCTTTCATGTAGTTTTTTTTTGTTTGTTTGTTTGTTTGTTTGTTTTTTGCCACAGTGTCTTGGCTTTCCATGCCTAAAATACTCTCTTGGGCTTTTTAGCTGGATCCGAATGCCTTAAGGGCTGATTCTGAGGCCAGAGTACTGTTTAGGACATCTGCCATTCTATGAGTCTGCTGTGTATCCCGCTTCCCATGTTGGATTGTTCTCTCCTTTTTAATTATATCAGTTAGTATTAGCAGACACTAGTCTTGTTTATGTGATCCCTTTGACTCTTAATCCTATCATTATGATCAATTATGAACTGAAACTGATCACTTGGACTAGTGAGATGGCATTGGTATATGCCACCTTGATGGGATTGAATTGGAATCCCCTGGCATGTTTCTAACTCTACCATAGGTCAATTTAGCCTGCCAATGTTTTATATATATTTAAATGGTTAGAAAATACTTTTTAAAAAGGAAGATTCATGACATGAAAATTATGTAGAATATCCCATAGACAGTGGAATACTATCTATTGCTACACTGGTGCTGTAACAACAGAGCTGAGTAGTTAGAACAAGATCTTTTTTCCACAAAGCCTATACCAATTGTTATCTGGTCCTTTAAAAAAAGAAAAAAGAAAAAAGGTTTGCTGACTCTTCCCTTAGTGGAAGGGATAAACCACCAAACAAGTCAGGATATAGGCCCAATCTTAGGGAGCTCTGACTCTGAGAAGAGCAGGATCTGTTAGTCACTGGTGGGAAATAGATAATAAACAAAGACTTTTTAAAAATGGCAGTAAATGCTTTGTGGAAAATAAGAGTGAAATAATAGGGAACGATATCAGCAAAGTCCTCTCTAGGGAAGTGATATTTGAGCTAAGGCCTCAATGACAAGAAAGAGACAGCAACATGAAGGTGGGTTAGGCTGTTCCAGGTAAAGTCCCAAAGAGACTGCCCAGGCTCGTGGTGTCAGAGGGACAAGACAGTCAACAAGCGGGAGAGTAATCAAACTGTATGTGTATGCCCCATGGCTCTACAGCCATTAGGGACAAACAGATCTTTTCTTTTTGAAACCTGGTGACAGCAGCTGAAGTCATTAATAACCTCTTGGTTACTGTAAAAGGCATCATCAGAAAGGAAAACAGGCCGAGAGGCTATAATGAGGTAGCAACTAATCTGCAAAATTCCTCTCTCTCCTACCACTTTTCTCCTCTGAAGATCTGAAAAAAGATGTAAGTGGAAATCAGTTGAGGTGACATGTAAACCTTGCAACATACAAGGCCCATGAGCTACAAACTGTAAGCATAGGCTCTAAGAGATTACTGAGGTTCAATTTCCCCCATCTTCTCTTCCCTCCTCTCTCAACCGCGTACTCCAGTTGTAGAAGCTAAGTTTGTCTCCCTGTCATGGGTTACACACACTGTTGTGAAACATCAGTCGGCATGGTTGAGGATTTAGGGAGAAGAAAGAAATTCTGCCCAGGCCATCACTTCAGCTGTTAACAAATGTGTTCACAAACACTGTGATCACACTAAAAAACTTCAATTTCAAAAGCTTTTTTCAAAGCACCTGACTTTTGTGTTAGCCCTTTGCAAACATTTATGTATATATCTTTAATGACCATGGTTAGAGGGAATATGAATTCTTAAGACTAATACTCCAATTAGAACAGGAAAAGAAACCCACAATTTTAAAGAAAAGCAAGCCTCTCAAAAGAGGAGAAATAAAATTAGAAATGTATTAGGGAATGAAAAGCTGTTTTTAACTCGTTTCCTAAGAAACCAAAAATAGAACTGACAAGTACAACTTTCAGAGAAGCTTAGATAAACTCACTCTATTATTAAATTTTCCAGTTCAAAATTTTTAGAATCACTAATTTGAGGGATGAAAAAGCTCTCACATGAAAAAATTAAGTTTCTCTAGTTATTTTTGTTTAGGATGCTTCTTCTAGTGAAAACTGAACTTCACGAACAAAGAAAATGCCAGAGTAACTTTTGAATAGGTTAATAATGTATCTAGCAACCAACATCACACTGTAATGCTGATAAATCTACAAATGATACCAAAATAGGCATCATAATAAATTCATGGACATGGCAGCTTTTGTGCAGCTAAATTTACTTAATAAAAAAGATGCATATTCAGTCACCAGGAATTACAACACTTGTAGACAGGTAACAATTCATTCTTTGACATATTCATTTACTCTATCACATATATCTAGTACTGAGAGGAAGCATGGGATTGAGCTCCTGTACTTATTTTTCTGGGTAGTTTTACAGGCTTGAAGGAAAGAGCAGTTGTGAAGGAAGCCCAGCAGGAATCTTTGGGAATGCACAATCACTAAGAATCTAACGCTCAGACTTGTACACTTCTATCATTACCCTATAGGAAGAAAGGCAATCAAAGAAGAATCATGAGAGAAATGCCCACTTCCAGGGCTGTGGTACAGTAAGTTAAGCCTCTGCCTGCAGCCCCAGTACCCCATAATGGTACCAGTTTGTGACACGGCTGGCTCCTCTTTGATCCAGCTCTGTCTAAGTCCTGGGAAAGCAGTGGAAGATGGCCCAAGTGCGTGCACCCCTGCAACCGTGTGGGAGACTTGGAAGAAGCTCTAGGCTCCTGGCTTCAGATTGGCCCAGCTCTAGCCATTAAGGCCATTTGGGAGTGAACCAGCACATGGAAGATCTTTCTCTGTCTCTCCTTCTTTGTCTGTAACTGTACCTCTCAAATAATCTTTCAAAAAAATTTTTAAAAAAGGTATTGGCACAAGATCAGTCACTTACACACAGAAGGCACATGCAGAGTAGGCAGCTCAAAGCCTATGAAATACACAGCCTTCCAAATCATCTTGCTAGCTTCCCAATATAACCATCTGCTCCAGTAAATGAATGAGATAGGTCCTAGCATTCCTACTCCCACCCCCACCCCTGCCTTCAAATGACCAGGATGGAGCTGCACCTCTTAGCTGCAGTGAGGAAGTGACTATCAGGCAATGAAGAGTTACTAAATTCTGCAGGGCAGAAACAAGATATTAGGAGACCCTCGTCCCACCTGTGATTGCATAACTAACTTTCCATTCCAGGGCCTTTCCTTCTCAAATTCTCTATTTTTTGTGAAACCAAGTCATGCTCCCTATCCTCAAGATTTTTCATAGTCTACTTGGAGATCTGAACATTTTTACCACCACCCGAGGGATTATGTCTATTCTGTGATACCAATTATTCTAATAAATTATTTGGTAACAAGATTTGGGATAAAAATTTTCTTATTGCCTAAAATTGGCATTAAGTATCACTAAGTACCACCAATTTTTCAAAGGAGAAAAACAACTGGAGTCAGAGTCTTCTTAGGAATTTCATAGGAGGATGAGCAGCAGCTGTATTACCTTCCTAGGCTTCAGGCGTGGGGAACTTCAGGCCAATCAGCCATCTAAGATGTAGGAAAACATTTAGATTAGCCCTGCCATAGCCACTACAGGTCAACTCAAAATTCAATACATCTGTAGCAACCTGATTTTTTTTAAGATTTATCTTATTTATTTGAAAGATTTACACAGAGAGGTAAAGACAGAGAGAGAGGTCTTCCATCCGCTGGTTCACTCTCCAAATGGCCACAATGACCTGAGCTGACACTGTCCAAAACCAGGATAGTCTTCTTGCAGGTCTCCCACGTGGGTGCAGTGGCCCAAGGACCATCTTCTGCTGCTTTCCCAGGAACAGTAGCAGGGAGCTGGATCGGAAATGGAGCAGCCGAGATTCAAACTGGTGCCCAAATGGGATGCTGGTACCGCAGGCTAGGCTTTAACTCTCTCTGCCACAGTGCCAGCCCCAGCAGGCTGATTTTTTAAGTTGATGATTTGTACTGCCCACTAGTGATGTTATAAATATCCAAATGGTCCTTAGCAGAACAAGGTTCCCCATTCTTGCTTTAGGTAAGTATGAAGAAGGGGAGGAAAGTTAAGACCTAGCCAAGAGTGTGGGATTTCAGGCAAACAATATGAAACCGTCTACTCCCTTTTTCAGAAAATGTTCCAGGAGAGTTTATCTTGTAACGCTATACTCACGGGGGCCCAGACCACCACAAACAAGAAAAGCTGCAAGACACCAGTGTGAGTCATTTCTGACCATAGGGAGATGTATGGGGTTTGCACAGGGAGGATTCCCACTTTTCTACAACCTGGCCGTATACTGCAAGCAGGAAGGGCCTTGCTTAGGCGCTCCTTTTCTATACCATGGACAATCCTTTAGCCCTTGCTACAAAAGCCCTAGCAAACTGCTTCTCCAAGAGGCAGTTTTCTTTAAGGAACTATATCTTCCCAATGTCTCCTTGTCACAGGTAAAAATTTTCCTCTAAGCAAATCATTCTTAAAGCTAATTATTTGATGACACTCCAAGTGAATGGATTCCCGTGTCTGCTAACAATGCACACCCACAAAGGCATCTTGTAAGTACCATGTTCTTGAAGAATATACCACCTTAATTAGAAGTGAACACAACTGGGGCTGGTGTTGTGGAATAGCAGGTTAAGCCGCTGCCTGCAGCACCAGCATCCCATTCCAGCAACAGGTTCAAATCCTGGCTGTTCTACTTCCAATCCAGCTCTCTGTTAATGCATGTGGGAAAGCAGCGGAGGATGGCCCAATTGCTTGAGCCCCTGCACCCATATGGGAGACCTGGAAGAAATGCCTGGCTTCAGCCCTGACCACTGGGTAGTGAACCAGCAGATGGAAGATCTCTCTCTCCCCTCACTGTGACTCTGCCTTTTAAATAAATAAAAAAAGAAGTGAATACAACTTATACAGTTGTAAAAATATTTTTGAAAAAAGGGCTGATTCATTAAGGCAGAAGTCATATACAAACATTCTAGAGAAATGAGGGAGGGAAATAATAGTGCAAATGGTACAAGACTGCTTTCATTTCTTCTATCATAATAAGAAGTCAATAGATTTCCTCTATCATAATAGAAACTCACCAGATAGTATGTAAAATGAATGATTTAAGATACATATCAGTTATTTTTAAATTGGGAGGAATACCCAAAGAAATCACTAAAATAATTGTTGAGGAGTAGAATGGGACAGGTTTCAAGCAAAATGGTTGCTTTTTTTATATATATAGCACTAGACTTGTTATAAATATGCAAGTATTATTTTATTAACTTATAGCAATACAAGGAACTATTATCCTACAGAGAAAAACCTGTTTTTTTATGAACCTTTCCTGTGTGCTGTTTTTTAAAATGTTGGCTAAAATAACATGGATGCATCCTACAGGTTCAGGGCTGTTTATCAAGTGTGCTGCGGGGGAGGGGGGAGTCAAATAAAGGTGAGAATATGTGTGTTTGTCTACAGATCAGAAGTTAAGGTCAAGGGGGCTGAAGGGAGGTTCTCATGGACTTGCTGCAAATGTCACAGATAAAAAACAGATCTAACAAAGAAGAAATAATATATAAGGACACAAGAACTCAAGAACACAATGGCCAGTTGTTGTTGGCATAATGTTACTAAGTATGTTAATTGGTTCTGGAAAAATTCAGTGCTAAAATTATAGACTGGAGTCATCAAAACAACTTTTAATGTCTCGTAAACAGCTTCCATCCTGGAGGCAGGGGGAGCAATAGTAAGAATGAGCATGACATAATTTAGAAAAATTACCATTTAATCTGGTTCAGGAATGAAAATAATTCCTGACTTTTTAAATTTTTTTTTATTTTTTTTTATGTTTTGACAGGCAGAGTGGACAGTGAGAGAAAGAGACAGAGAGAAAGGTCTTCCTTTTCCGTTGGTTCACCCTTCAATGGCCGCCACGGCCGGTGCACCGCGGTGATCCGAAGCCAGGAGCCAGGGGCTTCTCCTGGACTCCCATGCGGGTGCAGGGCCCAAGCACTTGGGCCATCCTCCACTGCCTTCCCAGGCCACAGCAGAGAGCTGGCCTGGAAGAGGAGCAACTGGGACAGAATCCGGCGCCCCAACCGGGACTAGAACCCAGTGTGCCGGCGCCGCAGGCAGAGGATTAGCCTATTGAGCTGCAGTGCTGGCCTCCTAACTGACTTTTATAGCAGCAAAACCACATTTTACAAATCCCATAGTTTAATGGAATGGACACTGGTGCCAAAATCTAAGCTTGGATTCACTCACCAGTGTTTCCCCTGAGTTGCCCTGTTACATCCCATTTAAGTGAAAGCTCGTGCTAAAGAACTCCACTGCTTTCATTCTCGGCTATACTGAAAATGGCAATACTTAATATATTTTATTTCTAATAGTTACAGACACAGCCAAGGTACAATTAAAGTTTTATCTATAATAATACATCCTCTACAGTACTAGTGGTTTATCAACCATTTCACTTTTCCCCAAGAGATACTTTTTATTCCCTTGCACAGCTCTTCCTCTTTATTTTTAGTTTAATTCAATGATTATCACCAAAAGTATGCTAAAATAACTCTGCAGATACCTGGCAATAATTAACTCTACTACACCTGTCTAAATATTATCCTGGTACTGTATCTAAAATTACATTTAAATGCTTTCCTTGGTAATATCCAATTACTTTCTATGATTATTCATACTGCTTTTTTCTTTCATTCTTTTCATCCTTTCATTTGGACATTCTGATGTAGCAGATTTGACACATGGTTTCTGTCTGGGGGATGTCCTGATGAAGTCAACAAGCACAGTGGACATTTTGATAAAACACCCTCGAAACGTCATCATCAAAGTACAGAAAAGGGCTGATGGTTAAGCTGTTGCTTGAGATACCACCCTCCTGTATCAGAGAGCTGGTTCAAGTCCTGGCTGTTCAAGTTCCTAAAGCTTGCTGCTAATGCACTTGGGAAGGCAGTGGAAAGTGGCACAAGTACCTAGGCACCTGCTACCCATGTAGGAGACCAGGATGCAGTTCCTGGCTCCCGGCTTTGGCCTGGCCCAGGTCTGATTGTTTGGGGCCATTTAGGGAGTGAATCAGCAGGTGGAAGATCTCTCTCTCTCTCTCTCTCATTGTTTGGGGCCATTTACGGAGTGAATCAGCAGGTGGAAGATCTCTCTCTCTCTCTCTCTCTCTCTCTCTCCTTCCCCACCTCCCATATTGTTTTGCCTTTCAAATAAACACATAAATCTTTTAAAATACATATACAAAAACAATTTTTTAAAGATTTTTATTTATTTATTTGAGAGGTAGAGTTACAGACAGTGAGAGGGTGAGACAGAGAGAAAGGTCTTCCCTCCATTGGTTCACTTCCCAGATGGCCGCAATGACCGGAGCTGTGCCAATCCGAAGCCAGGAGCCAGGAGCCTCTTCCAGGTCTCCCACACGGGTGCAGGATCCTAAGGACCTGGGCCATCTTCTACTGCTTTCCCAGGCCACAGCAGAGAGCTGGATTGGAAGAGGAGCAGCAGGGACTGGAACCGGCGCCCATATGGGATGCTGGTGCCTCAGACGGAGGATTAACCCACTGCGCCACAGCGCCGGCCCCAAAACCAGGTGACTGCAAACAATTTTTTTTTTTTTTTACAGGTAGAGTTAGACGGTGAGAGAGACAAAGACAGAGATAAAGATCTTCCTTCCATTGGTTTCCTCCCCAAATGGCTGCTACCACCGGTGCTGTGCTAATCCGAAGCCAGGAGCCAGGTGCCTCCTCTTGGTCTCCCATACGGGTGCAGGGCTCAAGCACTTGGGCCATCCTCCACTGCCCCCCCGGGCCACAGCAGAGAGCTGGACTGGAAGAGGAGCAACTGGGACTAGAATCTGGCGTCCATATGGGATGCCGGTGCTGCAGGCAGAGGATTAACCAAGTGAGCCATGGCGCTGCCCCAGAAAAACAATTTATTTAATACTTGGGGTAGGAGGATGGAATGGGGTGAGGCTCTGAGATGGCTTGGGATTCAGGAACTGGTTGAAGGCTTCTGATTTACATATTAGGTGATAATTTGTTAAAGTTGGCTTGTTATCTAGAATTTACAAAAATAGTCTGATTCAGGGTTGGCATTGTGGCATAGTGGATTAAGCTGCTGTATACAATGCTGGTATCCTATACAGGCACCAGTTCATGTCCCAGCTGCTCAATTTCTGATCTGGCTTCCTGCTAAGATGCCTGGCAAAGTAGCGGGAGATGGCCCAAGTGCTTGGGCCTCTGCACCCACATGGGAGATCTGGAAGAAGCTCCTGGCTCCTGGCTTCAGTCCAGCCCTGCCTGGAAAATGAATCAGCAGAAGGAAGATTTTTCTCTTTGTCTCTCCCTCTCTTGCTTTCAAATAAATAAGTAATCTTTAAAAAAAAAAAATATTTCAGACTCAAAATAACTATATCAGTATGAACTGATGAAAGATCACTTAGCCAATACACCCACACATGTCTGACTCTTTTTCGGTACTTCCTATCCAATTATCTTCCCACTGGATTACTCTTTATGACAGTCTAAAACATTTTTTTTGACAGGCAGAGTTAGACAGTGAGAGAGAGACAGAGAGAAAGGCCTTCCTTCTGTTGTTTCACTCCCTTAATGGCTGCCATGGCCGGTGCTGCACTGATCCGAAGCCAGGAGCCAGGTGCTTCCTACTGGTCTCCCATGAGGGTGCAGGGCCCAAGCACTTGGGCCATCCTCTACTGCCTTCCCAGGCCACAGCAGAAAGCTGGACTGGAAGAGGAGCAACTAGGACAGGACCGGTGCCCCAACCGGAACTAGAACCCAGGGTGCCGGCGCTGCAGGCGGAGGACCAGCCAAGTGAGCCGCGGCGCCGACCCAGTCTAAAACATTTTAAGTAAAACAGACATCACTACATTTCACCCAAATAGTTCAGTTTATAGCAATAAAGACATTTCCTCAAATACCTATCATGTGGCTATCACATCTAGAAAATTTAACACTAAATTCTTAATGTTCTTTAATACCCAGGTTATATTCTAATATCTCCAACAGTCCCTCCCCCAAGTGCCTTTTACAGTTTATTTGCCATATCAGGAGGAAAAATGAGTACCTATATTTGTTATAGAAAAATAATACAACCATGAAATCTAGATATGGGTGCTATTACATCATTTTTCTATGTATTTAAAATTTGTATACATGTAGATTAGTTGTAGATGTAGAAGCAGAAGGAAGTTTCTAGAGTATGCTACTGGCTCTTTCCTGTTCTACATTGTAACAATGAAACAAAAATGACATCTATCAAATTTCTCAGTTGATTAGCTGGAGAGGATAATGACTGTGTTAGATAACTCAATCAAGATCCAAAAATGTTTTGACAAACTCAATATAACAGGGACTGGTGAGGAAATGAGCAGTAAGACTCATTAAATGTATTTTCAGATTATCTTTTAGAAGTACTTGTATTTTTATGTTTAGTTAAGGGTTGGAGCAAAAAGTCACAGAACAGTGGACACAATAATGAGGAAGGATACTTACAGTTTTTGTGATGGCAAGATCAAATGGAATTGTCTGAAACATTACAAACACAAAACCAAAAATAGGGTCCTTAACAACAAGGGTTGCTGACCTCCAGGCCAGTGAGCTGCATCTGCCAGCTTTGTCAGATGGGCATTACCAGGGGATTAGAATGGTAAAAGTTAAACTAGGAAGTGGCAGGGGGGTAGTATGAATTGTGAAGGGAACAAAGCCAAGTTGCCATAAAAATCTTGAACTAAGTTTCTGCATAGGAAAACTTCAAGGCTTTAACTAGGTAGACTAACGATCTTGCCAGCAAGAAAATGAGTGGGATTCTAGTAACCAGTTCAGGTACATGGTCTGATCCACAATCAAAAATTACCTAGTCCTGAGTTCAGCAGATTTCACAAGGACAGAAAGTGTCAGCCAAATTGGAGATACAGAGGCCACCACTACAGCACTACAGCAGGCTACAGCAGGTTAAGACGCTGCCTACCATGCTGGCATTCCATTTTCACACTAGTTCATGTCCTGGCTGCTCCACTTCTGATACAGCTTCCTGTTGATGGCCTGGGAAAAGCAGCAAAGGACAGCCCAAGTGTTTGGGCTCCTGCCACCCACATGGGAGACTCAATGAAGCTCCGGACTTCAGCCTGGTTCAGCCCTGGCCATTGTGGTCATTTAGGAAGTGAACGAGAGGATGGAAATTTCTCTGTGTCTCTCCCTGTCTGTAACTGACTTTCAAATACATAAATAAATCTTTTTTAAAAATGGAAACACAGATGTGATCTGAGCAATAAAATCTTATAGCATAACAGATAGGGGGAAAATGATAAAGTCCTTCCTACATCTACCAACTATTTGGGATCAAATCCCCCATTTCTTGCTTCATCCTTTACATATTTTCTGTGATTACCTGCCCATTTCCCCCCAATTTCTTGAAGGCACTCCTTGTTTTACTCCTTTCTCCCAATATTATGGCTGACACATAGGAGATATCTTACAAATATTCACGGAATTAGTGAATGAATGCCTACTCAAACATTCAGGTAATAGTCAAATGCATTTGCTATGCTGTATCAAAGACTACATAGCTCTCTGGGTGCTCTCAAGGGAACATTAGGGACAAAAGAAATCCACACACTTCAGTCTCCTTGCTGTCAATTATCAAGGATACATCACATATGGACGGTAAATTAAGCCTGGCAGCTCAATCCACTCTAAGTCTGGCCCTAGCTCACTTTTATAACCTCTCCTAGACAAGTCAAACACCACGTAGTATGAACTACTCCCCTGTTACATCCTTGGTTCATACTAGAGGCTACACCTTGGCCCATGCCAGCTCTTTTATGGGGTACCATTCACCTCCCCTCTTCTCTGAATATTCAAATTCTACTCACTTCCTGAAGCTAAAGCCAGATTCCATATTATTAGCTTCCTCAGCCATTAGCTATTCTTTGGTTTTGTGAGGTTCTACCACACTTTACAGAATATTTTACTTACTTGATGAATATTTGCTATATTTTCCTCAAGTAAATTGTAATCTTCCTGTAATAACAAGGACTTTATCATTTTCCCCTAAATTATAATGTCTCACATGGCAGTTATTTGATAAACAATAAGCAATCAATATACAATTCAAATCTTATGAACTATTTTTTGTCTGAAATTATTTTGTCTTAAAGTATCTTCAAACTTCAGGGTTTTCTCCCTGGTTATATGATGCATGAATGAATTCATTTCTCAATTTAAAAAACCATGCAATCCTTAAGTGTATCCACTGCTGATTATATTAGAGGATCTCAGAGACTGAGTCTGCCAAACAATACCCTCTTGTAGTATCGCATAAGGGTGAGTCACCTTAAAGCAGACAAGAGAACATTATGTTTCAGAAATACATGTTTTTCACTGAGTGTGACTGAAAAGGGAAAACTCACTGACTTTAAGAATACTAAACCAAGAGCCAGCACTGTGGCATACGGGTAAAGCCACTGCCTGCAGTGCCAGCATCCCATATGGGCGTCGGTTTTAGTCCCAGCTGCTCCACTTCTGATCCAGCTCTCTGCTATGGCCTGGAAAAGCAGCAAGATGGCACAAATCCTTGGGCCCCTGCACCCACGTGGGAGACCTGGAAGAAGCTCCTGGCTTTGGCTTGGCACAGCTCCGGCTGTTGTGGCCAATTGAGGAATGAACCAGCAGATGGAAGACCTCCCCTCCCCCACCCCCTGCCGTGTCTCTGTCTCTCTCTGTCTCTCTCTGTCTCTGTCTCTCTCTCTCTCTCTCTCTCTCTGCCTCTCCTTCTCTCTGTGTCTAACTCTGACTTTCAAATAAATAGATTAAAAAATACTAAACCAAAAGTTAGTCATAAATCTTAGCTAATTTTTATACATGAGCATGGGTATAATCTTATTGTGTGCTATTTGGCTGGTGACTATCTTGACTCCTAAAAATGTGATCCATGAACAAGGACAACTCACATTACTTCATTACTTGGGACTTGTTAGATTTGATGCATGTCGAGCTCCACCTGAAACTTAGTGAATGAGAATTCTGCCCTTTAAGAAAATACTTCGTGATTTGAGAAAAGCCCTAAACTAACCCAAATGGGTAAAACTGACAGCACAGAAGGCATTTTTTTTTTTTTTTTGACAGGCAGAGTGGACAGTGAGAGAGAGAGACAGAGAGAAAGGTCTTCCTTTTTGCCGTTGGTTCACCCTCCAATGGCCACCGCGGCTGGCACGCTGTGGCTGGCGCACCGCGCTGATCCAAAGCCAGGAGCCAGGTGCTTCTCCTGGTCTCCCATGCGGGTGCAGGGCCCAAGCACCTGGGCCATCCTCCACTGCACTCCCAGGCCACAGCAGAGAGCTGGCCTGGAAGAGGGGCAACCAGGACAGAATCCGGCGCCCTGACCGGGACTAGAACGCAGTGTGCTGGCGCCACTAGGCGGAGGATTAGCCTATTGAGCCGCGGCGCCAGCCCAGAAGGCATTTTCAATACAGGTTCCAGGTAATACTTGGATTTTTATCCTTTCAAAATAACCTATGACAGTAAATCCAAACAGATTATTGAATCCCACTCCCAAGTTTTGTTTCTGGTTCAGTAGCTCTGTGTAGGAGAGGACTGATAAGCTGCATTTCTAATAAACTTACAGGTGATGCCAACCGTAATGCTGCTGGCCTAGAACCACATCACCTAGAACCATACACCACATCATCATACCATCTAAAATAACAAAAGGGGCTGGTGTTGTAGCCTAGCCAGTTAAGCCACTAACCACAACACTGGTGCTCCATATTCCATATGGATGTCAGTCCGAGTCCTGGCTGCGCCTGGAAAAGCAGCAGAAGACGGCTCAAGATGACCTTGCCACTCACATGTGAGAACTGGAAGAAGCTCCTGGCTCCTGGTTTCCACCTGGCCCAGCCCGAGAGAGTGGTCATTTGAGGAGTGAACCAGCAGATTAAATGTTTCTCTCTCTGTCTCGCCCTCTCTAATTCTGCCTTTCAAATAAAAAATAAATAAATCTTTAAGTAAAGTAACATGCCTCCATATATACTCCCAACAGAAAGAAGAATGCTGAATTAGTAAAAAGGAAAGGAAATGGCAGCAAACAGTTTCTTCATATTCCAAGAAGGTAGCTGTTAATACTCCTCTGCATACAATAGTGTAAAAATAGCTGAAGGAATTACTATAGCAACAGCTGTATTGTCAGGAGGACATTCTCTACTGGCATCATTCATAAAGCGATACACATAGAAATTTATAGAATTTTATAGAAATTCTATTTCAACATTGAGACATCAGAAACAATAAGCACGGGAAACCTATCCTGTTTGTTAAATATTATAAAAAAAAAAAAGAATAAAATTTAAGGTGTTTGAAAATGACTCAGAGGCCCAGATTTGGATTTGGCCCAATAATATGAAAAAAAAATACAAGTTTTTATATGGTTCTGAAGCAAGAAAAGGAGAGCTGAGAAGTGTTAAGAATACTTACTATAAATTGTAAGTTGTTTTGTTTAAAAAAAAAATCCCCAAATATCTCCCTTTTAAAAACAGACTCAAAATTATAGTTAGAAAAACCAAAGAGCTCCACCTAGAGTTTGAAAAAAAATGGCTCTTACTACTTATTCACACACAAATAAATTACTATTTGCCTGTATCTTATCTATATTGTTGTCATTAATATTGAAATATTTTTACAAAGTCTTTACAGAAGTCATAAGTTTCTAAAAAGTGAAATACTGCTAACAAAAGAGAACTTAATTTTTTTATAACGCTGTCTGTAATCTATTTTTCTTCTAAAAATTTGGCAATTACATTTGTCACTATGAATGATTACCTTAAGGAAAATTAATAAAAAATTGAGATAGTGTTTAAAGCATCTTGGACAAGACAGTTTAAAAGAATGACTTTAGCGATGCAGTTCTTACCTGAACTTGCTGTATGACTTTGAGCAACTCCTCTTTTAGAATTCAGCTTTCTCATCTGTAGGAGTTACACAAACTCAGTGGTTCTCAGACCTGGCTGCACACTGGGACCACCTGAGAGTACTGGAAATACATTGACTCCTGGGCCCCCACCCCAGAGATTTTGATTTAGTTGT
Source organism: Oryctolagus cuniculus (assembly GCF_051225735.1). NCBI lineage: Eukaryota > Metazoa > Chordata > Mammalia > Lagomorpha > Leporidae > Oryctolagus > Oryctolagus cuniculus. Next base: position 153,687,836 of record NC_142868.1, read on the forward strand.
TCTGCCAGGAGGTATAGTGGCCTTGTAAAAACTCGCCAGGTAATTCTAACACATAGATTGAATCATCTATCCCCAAATCGTCTTTCACCTTAAATATCTGAATGGTTCTTAAGCTTTAGTGTAGTGCAAAGTCACCTTGACAGCTTATTTTTATTTGAAGATTTATATATTTATTTGAAAGGCAGAGATACAGAGAGAGGAAGGAAGGAGGGAGGGAGGGAGGGAGAGAGAGAATCCTCCATCTGCTGATTCACTCCCCAAATGGCCATAATGGCCAGGGCTTGGTCAGGCCAAAGCCAGGAGCCAGGAGCTTCTTCTGGATCTCCCATGCAGGTGCAGGGGCCCAAGCACTTGGGCCAACTTCCACTGCCTTCCCAGGTGCATTAGCAGGGAGCTGGATCGGAAGTGAAGCAGCCAGGACTCCAACTGGCTCCCATATGGGATGCCGGCACTACAGGCAGGCTTAACCTTCTATGCCACAGTGCTGTCCCCACCTTGAGGACTTATTAAAACACATGTTGTGGGACCCTACTCTTAGAGCTTGAGGTTCAGTAGGACAAAGGTGGAACCTAAGAATCTGCATGTCTAACAAGTCACCAGGTAATATTGATGCTACTGACCCAGGTCATACTTTCAGAATCACTGTTATAGATGATTTTAAAATTACATTTTCCCAATTTCCCAAGTGATTCTTACTCTCCTGTATTGAACTACAGTAGGATGTAGTTAATAGTCTCCCTGATTGCAATCTCTCTCCTTCCACACTACCAATAGAGTTAATATCCTAATCCACAAATTCTACTGTCACTGTCTTGAAGCTTTTCAATGACTTCCCACTGCTGACAGAAGAAAGGACAAATTAACATGCAAGGCTTTCCACAGTTGGCCCCAATCTGCCTTTCCAGTCTCAATTTCTGACAGTCCTTGTTGTCTGTGCTCCAGTCACTTGTCCCCACATGCACTGTGGATGCTCTTTCAGCGCTGTGTTGTCTACCTGATAGTCTCTTCTCCTGGAATGTTCCTGTTCCACCTTTTCTTTCTGAAATATTTGTCACCATTTGTTCAGTTCAGCAGATAGTGTGCTAGGCAATGGGAACTGAAAGAAGAGCACACAAGGACGCCCAATGAGCTTATAGTCTTGAGAGGTGTGGTAGACACTGTGGACTGGTGCATCTGACACCATCTTACTATTTCTCTCCAACCACTCCCTTCCTTATCAGTGGCTGGAAAAGCTAACTCACCTAGGGATGGGCAATGGCACATATGGGCAAGTATGCCACAGGCTTCTGGGAGTCGGATTTCCAGAGTAAAAGGAACAGGCCCACGGCCATCCCTTCCTTCAGCCTGCAGTGAGGTGTGATGCTTGAGGTGGGGACGGCCATCTTAGAAACACAAGAAAAAATACAAAGGAAGTCGTATAGACACAGTCCTGACACTGATGATCAGCTTAACAAGGGCCAATGGCCTCCAGTCTCTAATACATTAGAGAATAAATTCCCATTTATTGGAGCCACCTGTTCACCAAATTTTCTGTAACTTACAGCTGAAAGCACAAAGTGGAGGTGAGTTAGACAATTGTTTCCTGACAGTGGTGCTAAGCGATGTAAAGAAACAGAGCATGCAGTAAGAGCCTATAACAGGGTGAGCAGGGGACAATCAGCAAGACTTGGAGATAAGATTCAGCAAAGACCGAAAGTCCTAGGGAGGGAATGAGAAGCAGGGTGGAAAGGCCAGCAAGAAGAGTAAAAAGAGGCTGGAAGAACAGAAGAGGCATGTCCTGCACCCGACAAGGGGCGTACTCCTTCCATGTGCACTCCCAAATCCCGCTCAGCACCCACAGCTTCCATCCTGTGATCTGACTCGTTTATTTCATCTCAAACTGCCTGGACTATTCACAATAGCTTTCATCAGTTTTATATCCCCTATACCTAGCAGAGGGACATCAAAAGGCACACAAATGTTTGCTGCATTAAAAAAAAAAAATGACCATGACAAAATATTTCCACAACTAAAAAGTATTCCAAAAAGTCCTAACTCCATAAGGGAGCTGATTTGTGACTATTTTTCAGGTCCAATTCTGCAACTGAGTCCCAACACTTCCCAGATGTGCCACCTTCACTTGAATAAACAAGATGCCTATTCCAATAGAAACTTACTGGGTTAAAACAGGCAATCTCTCATGAATTTTCCAGCTCTACAATTTCTTGGTTTTGAGTGGGTTCTTTTGTTTGTTTGTTTTTAAATCACAGGAAACTTGGGTTTAGATGAAGGTCCAACCAAAAGCAATTTTGTTAAAAACTGCAACATAGTTCTGGGAGAATACCAAACCAACAGTTTAGTCATCTGACTCCAGCCCCGCAAAAGAGAAAAATAGAAAGTTGTATTACGGGGACCAATGTTGTGGCACAGTGGGTTAAGCTGCTGCTTGTGACACCAACATCCCATTTCAGAACGCAGGCTCGGGTTTGACCATTCCACTTCCAATCTAGCTACCTGCTGGTGCACCTAGGAAGGGAGCAGACAGATACTGAGCATCCATACTGGAGACCTGGATGGAGTTGCTGGTTCCTGGCTTCAGCCTGGACTAGACCGGGCCACTGCTGCCATGTAGGGAGTGAACCAGAGACTAGAAGATCTATCTGACTCTCTATGTCACTCTGCCTTTCTAAAGTGTGTGTGTGTGTGTGTGTGTGTGTGTATATATACACACACACACAAAGTTGTATTTTGCATCAAAGTATTATCCATTTTTGTTTTCAATCAGCAGGTTTATGAGTGATTTTTGTTCGATTTCCATTTAGTTTTTAATTTTTTTAATTCATTTAAGAGACAGGGAAAATGTTTAATTTCCATTTTGTTTTAGAATTGGCTTGACTCACTTAAATTACCCAAATCAATACTTCTTTTAACTTATAAGAGTACAGGGCCGATGCTGTGGCTCACTTGGTTAATCCTCCACCTGCGGCGCCGGCATCCCATATGGGTGCCGGGTTCTAGTCCCGGTTGCTCCTCTTCCAGTCCAGCTCTCTGCTGTGGCCCCAGAGGGCAGTGGAGGATGGCCCAAGTGCTTGGGCCCCTGCACCTGTGTGGGGGACCAGGAGGAAGCGCCTGGCTCCTGGCTTCAGATCGGTGTCGCTCCAGCCATAGCGGCCATTTGGGGGGTGAACCAATGGAAGGAGGACCTTTCTCTCTGTCTCCCTCTCTCTCACTGTCTAACTCTACATGTCAAAAAAGAAAAAAAAAAAGTACATAGCGGGGCTGGCGTAAAGCCACTGCTTGTAGTGGGTAAAGCCACCGCCTGTAGGGCCAGCATCCCGTGTGGGCGCCAGTTTAAGTCCCAGCTACTCCACTTCCCATCCAGCTCCTGCTATGGCCTGACAAAGCAGTGGAATATGGCCCAAGTGCTTGGGCCCCACGCCCAAGTGGGAGACCCAGAAGAAGCTCCAGGCTCCTGGCTTTGGATCAGCTCAGCTCCATTTAAGGAGTGAACCAGAGAATGGAAGAGCTGTCTCTCCCCCTGCCTCTGCCTCTCTGTAACTCTGCCTTTTAAATAAATAAATAAATAAATAAAAAGGAAGGAAGGAAGGAAGGAAGGAAGAGAAAGAAACTGAAATGTCACCTACAAAAAACATTAAAAAAAAAAAAAAAAGAGGACATAGGAGAACAAAACTTCCTGGGACCATGAATCCTTAGTTTATTCAGTTTTCATTTGCAAAATGCTTCATAATTTTTATAAGCAAAAATGAAACCCTTGTTTAAACTTACAATGCACACAGCCTTTGACCCACATCTCGGAATGAATATTTCAAAATTATCAGGAAATGTACACATACAATGTCAGTGGTATGATGGGGGAGGTTACCAGGCACAGTATTTTACGGATTAGAATTGCTGGCACATTGTCAGATCAAAAAGAAAAACTCTTAGTTGGTTTTCCTGTTTTCTGGTTCCCTATACACAATGCACCCTATTACCTGCATCAGGCAGATGTTTCCTCCACTTGCCCAGGAGCCTCTCTTCTGTGTAACTCTGACTTTCAAATTAATAAATATATCTTTTTTAAAAAAGAAGACTTACTGCTATCTAAAAATATCTAGTTTAGGGGCTGGCATAATGGTGCAGTGGCGTGAGTGACCACCTGTATTACTGGCATCCGATATTAGGGCATCATATGTTAGGGTGCTTGTTTGCTTGGCTGCTCCACTTCTTTTATTTTTTAAAGATTTATTTTATTCATTTGAAAGACAGAGTTACAGAGAGGTAGAGACAGAGAGAGAGGTGTTCCATCTGCTGGTTCACTCCCCAGATGGCCACAACGGCCAGAGCTGTGCCAATCTGAAGCCAGAAACCAGGAGCTTCTCCCAGATCTCCCATGTGGGTGCAGGGGCCCAAGGACCGGGGCCATCCTCTACTACTTTCCCAGGCCATAGCAGAGAGCTGAATCATAAGAGGAGCAGCTGGGACTAGAACCAGCGTCCATATGGGATGCTGGCACCTCAGGCCAAGACTTTAACCTGCTGCGCCACAGTGCTGGCCCCTCGCTGCTTCACTGCTAATCCCTGCTAATGCACTTGGAGGGCATTCAAAGATGGTCCAAGGACCTGGGCGCCTACCAGATGGAGCTCCAGGCTCCTGGCTACAGCCTGGCCCAGCTCTACCCATTACAGCTATTTGGGAAGTGAACCAGAGGATAGAGTCTCTCTATGTCTTTCCTTCCCCCACCCTCTGCTTTTCAAGTAAATAAATCTTTCTTTAAAAATTAGTTTTGGGAGGCTGGCATTGTGGCACAGAAGGTAAAGCTGTGGTTAGCAACACCAACATCTGGTTCATGTCCCAGCTGCTCCCTTTCCCATCCAGCTCCCTGTTAATGGCCTGGGAAAACAGCAGAAGATAGCTCAAGTGCGTCAGCAGCTACTACTCATACGGAAGACCTGGAAGAAGCTCCAGCCTTCTGGCTTTGACCAAGCCCAGCCCTGGTTGTTGTGGCCAACTAGGGAGTGAGTGAATCAGCATAGGGAAGATCTTTCTTTCTCTGTCTCTCACTGTAACTCTTCCAAATAAATAAATAAATGTTTTAAAAATTAGTTTCTGTATTGTTTGTTTAATTGTTTGTTTATTGTGGGTCTCTCCACATGAAATAAGAAACCTTACTGCTTGGTCACTGAAGAATGCTAGCACTAACACATATTAGCGTTGACTAATATAAAGGATACACATACAAACGTGTACAAGGTATACATACATGTGTGTACAAGGATGCTCACTGCAACAAGATTCATTAGAGCAAAAAAATGCAAAAAATTTCATGTCCAGTAATTGATCAAATTATGACTTATCCATAAAATAGAACTAGTACAGCAATTCAAAAAATATTTACTGCCATCAAGATAACCACAAAATATAACAATATGACATTTTTAAAACTGAAGAACAATATGTGCAGCATGATCTCATCTTTATAAATGATGGAAATTAATATAACTACATGGGTATGTATAGTTTGTTTCTAACAAGAAGATTACATGTGGGTCGGTGCTGTGGCACAGTGGGTTAATCCCCCAGCCTGAAGCAATGGGAACTCTACTTTCTACTCAATTTGTCCTAATACCTGGGGGTGGGTATTTGGCCTACCAGTTAAGATACTGCTTAGGACGCCCTTGTTCCACATCAGAGTGCCTGATTAACTCCCAGCTCTGCTCCCAATTCCAGCTTCCTGCTAATACATACCCTAGAAGCAGCCGATAATGGCTCGGGTATTTGGTCACTCAACTAGGAGACCTGGACTGCATAACTGACTCCTGGCTTCAGTTTGGTCCATGTCTGGCCATTATGGGCACTAAGGAAGTGAACCAGTAGATGGGAGCTCTGTCTTGCCCCCCTCTCTCTCTTCTTCTCTCAAATAAAGTTAAGAATAAATATTTCAAATACAAAAAAATGTTCTAAAAATAGTCTATGAATGTTTTTAAAAGTCACTAGAGCTATATTATGTATTATTTATTAAACATTATTATCTTACTAAATGTACATATTATTTAAAACAAAGAATATGCAGTTAAGTCATTTTAATACATATTTGTTGCATTCCAAAGGGAAATAAACTACTTAGTATTTGAGGCCTGAAATCTGGTGTTTGAAATTTGACTTTACTATATGTTTCTAATTTCACATTACTTTATATCATTAGGTTACTTTAAAATTTTTTTCCAAAATTACAGCTCTTCAATGATTTTTGTTCCTTTGAAAAATGTCCAGGTCTTCTATATTTAAATAGACTTTCCAATGGAACCTTTCTTAATAACCACATCTATTTTTGTTAAGAAGGACCCTGATGAGTAAGGTATAAAATATTATCAAAATGTTTTTGAGATTCTTAGATAAGAAAAGTTAGGAAAAATTAGCAACTCTGGTTACATAGAAACTTATGTCACTCATGGTCTGCCAGAGAACATTTATTTTTTAAAATATTAAATAACTTTGAATCTGATACAACCTAACTGTTCACAAAATCCACTGCTTCATTCCAATCTTCTACTGTAACAGCTGGAAATTGAAAACAATGGTATTTCATAGTTAAAGCAGGATGCTGTCCAAACTTCTTTTTTTCACACAAATGCTATTCTCTATGGAAGAAATAAATATAGCTGTATTTGTGAATATGACTAGTCTAACTTTTAAACTATGAATGCATTTTAAGTATATGTATGAGGTTACTTGAAAAATTTCACGAGACATGGACTGGAAGGATACGTTTATTTTGATGCAAAAATTTTGAATCCATATTACTTGTCATAATACATTTTCATCAACTTTTTGAAAATCACTCCTGTGAATGGATTTCAAAACTTTCTGCACCAAAATAAACTTATCTTTTCATTCCACTTTCCACAAATTTTTTGAATTACCCTTGGAAATCAGCAACTCTATCCAGAGCCATTGAATATCAGCTAGACAGGATACTGAAGGTCACCCAGTCTAACACACCATTCACTTGGATCTTCTGCAGCACCCTTGACTTGTCTGATATCTACACAGGGTTGAGCAAATTTATTCTGTAAACAGAGAGTAAATATTCTAGGCTTCATGGCCATCCAGCCTATACTGCAATACCTCAACTCTGCCGTGGTACCAGGAAAACAGTTGTAGACAAACATAAATGAGTGTAGTTATCCTCCAGTAAAACTTATTTACCTACAGGCAGTAGACCAGTTCTGGCTCATGAGTTAGGTTCCCAACCCTTGAACTAGACAATTTCTAGGTATTGACAAAATTCCACCATTAGATACATTAAATGCCTTTACAGGAAAACTTGTCAGGATGAGCTGAAATAAGCAAGTATATCCATAGGTACAACCAAAATTATTGCTTTCTGAAACAACAGAAAGCATCTACCCTTTTCCATGTATCAGTCCATCAAATACTTGCAGTAAAATATATGATTCCCTCAAGTATTCCTTTTTCCAGCTAAATATCCCCCAAACCTTCAAGCATTCTTTGAATTACAACATAGTTTTCCAGACCATTTGATCATCTCTTGTATGTACTCCATGTATGACTGGAGTATATACTCCAGTCTGTTAACAATCCTTTGAAGTACAAAAAAACAGATATACAACATATGGTTTCCAAAATATGTCACAATCAAGACATAATTTTAGAATTTGGTTCACTGTCTCCAAATACAAATGTCTTTTGTTTTCTAAAATTACCATTTAGTCTTTTTTTAAAAAAAATACATTTTATGAGGATAGCCAAAGGCTTGTGCCAAGTGTCTTAACTCTATATGTTAATTTGAAATGATTACTAAGGAGTAGAAAATGTTTTTAAATTTGCAAAAATAAAATGAGGTACATTTAATAAAATAACAGATTCAAAGTTGTTTCTGTACATCAAAAAATGTTGGCAGAACTCACTTCTGCAATTGGAATCACATAGTGCAATTTGCAAAAGAAAACCATCATTCTTTCTGAGAACATAAAACACAGAAGGGGAAGGAAACAAACACATACATCTACAGTATGTTCTTGAGTGCTCCTGGCTTGTTAGCAAGAATGGAGTAGGGCTGCTACAATTACAGTCAGGCCATCTCTAAGTGATGGTCCCTGTTATAGTCTACATTTCCACAATTCAGGAAGAAATCAAACTTGTTTTTCAAGATAATTTAACTCTAATTTCTGCATCTTATTACTGTCACAGTATTCTGAAAAGAAAAATCATTATTTTTAATAACTAAAGGAAAATCAGGTACTACAAATGTACCACATCTAGTCTGACTTACAGCCTATTTCTATGACATTTCTTACTGTGGTTTAGTTTTTTGGTAATTTAGTGCCTTTAACAGTATATTACACTAGAAGAATAAATTCATTCTTTAAAACCTAACTATGTTTATTTATCCATGCCATAACCATTCATAATGTTTGTAAAGTTTAATTTACAGTCTCCAGTGTCTTCTTCCTACATGCTTTTCATTACACCCACTCTCCCTGGATAATCTCATCCATGTATGTGGCTTCAAACACTACCTACATACTGATGACAACCAACTTTATTTCTCTAGCCTAATTTCCCTGGAAGGATATCTATGTATCTAGGAGCCAAGTGGCATATCCAATTACCATGAAACGTAAAAAGCAGTGTACCAGGAGTCCTGTAATGATAACGATCATTTATTGATACTTATTATGTGCCAGGTACCAGCTAAGTGGATTTTCTCACTTAATTTTCACATTGCAGTTACACATTATGTGTTTATCTCTTTTTATCTAAAACCCCATTAACATTAAAATATGAAAGATGTAAGAAATAGTATTCACTGACTACCTAGTACCCAGTACCTAGTACCTAGTCTCCCCTTCTTCCTGGCCAAGAGAGCACCAATTTTGTTTGGGTTATCCATATGCCAAACCAATTTCCCAGTCTTCCTTGTAGCATAGTGAGGTATAATCAAACAATCCTTTACCAGCCAATAAAACACAGTGGATGTCTGTTCTGCATGGTTCAGGAAAAGCAATACAATCTTCACCCTCTTCTGCTTTCTTCCTGACTTGACTGTAGATAAGACACACAGCTGCAGTTTCCCTTTTTTGACCATGAGGACTTTGCTAAGACATTCACAGAGATGTTGGTCCTGACATCACTGAGCTATTGAATCAAGGCCAATAACAATGTACTTCCAGATTTCTTGTTAAGAAAAATGAACCTCTAGTTGTTTTATCCATTTAAGTCCAGGTTCCTATTAACTTCTATCTGAAAATATTCCTAGCTTAATATCCTACCATCTGAACAAAAGATTTCAACAAACAATAAGAAGGAAAGCAGATGGAAGAGTAGTAGCTCTCCAGTAAAACAAAGAAAGGACGCTAGAGCCTATGTGCTTACTGAAACAATAGAACAAGTCAGCAAGTCAGCTCACAGCATGGAACCCAGAGATGACCCAAGATTTGTTCCTGCAGAACACAGAACCTACAGATTTGACAGTTGGAGACTCCCCAATACAACAGTCAGCTCCACATCAGTAATCACAATTCCTCCAGCTACAAATCTACAATTATATGCTCATTATCCTTAAAGTTCTGTTCATTCTTAGCTGTCTGTTTTTAACACTAAGTTAACTGAAAATCTGATTGTAAGACAAGCTTGTAGTAGGAAAAACAGAAGAAAAATAAGAAAACAGGGAAAAAAAAAAAAAGGAAAGGAGAGGAGAGAAAAGGAACCTTCAGCAAATAAGAAGAACCTCCAACCTTTCTCTGAAGGGAGGAGAGAACTTCCACTTTGACTATGACCTTGTCTAAATAAGATAAGAGTTGGTGAACTCAAAAGGCTTCCATAGCCTTGGAAACTCATGACTGGAGCGTAGGGAGATTACTGATGCCATAAACAGGAGTGTCAATTTGTAAAGTCAACAACAGGAGTCACTGTGCACTTACTCCTCATGTAGGATCTCTGTCCTTAATGTGCTGTACATTGAGATTTAATGCTATAACAAGTACTCAAACAGTATTTTTCACTTTGTGTTTCTATGTGGGTGCAAACTGTTGAAATCTTTACTTAATGTATACTAAACTGATCTTCTGTATATATAGAAAATTGAAAATGAATGTTGATATGAATGGAAGGGGAGAGAGAGCGGGAAAGGGGAGGGTTGCGAGTGGGAGGGAAGTCATGGGGGGGGGGGAAATGTAGTCCATAAGCTGTACTTTGGAAATCTATATTCATTAAATAAAAGTTAAAAAAGAAAGAACCTCCAAAAGATATATAACATCCTCAGAGCTGAGGGAAAAAAAGATACTATGAAAAAGAAATAATTAAAATGGAGCAAGTAGAAACAAATAAAAAATAGAAAGCTTGGAAGATAAACTTAAGGCAATTTCCCAGGTAAAAATACTTGGAAACGAGGTGAGAAAAGTGAAAATCATGCAAGGTCCACACAGAAGTTGCAGAAGAGGAAAACCAAGAAGAGAGAGGACAGGAAATTGTCAAAGAAAAACCATTCTCCTTCTCCAATAACATGACATTTAAAGTTAAATTAAAACTTGCATGAAGGTAGATGGTTATGAAAGTGCAGAAAAAGAGGACTAAATTGGGCACCTAACAAGATTTCTGAGTAAACAGCTGTAACTCCTAATCCTTTGTGTCTGAATGACATAAAACCCATGAATAGTAACCTTAGACGTTATGAAACTATGCCTTCAAAATGATCAGCAGGTTATTTTTGGCAAAGAATTTTACAACTCAGTCATTCAAGCAAGAGATTAAATGATGGCATGCAGGAACGTAAACTTTTTGTCTCTCATGCACCTTTCCTTGGGAGAATTCCTTTCTGTTATCAAGAATGATGTTTCTGCAAAACGAGGGAAGAAATCAAGATAAAAAACATGAGGCAACAGGAGCCCGCTCCACAGGAAAGAGGCAAAGAGAGGAACCAGAGCCACAGTTGTACAGGAAACTGAGACCAACGCTAGGAGGATGACAAGACCTCAGGGAAAAGCATTACTGATGGCTTATGTGATATACTTTGACATCTGAAGGCAGATTTGTCATGGGGCTTAGAATACACACTAACAGATACAAATAGCCTACATTAGAGAAACACAGTAAAATATTAGCCTGAAACATAGTAAAATGCTAGATGAAATTGTTCTTTTATACATTAAAATTTTGTCAAGTATTGCCAATTTGATATCATTTACCCAGATTTACAGGTGAAAAAATATACTGGAAATGTGCTTTAAACAGTCTAGCAATGATAAAAAACAAAAGTTGCAGAAATATATGAAACAAGATTATCAGAAAGTTAATTGTTATTGAAACTGGGTAACAAGCACCTGGGCTTCACTGTCCTGTTCTCTCTGAAACCCACAATCTATACAAAAAAAAAATTGTACAAGAGAAACACATGCAAACACCAAAATGTATATAACATTTCAATAATCTTTCAGACAGCAGGAGGAATTTCCACTTAGCAAAGCTTAGATGAAGTCCAGTTGCACAACAACTGGATTCAGGGAGGAAAAAGTCCAAGACTCATCTAACTCAGATCTTCACTCACAGTAGAGAAAAAGTATCATTACTGCTTCACACAAACTCCATCATTTCCTTTCTGCATTGATCCAACTGATTCTAAGACTGTAGTGGGCAATAAAACAATGTTTCTCAAAGCTTTATAATTCTGTAGTTCAAGATCCAATGAGGGGCTGGTGCTGTGGTGTAGCAGGTAAAGCTGCCACCTGTAGTCCCGGCATCCCATATGGGCGCCAATTTGAGTCCCAGCTGCTCCAGTTCTGATCCAGCTCTCTGCTATGGCCTGGGAAAGCACTGGAAGATGGCCTAAGCCCTTGGTCCCCTGCACCCACATGGGAGACCCGGAAGAAGCTCCTAGCTCCTGGCTTTGGATTATCCCAGTTCCGGCCATTGTGTCCATCTGGAGAATGAGCCGGCAGATGGAAGACCTTTCTGTCTCTCTCTCTGTCTCTCTCTCTCTCTGCCTCTCTGTAACTCTGCCTTTCAAATAAAATAAATAAATCTTTTTTAAAAATCCAACGAAGGAAAAAAAAGGATCCAACGAAGGAACCATTTCACACCACCGATCAATTCCCTTCCAATTAATTTCTCATCTTGTCCAACTAAGATTCTAGGATGATTCATCCTATTTCACACCCTTGTAAATGTAAACACCCTCAAATCCTTACCATCTCATTCTCTGTAATATTTTTTCAAAGACTTATTTATTTGAAAGGCAGAGTTAGAGAGAGAGAGAGAGAGAGAGAGAGAGAGAGATCCTCCATTCACTGGTCTACGTCCCAAATGGCCACAATGACCAAGGCTGGGCCAGGCCAAATCCAGGAGCCTGGAGCCTCTTGTGGGTCTCCCACATGGGTGAAGGAGCCCAATCACCTGGGCCATCCTCCATTGCCCTTCCCAAGCCAACAGCAGGGAGCTGGATAGGAAGCAGAGTAGTTAGGGCACGAACTGGCGCCTATATGGGATGCCGACATTGCAGGCAGCAGCTTTACCAGCTACCCCACAATTCCTGCCCCATCATCCTGTTCTTCATAGCTGGCACTCTTAATTTTAAGTGGTAAAGTATATATTATTTAGAAGTACATATTTACTATATAATAGTATATTGCTTAATAATTTAGTTTCATTTCTCTGAGATCTGCTCATACCAAGGTGGGTCAATGACGAAAATAGCCAAATCTGAGCATCAGAAGACCTTCTAGTCTTACCTGATGCATGATCTCCATTGTTCTGAGAAGCAAAACTATCATTATTTAAAACAATATGGGCATTACATCTGGGGGTTGTGTGTGTGTATGTGTGTATGTATGTATGTATGCATGTGTCTATAAAGATGGCAGTGGATAACTGAGGACTAGATGGATGAAATTGTGTGTGTGTGTGTGTGTGTGTGTGTGTGAGTGTGAAAGAGACGGAGAGAGAGGCTAATCTTTTCTGAGCAATGATGAAAAGGTTTTACAACTGACCTTTATAACTATGAGGTTTTCTACACTTGACCTGAGCTCAGAAAAAAAAAATAATTTAGTTTCATACATCAATGTCAGGTGTTTGAGATCAAAAAGAAGACACAGAAGACTGTTACTTCTTCTCTTTTTATTCAGTATCATACTTGAAGTCCTAACCAGTGCGGTGTGGCAAAAAAAAAAAAAAAAAAAAAGAGAGAAGAGGATTGGAAAAGGAAGAAATAAAGTTCTCACTATTCTCAGATGACACATGCTATTACATACACTAAACTTCCAAAAGAATCTATATATGAGTCAGTACAATCAATAGGCGAGTTTAGTAAAACTGCTGGAAGTAAGACAATACACAGAATTTGTTATATTTCTATATATTAGCAATGAGCAGAAAATAAAATGATTGAGAGACAGAATTTATAATAGAATCAAAACTATCAAATACCTTGGGGAGAAAGATGACCTTTATCCATAAGATTATAATACACTATTGAAAGAATTAAATAAGAACAAAATGAGAGTTTTAATATATTTTGTAAATAAATTCTCCCCAGATTTACATTTCTTTCAATGTAATTCCAGTTAAAATTTTAACTTGTTGCTTTATAGAACTTGAGAACTTGAAGCAAAACTTACATGGTGGGGCCAATGTTGTAGCATAACAGGTAAAGCTGTAGCCTGCAGTGCTGGCATCCTATATGGGTGCCAATTCGAGACCCGGCTGTTCCACGTCAGATCAAGCATTCCTTGCTACTGTGCCTGGGAAAGCAGGGGAAGATGCCCTAAATATTTGGGCCCCTCCACCCATGTGGGAGACTCAGAAGAAGCTCCAGCCATTGCAGCCATTAGAAGCGTGAACCAGAGGATGGCAGATCTCTCTCTGTCTCTCCCCCTACCTCAACTCTGCCTTTCAAATAAATAAATCAGGTCCTTCGATGGGTTTTGCCCCACCTTATAGCAGAATGTTAGCTGAGTAGCAGTTTTCCTTTTTTTCCCCACCCAAAATTGTGCTTAAACCCCACTACCACTAGCCCCTTCAGGTTTTGCCTCTTTTGGAGCCCCCCCCCCCCCACTTCAGGCCACTCTGGCTGGAGGTTTCTGACATAAATAAATTTGCTTTTTTCTCTGGGGGAAAAAAAAGTGGAGCAGCTGGGACTCAAACTGGCACCCATACGGGATGCCAGCACTGCAGGTAGAGGCTTAACCTTCACTACAGCGCCAGCCCAGATTTATTTATTTATTTCAAAGGCAGAATCACAGAAAGAGAGAGAGAAAATGATCTTCCATCTTCATAGGCTGGTGCTAAATCCCACCTGCTAGGACAAAAACTGAAAATGCCAGATACTCTTTTTCCTAACACCACTTGAAGTCAAGACGTAGGTCTCTCCAGAGGGAGTCATGAAGAAGCTGGGATCATTAATTATTCATTTGAGTTTATCTGAGAGGCACAGTTTGACAAGCCTGCAGACCTACTTCAGTGTCAAGCAGAGTTCTGTGATCCTGGTTGAACAGTCTTATACCTCAGCCAGCATCACCAGTGGCTGGGAGGTGCAGCATCAGGCAGTGAGCCAACCTTAGCAGCAGATAGACAAAACCAGAGTGAACTTTGGTCCTGACCCCTGCTACACTCGTCTTAGCGGACTGTGGGCTCAGCATGTGATCTAGCAGTTACATTGACAGACACAGGACAAGGATTTTGAACCTACTACAGGCTCAGGAAGAGGCCAGCAGGGATAGATTACCCCTTTTTAGGCACATCCTCAGTTCATAGCGAACAATACACCAACTGCAGGTTTGGGACAAATTTGAGTTTGGGGAGTACTGTAGGACTGATCTTCAAAAACATTAACAGTGGACCTGGGCAAACCTTGACCTAGGGTGCTATGTGGTACTGAAATAGCAGAAGTATCCAAGGGCCCAGGGAAAATTAGCAGTTTAGAATTTCTAGAAGGACAGCCAAAAAAAAAAAAAAAGCCAGATTACTATAACTAATCCATCAATGTTCACATGATGCCATATGCCAACAGCATCAAGAACTTTCAGGGAAGAGCCAGCGTTGTGGTCCAACAGGTTAAGCTACTGCCTGCAATGCCAGCATCCCTTATTGGAGAGATGCCAGTTCAAGTGCGTTGCTCTGCTTTCTGATCCAGCTCCCTGTTAAGGCACTTGGGAAAGCAGCAGAAGATGCCCCACATACTTGGCCCCCTGCCAACCATGTGGATGGATTTCTAGGCTCCCAGCTTTTGCTGGGACCAGCCTTGGCCATTGCAGCCACAGGAGGAATGAACCAGCAGATGAAAGATCTCTTTCTCTGTCTTCCTCTCTCTGTGTCACTCTTTCAAATAAGTAAAATATATTTTTTCAACTTTATATTTTATTTATTATTTTTTGAGATGACATTTTTAGTTTACATTATAGTCAAAGGTTTAATATTCCACTAAATAAAGGGTTCAATAAATAAAAAGACCATAATTCAGCAGGAAACTAGACAAGGGCTATAAACAACATTCACAATCTGTTTTTCAACCAGTAAGACAGACAGACATATTTCAGTTTATAAAAACTTAAAACAATTATGTTGCAGAGGCTATCATAAACAAAACTAATAGGCAAATGATAAATTGGGGAAAATACTTATAAAATACATAACAGCTAATGGGTTAGTAATCATTACCAACATGCAAAGAGCTCTTTAAAAATTGGCAACAGACAAGCAACTGAATGGGAAATGGCTGCAGGATCTGAAAAGGGCATTCATGAGAACAAATGCAGATGGCCATGGGCATAAAGATGCCCAAGCTAACTGGTAATCAGAGAAAGGCACATTCCAGTAAAAAAAAAATAAATCACTCTACAGCCAAACAGATAAAAGAAAAGTTAGAAATAATACCAATTGCTGATAGGATGAGGAGGAAGAAATATAAATTGTGTAGAATTATTTTAGAAAGTTGCCTGGCAAATATTTAAACACTAAAAATACACACACACTTGGATCAACAAATCACACTCGGGAATATATCACATACAAATAAAGTCATCAATAAAACATTTATTGCAGCATTGCTCTTACTGCAAAAATCAAGAAACAAAAAAATGAATTTCCAGTAATACGGTATTAAATAATGGTATATCTATATTTGGAATAATAAGCAACCATTAAAAGAATTAATTTAAGTTGTACCAGCTGACTCAAAAACATGTTCCTGAATATATCTTTGAGTGATAAAAGTGCAGAAAAGGGCATACACCACAATTTCATTTTAAAAAAGCAAATACTGATCAAAGCTCAAGATATGTGTGCACTGAAGTAGGCACAATGTGTCCCTTTGTGTGTGTGAGAGAGAGAGACAGAGACAGAGACAGAGACAGAGAGAACATACAAAACAGCTTGCTAACACACATGACTTGAGAAGTCAGATAAGAATGCAGGACTTGGAAAGAAAGAATGAGCAGAATGAATAATACGATTCCATTTATGTTGATCACATTTATCAAAGACCTGGAATCAACATGGATTAGATAACGTGATTTGCATGAGCTTCCATTTAACACCCAGTCCCTATTCTTCAACTATCGCAGAATCATTAAGCATTTTCTTGACCAGTGAACTATCAGTTCCATGCAATGTAAGCCTCCCAATCCTTTGTGTATTTTGTAACAATCCTACTAAAAAATATTGTTTTCCATTAACTGTGAGTTTTTATTTTTTGAAAATGAATTTTTAATACCACTTTTCAAATTGGAGTGTGTTTTAACATACAAATGCTACCTATACAGAAAAGGAATTTGTAGAAATGAGGAGTTAATAATGATATGTTTACTGACCATTGGAATATCCACTAAACAAAAACATGTTACAGAAGAATATGCATGAAATATTCCATTTCAGTAACAAGAAGCAAAATCTTAATTATGGATATAAGCTTAATATTTCTATGACCAAGAAACATATGGAAAGTTTACAAAGCCATTGGCACAGGTGGCACATAAAGGGAAAGGAAACACAGAGGAAGGGGTAGATTACTTTTATATCTATGGTCTACTATTACATATGGTCTACTTTTATATCCCTCTGCATTGTATTACTTCACTTATAACAACAAGCAAAAAGTATTGCTTTTAAAATCTGAAAACATTAAGTAATGAAAACAAATTTAAATTGCAAACAACAAAATAAAGTAAATTGAGTGTTACTTAGTACTTACCTCATGGAGTCTGCTGTGAAGATTAAACAAAATAATTCAAGTAAAGTACTTAGCAGATTCCCCACATGCCAACTCCAGATGTTTGATAAATGTTAGCTAATTTTTATTCTAAAACACAGGTGAGGGTTGACATTTGGCCTAATGGTTAAGACATCAATAACTCATATCAGAGTACCTGGGCTTGATTCTCAGCTCCAGCTCCGAACTCCAGTTCCCCACCAAGGCAGATTCTGGGAGGGAGTAGTGATGGATCAAGTAGTTGGATTCCTACCATCCACATGGAACACTGGTAGGTATGAGCATTTGAGGACTGAACTAGCAAATGCAAGTGTGCCTCTCTCTCTTTCTCACTCTATGTATAGATTTGTATCTTAAATTTAAAAATAATAAATAAATTAAAGACTACAGAGAACAAAAGAAATTACTAAGCTAAAGAAACAATGCCTAAGAATATACAAGTACTTTTCCTAATATTACTGAAACTGGTCCTTTTTTCACTAAGGATGCATATTATGGTAATTATACACTTCAAAAAACACATTCTCATTGACAGTACAAATAAAATTACAATTAGATAAGCAAGGTACTTGTACAATAAAAAAGAGATGGCAATCTTTTTGCCTTGAATGCTACTTGAAGAACTTTTTTTTTTTTTTTTGATAGGCAGAGTGGACAGTGAGAGAGAGAGACAGAGAGAAAGGTCTTCCTTTGCCGTTGGTTCACTCTCCAATGGCCGCCGCGGCCGGCGCGCTGCAGCCGGCGCACCGCGCTGATCTGATGGCAGGAGCCAGGAGCCAGGTGCTTTTCCTGGTCTCCCATGGGGTGCAGGGCCCAAGCACTTGGGCCATCCTCCACTGCACTCCCTGGCCACAGCAGAGAGCTGGCCTGGAAGAGGGGCAACCGGGACAGAATCCGGTGCCCCGACCGGGACTAGAACCCGGTGTGCCGGCGCTGCAAGGCGGAGGATTAGCCTAGTGAGCTGCGGCGCCGGCCTTACTTGAAGAACTTTTAAGAACCATCCTGAGGCACTATGCTTCTGTTGCAACACTTGGAACCCTGGACATACCTGGGCCCTGGACACATCCCCTATGTGGGCAGAGATGCTACTGAACAAATTCATATACATTGGAAAGTAGCATAATAGTCTCCTGAGACCTGTCCACCAAGGAAATCCATTCCTAAACAGAAATTGCACTCCTTGGCTGCCAAGACCTGTCACCATCTGGAGCTCCAGATCCTCTGTGAGGCCATGGCTCTGTGTTACCTGATGGCCATGGACCTCAACAAAGGTCTACAAGGTGACCAAGAACATAAGCAAGACAAGGCACAGCTGCAGCTGTGAGCACTTCCGCAAGCAGAACAAGTTCATGTGGGACAAGATTTAGATGGTGTGTGGCTTTGCCCTATCTGAACACAGCTCTACAGAACTGCTCAAGGTCTCCAAGGACAAAAGGGCCTTCAAGATCATCAAGAAAAGGGTGGGAATGGAATCCATGTCAAGAGGAAGCATGAGAAGCTGAGCAGCATCCTGGCCACTACAAGGAAAGCTGCAGCCAAGAAGGATAGGGCCCCTGCAAGTCCCTCGCCCAAGCCCAGTGCTCTACTTCTATCCAGGTACTGGGAGGGAAGGAAGGGTCAGTCCACGGGACGGGGCCACAGAAGCAAGCAGCCAACAGATACTGGAAATATTTTTTAATCATAATAGTTGACACACACTAAAACACACACACACACGCACACACACACACACAGAAATTCTACTCCCAATTCTGGGAATTTCTCTGCTACCTTGTCAAAAAATATGTTGGCTTACTTATGATCTACAAACTAAATATAGCCCATAAAATACTATGCTTGTTGCCCAACAAAATATTAAAATAGCCTCACAAATTTTATGCATGTGTTATTAGTCTTAATACTCACATAGAATTGACTTTGTCTTCAGGGCCTTGAACTTGGCCTGTCACAGTGCCTTTGCTGGTATTCTTCACCCAGCCAACCACTCCTATTTTCTTAGCTTCACCCTCTGTATACTAGACAGGAAACACAAGAGAAAAGAAGTCCAGCATCAAAAGTTTGACTTTTATAAATTACATGATCCTAGTATTCAGAAAACATGAACTTGATGATCATTTTTTCCTAAAATAGCAGTCTATACCACCAAACTGTGTAGCTGATCTACTGTAACACCTCTATTTACAATAACCTTCACTTAAAGTGTTTCGTTGTTAAATTTCACTCTCAGTAAAAACAAGCACATTATGAAAAAATAAGCTCATAGGAATTAAATAAATAGTAGGAATTATTTCAGAAACAGTTTCTATGACATATGACATTTAGGGATTCATAAAATCGGCTGCATTGCTCTCATACATATTAACACAAAATTACACTGCTAATCTGAGTTCTAAAATGATTATCAATCCATAATTCTCAGAAATGGAGGAAAATATCTACTTATAAACAACAAAGCATTCACAGGCAGAAACACACTAAAACATCTTGAAATTTCCAACAAAAATGGAGAAAAAGAATTTCAATAGAAAATTAAACTAACAAAAACATTAACCTAGATATGCTGCCTTGCAGTTATTGTAGAGTAAAAGATTCTCATGTTTTCTTCTGGCTCTGGACTTACCACAGAAATGTTGCAACTGTCTATGGATAAATTTATCTCTCCTATTAATGTCATTTTTTATATTTCCTTTTCCCAGCTCTAAATTCAGTTTTATTACTAGAAAATAAAAAACTAGCAATATTTTGATTTTGAATTATTTTAACTACATCATATTAAAATTCTTATGAATTCACTCTATTAGAATTTTTTTTAAATGTGCTGTTCCTGTTTAGAGGTGAAGATAATCAAGACCTTTATACTACACAACAGAAGCTAAATGAGATAATAGAAACCAACATGATTACAGCTAGGATTGATGAGGAGATGGTTCTGAAAACTAAGTCAAGCTCTTACTACATAATAAATGGACAACCCAAATTATGAGTGATGGGGCTATCACAAAATACAGCCTTGTTGGTAGGAACATGTCTGAGCCCTCAGTAGTTGAGAACCACAGGTGCCTAATCAAGTAGGTAAAAAATGCACACTACAATTAACTTTTAGGAAGAGTATTTTTTTTAAACACATATCAACTTTTTTCTTATTATTCCCTAAACAATGCAGTATAATTATTTATGTAGCAATTGCACTGTACTAGGTATTACAGGTAATATAAACAGTATATGAGATAAACAGAAGGATTTCGTATGTTATTTGCAAGTATAATGACATTTATACTTATTAAAATCTGTGGATGGGGGTGGGAGGAAAAGGCGGTCCTGGAACCAATCCCCTAAGGACATTGAAGGATCACTTTATTTCCTTCTAGAATTTTCAATGCACTTGTAATATCATATGTATATCCATGTGTGATCATAATATATATACATTTTATACTTTCTTTGCTTGCCTAACAGTAACTATTTCCTTGCTATTAACTATCTGCTTCACCTATTTTTCCATTAACAGTGTTTCTGATTTATGGTTTTATGGAACATTTTTGCTTAGTCTTTTTAATATCTGTACTTCGTTCCTTACATGGTTACTACACAGCAGCAGCAGTGTTATGTCTTTAGCTACACATGCCTAAATGCTCCCTGAAAATCATGGGCTGATTTTTACACTCACTAACAGGAACGCCTAGCATCTTCACCAGAAACATTCAAATTTTGAAAACTTTATTTAAAAAAAAATAAAATACATAGAGAGATGAGACAATTAGAGTTCTCTTACCAGCTGGTTCACTTTCCAAATGCCTGCAACAGCCAGGGCTGGGGCCAGACCAAAGCCGGCAGCCAGAAGTCTATTCAGATCTCCCAAGTGTGGCAGGCACCCATGTACTTGAGCTGTCACCTCTTGCCTCCCAGGAGGACCATTAGAAGAAGCTGGAGTCAGAAGTAGGGCCAGGACTCCCACCAAGGCATTCCAATATGGGATGTGGACACCCCAAACAGGGGCATCTTAACCACTGTGCCAAATATCTACCCCAAAACTACTATTGTTAAATATATTTTGGAGGGCAGTGATGTGTAGTAGTAGGTTAAGCCTCTGCCTACTACACTGGGAACCCATCAGAGCACTGGTTTGAGTCCTGGATCCTCCACTTCTGATACAGCTCCATGCTAATGCGCTTGGGAAAGCAGTGGAAGGTGGCAAGTGCTTCAGACCCTGCCCTGATGTGGGAGTCCAGGAGGAATATCCAGGCTCCTGGCTTGGACTTGGCCCAGCCCCAGCTGTTGTGGCCACTTAGGGAGTGAACCAGCAGGTGAAAAATCTCTGTGTCTGTCTCTCCCTCTCTCTGTTACTCTGCCTTTCAAATAAATAAAAAATCTTTAAAAACAAAAATATTTCAGAAGCTACTAGCTATTCACGCAAAAACATAGAGAGAAAAATATAATTTGCTAACATGATCAACATCCATGTTTAAAAGTGCACTGTGGAATAGTAATGAGATTGATATTGTTCTACTGTATGAGGTACCACAGTTGCATTTATTTCCTATTTTTTTTTTTTTTTTTTTGAGAATCCACTGAGGTCCTCTGAACTTGTCAGAACTTACTAATTCTTGCTGAATACTCTGAGATTCCAAAGAACCACATCGTTACATTTCTTTTAAGTTCTGTTGCTTACCTTTACACACAGGTACACACAATTTTCTATTCAATATCAGGCTGAGCAGTCTATCCATGTGAATTTCTTCCCTTTTTCCCCTCTCTTTGAGCATGGTGCCTCCATCACTTGGCAGAGTGATTAGAGTAAGTTTGCCTCCATCGCTAGGTAGAGTGGCAAGAATAAGTTTGCTTCCATTTGTCAAACTGGGGCTCATTATGATTTAACCTGAAACGACTTTTTTACAGCTGCAAGTGGTGGAGGAAAACGGCTAGACAACTACAAATCCTTGATTTCCTGGTCGTGATGAGGCAGGATACAGTGAGTAGGTGCCAAAAAGACTGGACTGAATTCCACCAGCCCCTCTGCTCTGAAGCAGCCTCAACTTTTGCTGTCAGGACAGGATTTCCCTACAGGACAACCTTCCAAAGTGAGTGGGATGCGTTTCTGTAACAGGTGTAGCCCACAAACATTTACAAAGAAAAAGACTGGCGGCCTTAAAGGCAAAGGTGAAGGTGCGCAGAGATGGAACCAAGCACTTTCCCAGCTCTTGGCCCTGCGCAGTGAGGTGCGAAGACTTTTAAGACAAGGAGTTCTTCCAGATGACCGGAAGCTGTGGAGGCCTCTTCCGGGTTCTGGCAAACCCGCCAGCCAGCAGTTTCTGAGTTTGTATAACCAGTGGCAGACTTTTCCAGCAACTGACACATCTGCTATTATGTTACTTTCCAGACAAGAGACAAGCTGGCTAAGAACCTTGTTTTCTTTTTCTCTTCATCCACGGACACTCAGCATTCTGACCAAGCAGCGCAGGATGGACGCCGTCAGTCATCAGCCCGGAAGCACTCGTGAGCTACGGCCTTGCAGCAGCTTCCGGTTGCCAAGGAAGAGCCAGATGAAGGGTGCCGCACCTGTAGTGAGTCGCCCGGCCAGATGAACCAGCGAGAAAGCTTTCAGGCCGTGCACGTCCGCGCGGGTCTCCTCAGGTCCACACTCACGCAGCTTCGCAGTTTCCCTCTCGGCAGCCCTCGCAAAGAGCTTCTGGTTGTTTGAAGGCCACAGGTCCTGAAAGCTGGCACATGCCCACACGCTACTGTTGAGGTCCAACAGCTCGGACGTCCCCAGGAGAAAACCATTTCAGCATGTGGAAGAGCACATCTTAGGGGAGACTCAAGATGGTTAGGTCTCGGCTCTCTTAGCCTTCACTTTGTAAGGAAACACTTGGCACACCTGTGGTAGACCATCCTGCCCCTTCCCAGCACCCTGTGGCACGGCCTGCCCACCTGTTAGCGCCTGAGCTCCCAGAAGAGATTATTTTTAAAAATAAAGAGTGATGAGAAGTTTTAACTGCTGAAAACCTCAAAACTACTTCCTTGTGCAACGCTAGCATTTTCCTCTGGCTGTGAGAGGGTTCATTCCATTCAGGATATGAGGAAAATCCTATACTTTATATTCAGTATACCCAACCAAAATGCTTAATTACCACCACTCCAAGAGCGGCACTTTTGAAAATCATTGAAAACATTAAAAACTAGGACCGTGGTAGTGTTGTTAATGGGCTATTTAAAAAGCAATAATAAACATGTTTTTATTTCTCTTGTAGCTTTTAAAATATGAACATTTTGGGGACCAGCACTGTGGCATAGCGGGTAAAGCCGCTGCCTGTAGTGCCGGCATCGAGTTCAGTTGCCAGTTCGAGTCCCAGCTGCTCCACTTCCAATCCAGTTTTCTGCGGTGGCCTGGGAAAGCAGTGGAAGATGGCCCGAATCCTTGGGCCCCTACACCCACGTGGGAGACCTGGAAGAAGCTCCTGGCTCCTGGCTGGCCACTGTGACCAGCTGGGGAGTGAACAAGCAGATGTTTGTCTCTTTCAAATAAATAAATCTTTTTTTTTTTAATGTGAACATTCTGTAAGCCTGTTCTTACATATATCTGCTTCAATGAGTCTCAGTTCCCTTTTAAATAACAGTCTTGTTCTGAAAGGCTGTTAGCTTTTCCTCATTCATTGTAGACAGCATCCAAAGGAAAATCCCAGAGGGACAAGTATGTGAACCCAGTGGTCACACACAATATGCAGTCAGTTCACCATGATTGCTGTGGTGCCAGTCTAACAAAGACTCTGTGACCTGACAGACTATATTTAAAGAAAGCTTTAACAAAAAATCCAATAATTTCAATGAAATATTTATTTCTTCATTTGTTGTCAAGTATAGGAAATAAGCAACCGACTAACATCAAGTATAAAATTCTCTGTGATTAAAAATAACAGCAGAAAATATGGCAATGAAAATAATAAGAAGATTGTATTGACTTACCATTCTGAAGCAAACACCTGTATGAAAGAAAGATAAAAAGAAATTTCAGTTTGACTCTCTTTAAAAATACATATATATTTTTTCAACTTAACTTTCATGTACTTATTAAATGATAAATAAATGAAGCCAAAGTTTAATGAAATTCTGAACTGCATATTCTATTTTAAAGTGCTAAATAAAACAAAATGGTTGGGGGACCAGCTTTATGGCAGTGGGTTAAGCTGCTACTTACAATGCTGGCATCCCATAATGGAGTACCAGTTCAAGTCCTAACTACTTTGCTTCTGATAAAGCTCTCTGCTAATATATATGGGAAAGCAGTGGATAATGGCCCAGGTACTGGGGTCCCCTGACATCCACAAGAGAGATCCAGATGGGATTTCTGAACCCTGGCTCCAGCCTGGTCCAAGCCTGGTTATTATAGCTATTTGGAGAGTAAATCCACATATTAATGATCTCTTATATGTGTGTGTGCTTGTTTCCCTTTGCTATGCTGTCTTTTAAATAAAAATTTTAAATGCTTATTAAATGGATAGTGAGTATATTTGGCATAAAATTTACCTATTTTCAGCTTTTAGAATTTCTTCTTTAAATACAAGTACTAAACTCAAGTTTAAGTGCAATGAAACTTTCTTGTTTTAATTTTACTTCTAGTTATAAGCCCAGTAAAGCATATATCAGAAATGAGATGCTTGACTATAACTTGGCTTCTGTAAATAATACTTGGAATCTCTCTGGTGTGGGCTACATTATGTTCATAACTTTGAGTCATATAAGTTTTAGTAGTATTACTGATCTTGGTTGTTTTCTCTATCTAGACTATAGTAGACCAGGGCATTCCATATTGACCAACTACCTTGGTTACCCAACCTGCAATACTGGGAGCTCCATCTCAGATAAGAATGTTATAGGATTCCATTACCAGAGTTGTTTGGGACAAAATATTGATATATGGAGAACTGAGCTGAAAAGTAAAGGCAAAACAAGAGGCAGTTTGGTTCCTAGCTATCAAGTATGTGCACTTATGATTTGGGACCCTTTAGCAGAAAAGGAAAGCCTTCTTACATCTGTTTTCAGAATTGTAGCAATGACCCTAAGTACGAAACCTCAGGTTATTCCTGAAAATTGCTACTTGGAAGACACTTAATCCAAAAAGATGCACAGAACAAACATCTTTGGGATAGATATGCCCCGCCTCTGAGCTCCTTCCTAGGAGTAGGGCCTAAGTGAAGAAACATTAGGAGTGTGGCAGGGGCAGAAATACAATGCTCATTAGTACCAAAATCGCAACTTCATTTTTATTCTCACCTAGAACAGAAAATTTCCTTTTTGTACCCAAAAAGCCAAATGATTTTTAAAAACACATTTCAAGGAGAGGACATAGCAATTAAAAACACACTGAAATCGGCCAGCACCGTGGCTCACTTGGTTAATCCTCCGCCTGTGGCGAGAGCATCCTATATGGGCGCCAGGTTCTAGTCCTGTTTGCTCCTCTTCCAGTCCAGCTCTCTGCTGTGGCCCAGAAAGGCAGTGGAGGATGGCCCAAGTGCTTGGGTGCCTGCACCCGCGTGGGAGACCAGGAAAAGCACCTGTCTCTTGGCTTCGGATTGGTGTAGCATGCCGGCCGTGACGGCCATTTGGGTGTGAACCAACAGAAGGAAGACCTTTTTCTCTGTCTCTCTCTCTCTCTCATTGTCTAACTCTGCCTGTCTAATAAACACACACACACACACACACACACACTGAAAGCTGAAAGGGATGAATGTATCAGTTAAGACACAGCTTGTGAAGCCTACATCCCATATAAGACTGCCTGAGTTGAAGTCCTGGTTCCACTGTCCATTCTAGCCTCCTGCTAAACACCCTGGGAAGCAGCAGGTGATGGTTCAAGTACTTGGGTCCCTACCACCAATGTGGGAGACCAGGATTGAGTTCCTGGCTGGGAATCAATCAATCTCCCCCCATTCCAATAACTCCCTTTCAAATAACTAGCTAAATAAAAATGCTATTTCAAAATACATTGGAGGGCCCGGTGCTGTGGCATAGCGGGCAAAGCTGCCGCCTGCAGTGTCGGCGTACCATATGGGTGCCGGTTCAAGTCCCAGCTGCTCTATTTCCTATCCAGTTCTCTGCTATGCCCTGGGAAAGCGGTAAAAGATGGCACAAGTCCTTGGGCCCCTACACCCGCATGGAAGATCAGGAAGAAGCTCCTGGCTCCAGGCTTCGCATCAGCACAGATCTGGCCATTGTGGCTAACTGGGGAGTGAACCAGTGGATGGAATATTTCTCTTTTTCTCTCTCTGCCTCTCCTTTTCTCTCTGTGTAACTCTGACTTTCAAATAAATAAATTTAAAAAAAAATAAATTGGAATAAATAAGCCATTGTAGAGCCACACAAATGGTATTACTCAGCAATAAAAGGAATCAAATATGGATACAAGCAATAACATGTATGAATCACAAACACATGATGTAAACGAAACAAGCCAGACTGACACATAATATGTAATTCCACATTCTGGAAAAGGCAAAACTACAGAGACAGAGAACTGACTGCTGGTTGTCAAGACCTGGGAGAGAGTGCTATAAAGCGGCACAAAGGAATTTTTTGGAGTGATGGGACTGTTGCATATCTCAGTTGTAGCAGTAGATACATGACTGCATGCAGTTGTCAAAATCACCGTATTGTATACTAAAAATAGTGAATGTCATTGAAAGTAAACTATAACTTCATTGAAAAAACATTCAAAAAATTGCTTTGGGAAGTCCCAGGGGCTAGATTAAACTGATCTCCACAGAGATCAAAAGATACTGCTTTTTTTTTTTTTTTTTTTTTTTTTTTTTGACAGGCAAAGTGGAGAGAGACAGAGAGAAAGGTCTTCCTTTTGCCATTGGTTCACCCTCCAATGGCCGCCGCGGCCAGCGCGCTGCGGCCAGCGCACCGTGCTGATCCGATGGCAGGAGCCAGGTACTTATCCTGGTCTCCCATGGGGTGCAGGGTCCAAGTCTACCCACAGCAACTATACAGAAGAGATCAGTAGACTAGATATTTTATAAGCAGATTTATAATAATGTTTCCTGACATTAGTGTATTATAGTATCGAATGACTATGAATAAAAAGAGCAGTGAAGCAATAAAAAAGGACAGTAACACAAATAGAATTTTTACAGGGCTATAAAATATTGCAAAAGATATATATATAAGATGTGCAGGAATGATGAGTAGCAAGTATTGATCTTCAGGAGACTCAGAAAGGCAATCTGTTATATAAATGGAGGAAAAGACATTAAGTAGTAGACATAAAAAAAAGTGGCAGAAAATTCAAGAAAGTTCAGGTCAACCAGACAATGCTGAAAAGAGAGAACTAGACAAAAGTGTATAGTCTTCTTAATACTTTATCCCTTTTATTATTATTTTTGTTCTACTTAATACTATTGGTTGAATTCTGTAATTAACACACAATTATTCTTAGGTGTTTAAATTTAACTGAAAAGTGATCCCTGTTAAACATAAGAGTGGGAATAAGAGAGGGAGGAGATGTACAACTTGGGACATGCTCAATCGGACTTGCCCCAAATGGCAGAGTTAGAAACGTGCCAGGGGATTCCAATTCAATCCCATCAAGGTGGCATCTACCAATGCCATCTCACTAGTCCAAGTGATCAATTTCAGTACACAATTGATCACACTGATAGGTCTAAGAGTCAAGGGGATCACATAAACAAGACTAGTGTCTGCAAATACTAACTGATAGAACAAAAAACGGAGAGAACGATCCAACATGGGAAGCGGGATACACAGCAGACTCATAGAATAGCAGATGTCCTAAACAGCACTCTGGCCTCAGAATTAGCCCTTAAGGCATTTGGATCTGGCTGAAGAGCCCATGAGAGTATTTTAGGCATGGAAAGCCAAGACACTTTGGCAAAAAAAAAAAAAAAAAAAAAAACCCTAAATGAAAGATCTCTGCAAGTGAGATCCCAGCGCAAAGAACGGGCCATCAAAGAAGGAGGTATCTTTCTCTGAAGGGAGGAGAGAACTTCCACTTTGACTATGACCTTGTATAATACGATCAGAGTCGGCAAACTCAAGAGGCTTCCATAGCCTTGGCAACTCATGACAAGAGCCTAGGGTGATTTTGACGCCATAAACAAGAGTGTCAATTTGTCAAGTCAACACAGGAGTCACTGTGCACTTACTCTTCATGTAGGATCTTTGTCCTTAGTGTGCTGTACATTGAGATTTAATGCTATAACTAGTACTCAAACAGTATTTTTCACTTTATGTTTCTGTGTGGGTGCAAACTGTTGAAATCTTTACTTAATATATACTGAATTGATCTTCTGTATATAAAGAGAATTGAAAATGAATCTTGATGTGAATGGAATGGGAGAGGGAGCGGGAGATGGGAGGGTTGTGGGTGGCAGGGAAGTTATGGGGGGGAAAGCCACTGTAATCCATAAGCTGTACTTTGGAAATTTATATTTACCAAATAAAAGTTTAAAAAAGCGTATAGTCTTTTTATCACGAGTGGGGGAATTTCAGAACATAGTAATATGCTGACCAAGTAAGTAGATTGAAAGTTTTGGTCAAGGCCATATTATGTATATTCCCCTCTGAGTTCCTCAACAGTGAGCAGCTTCATATATTAGGATAATGAAAAGAGTAAGTACATGCAACTGAAGTAAACATAAATTGGAAACACGATCTCTCCCCTATTCAGAGTGGTCCATGAACCAGCAGTACCAATAGCACCTTAGAGGTTTTTTTTTTAAATTTTATTTATTTTTATCTACTTGAAAGCCAGAGAGAGAGAGAGAGAGAGACTGGGAGACAGAGAGAGATTGGGAGACAGAGAGACAGACAGATCTTTCATTTACTGGTTTACTCCCCAAAAGCCCACAACAGCCAGGGCTGGAATTCCATCCCAGTATCCAACATGGATGGCAGGGGCCCAAGCACTTGTGCCACCATTTGCTTTCTCCCAAGATACATTAGCAGGAAGCTGGATCTCACCACACCATACCTACTGCCCCCTGAGAGTTTCTAAGAAAATCAAATTCTCAGACCTACACAAAGAGAAACTCCACAGGTTGAGTCCAGAAATCTGGTCTTAACATTCTCAGCTGATTCTTATGAATCATTCTCAGCTGATTCTTATGTCCACTAAAGTTTAGAATTAATACTGGTTCCATGTTAAAGGAAAATCTGGGAGAAGTTTGAAAAGGGCTTATATTTCAGGTCAAGAATTGCATCCCAAAGGGAAAAACTAAACTCTTGCAGGGTACTGCAAATGTGATGCAGTGCTGTGGTTCAAGTTGGTATTGAGGATAAACCAGGTACTCATACTTGCATATCCATGTTGCCACACCTATTTTACAAGTCAATGGCAGCACTGTATGAAAGAACAATGGTGCTCCCTCTCCTGTACCCTAATTGAACCTGGTGTTAGAGCAGCCTAGGCAGCCTGTAGCTTAAATTGCTCCCTCCACCTTTACTATTTTATTTTTTGACAGGCAGAGTTAGACAGAAAGAGAGAGACAGAGAGAAAGGTCTTCTTTTTCCATTGGTTCACCCCCCAAACGGCCGCTGTGGCTGGCGCACCACGCTGATCCGAAGGCAGGAGCCAGGTGCTTCTCCTGGTCTCCCATGCGGGTGCAGGGCCCAAGCACTTGGGCCATCCTCCACTGCACTCCCGGGCCACAGCAGAGAGCTGGCCTGGAAGAGGAAGAGGAGCAACTGGGACAGAATCCGGCGCCCCTACCGGGACTAGAACCCGGGATGCTGCGGCCACAGGCGGAGGATTAGCCTATTGAGCCGCAGCACCGGCCCACCTTTACTATTTTCTGCAAAAAATACTGGACCTTTCCAGAGAAGGCAGCTGAGGAATGGTTCTCCAATGAAGAGTAACATTCTTTCAACATGTATGAGTCCTAAGCAGCCATTCTACCACCTACAACAAAAGGCCATTAGCTTGTCATAGGGTTTGAGGAACTCCGACCATTGATTACATGTTGTAGGGTTAAGGAAATCACCTACTCCAATCTACTGATGGAATATTTTTCTGACAGACAATCTAATCATCAAGGAACTGTAATACATGTAACAAGCAAGCAACTAAATGCTGTTTATTCACATGACATATTTATCAGTTGTCTAATTCTAAGAGCAAAGAATGAGATGAATATATGAGGCACAATCCCTGCATTTAGGAATTTAAGTCCAGTGAGAAAGACAGACAAGTAAGCTGGCAATTAAAATACAGAACAGTGACACGTTGCAAAATGCAAAAGCCTAGGTACAAATGGGAGTTTAGGGAACAGACACATGACTTAGGTGATTTTAAGGCTGGCTTGTTGAAAAATGAGTCCTAGAACTGAGACTTCAATCACGAGCAAAAATAACTATGATGAGAATAGAATAATATTACAGATGGAAGGGAATCTACAAAGGCCTAAAGTTGAAATTTTGGCATATTTGATATCACACATAGTTAAATATTGAAAACCATGTATTGGACTCATTTTCTAAATTATTTCTAGGCCCCAAACTTCACTGAAGACTTACTGAAAAATAGTTTCTGTTCCAACTGTTTCTTAGAAAAAGTAGTAGTAATGTTTTTATACCCAAAGAACTATAATATACTGTTTGAACTTCCTTAACTAAGCTCCCTTCTTCCAGTTCTGCCCTCCTAGGCAGTAGTATATTCCTCATAAAGTAACTAAGGTGGTTTTCTTAAGTAAAATCAAATCATTTCCTTCTTCAGCTTAAAACCCACTAGTGGCTCCCCATTACATTCAAATTAAAATATATTCTGGTTTATATTCTGGTTACCACAGCCTCCACTCCACCTCCTACTGTTTGCACCACCTTTCAGTACTCCTTCCCATCAAATTTGCCTCCTTGGGCTCCTTAAACGTGACAAGCATATCCCTGCTTTGCGTCCTTTGCATTTATTATTCCTTCTGCCTGAAATGCTCTTCCTGCATTGCATTATTCATCTCTCTGAACAAATGCCTCCTACCTCCCTAGAGGAATATTCTCTAACCAATCTATCTAAAACAGAAATGCATGCACAGCACTCATTGCCATATGATTGCATATTTGTTTACTCTTTGATTTCTTGTCTTAACTGTAAACTGTAAGTTACACAAGGACTTATTCACCACTGTGTCCCCAGCACCTAGACCAAAGCTTGGAGCATAGTTGTTCAATAAATGAATGTAGGAAAAAACAGCTGATAAAATATTTAAGTGAAATATTTACCTACACTATAATAATTCATCATTAATATTGCAAATACACATGTAACAATACTGATCAAAATTTACATTCAATTTCAGAATGACAACTGTGTATTTACTGCATTCAAAGTTCTGGAAACAATCTCAAGAACTAAATTTTGATTCTAGCAGAGTTTTCAATAACAAATAGTGATTGAAAATATAATATACAGGGGCCAACGCTGTGGCCTAATGGGTAAAGCCGCCACCTACAGTGCCGGCACCCCATATGGGCACCAGTTCAAGTCCTGGCTGCTCCACTTCTGATCCAGCTCACTGCTATGGCCTGGGAAAGTAGTAGAAGACGGCCCAAGTCTTGGGGCCCCTGCACCCACATGGGAGACCTGGAAAAAGCTCTATGCTCCTGGCTTCGGATCGGCGCAGCTGCAGCTGTTATGGCCAATTGGGGAGTGAACCAGCAGATGGAACCACCCCCCACAACCCCATTGTGTAACTCTGACTTTCAAGTAAAAATAAATAAATCTTTAAAAAAAAAAGAAAAAGAAAAGAAAAGAAAAGAAAATATACATATGTATTATATATAATAGATAATAAATATTCCTTAAAAGATAGCAAGAAGTTACAAGATGATACCCAAGTTGACAATAGGCATATCTATAATATATGTATAAGAAAACGTAGTTGCAGCAGCTAAAAGAAGAAATGATTACATTAGTTGTTTTATGGAACACAAATTTGGAATAGGAAACTAGAGCAGGTTATAGTGTTTATTGTTTTTTTTTAAAGTATTTTCATATAAGCTTTACTCAGTCTATACACAAATGTCAAAAGTACACAGAAACATACGGGATACAAAGTGTATGTCAACATCCTTCTTTACATACTGGCTTACATTAAACGGTCAAAGAGAAATGTATTATTTACATTGAGATTACCTCAGTAATTACTGGTGTGTGCAGAAAGTTTAAATCAGCTGCAAGAAATCTTATCTAAACCTTCACCTGCCTCATGCTATGAGCTGGTATTTACTGGGCAGATTAATTACAAACATTTCTTCTGTTCCTTTAAATATGATCAGGCAGATGCAAAGGCTGGTGCTCATAGTAAGTGCATTTCTTCTCAGGGGTTTTGTGAGGAAGTCCTGAATTCTTTTCAAACAATTTTTGTTTTGTTACTTTTATCAAAATTTCTTCTTACTTAGTTCCTTGGTTTTTTCCATTTCTCTTTTTAAGAAGCAGGATGCACAGGAAATAGCAATGAGATTTTCGAGCTCTCTATTGCCTTTAAAAGCCTGTATACTGTTTGAATTCCGCATTATCTCCACGACTTTGTCTGATGATTTCTCAACGTTAGACAGCACTGTCATGAATTTATCACTGACTTTTGTTGTAGATTCCTTTCTTCCCATTAAACTGAGGTGATTCAATTTTCTTCTCTTTCCATTTTATGGTTAATTTCTGTCCTCTCCTTCTTTAGAGCTTGTGGGAGAAGTAAATGGGCTCATTTGACAAGTTCTGGTTGTTGGTGAATAAGTTGCAATCCTTGTGATTTTTGAAGGCTCAGATGAATTTGCTTCCAACTTCAGTGATCTTTTAACAAGCATTCCGAGATCCAAAGATGCACCTCTGCCACTAGCTGGAACCAGCCAAGAATGCTCCACAGCAAAAACCGGTGTTTATTGTTTTTCATCACCAGCCCTTCTGTACTGTTTTTTAAAAATCCATGTACATATGTTAATATGACTTAAACTTCCAAAGTTTTTAATTTAAAAGTATTTTTACAGTGAATGGTAGGGACACACACCCATACATTTACTAAACAAATATGAAAACAATAGATTATAGATTGTCACTTAAGTTTGAGATATAATTTTAGGCTAAGTTCATAATGCTTCACAAACTGGGTAGAAGTGCTACTCATTACTTTATGCAGTGACAGAGGAAAAAATATAAGATGGATAAATCATATAAAAGATTCAATATGTACTTAATAGAAATTTAAGTTATCTTGATTATAATGGTTTTAAGTTGAGACAATAGAAATCAGTCTTTTTGTAACAAGTCCATTTGTGTCACTGCTTTGGAAAGAATATCAACTATGATGTTATTTATTTTATTTAACATATGAATATCTGTGGCAGACACTATTAGCTGCATACACAAAATCCATTCTCCCCTTCTTTTCTAACAGAATTCTGATTTTACAGTGGTAGCAATGTGTCCTTCTATGTTGCCCAGTCTTCCTTACAATAAGGGGAGGTTAATGAGATCTAAGCCAAGTTGTTGGTTGAGACTTTCTTCAACAGCAGCTGACTCAGCCAGAGGTATTGCACTTATGCCCTCTCTTTTCCTGATTATAGTGTGAATATGAAGATTGGAGCTACAGCAGCCATCTTGAAACCATGAGGGAAAGACAAAGGACATCAAAGACTTTAGCTCTGACTTGCCATGTTTAAGGTGCCAGGAGGCAGGGGGAGAAGTGGGATATAGAGTGAGGAACAGGGAATGATTGCTAAAAGGAAGGGAGGAGATTGTTCTTTTGGGGGATGGTAGGTGGTAGTAATAATTGTGAAACATTGAATATTCTAAAAACCACTGTAGGAAAAACCACTGTATATTTAGTGTTATATAGCTTGTATCTCAGATTTTTAAAACTACCGCAAAGCAGAAAACAGGGCTATGATGCAGTCCCTCCTACCTCTATCAGCAGAACAAAGGCAGGCATCCTCCAATTTCACTCCCCATGACTTTTCCCTTCACTCAGTATAAAAAAAAAAAAAAAAAAAAAACTACAGTGCATATAATCTTGAATTATTACATGCAGAACTAAACTAGATTTTACAAGTCATTTTTGGGGGAGAAAGCTTCTTTCTCCTTACCAGTAGTTCCTCCCATGAGAAGGAGTATCCATTAGCGTTACATTCCTGGCCACTGTCTACCCTACTCCTAACTCCTCCCCAGCAACATGCAGTGACTCATTTGTGGGTAAGTTTACAAGACAAAACATGCAACACCCAGGTACTGCTTCTTCCTCCTGCTGGGAGCAAGTTTCTCACAGGGATCAGACCTTCTGCTCTGCCCTGGTGTAGCCCTGCCTGTGCCTGGGTGGGTGTGTTTAGTTCTGCAGCCAAGATTATTACAAAGTCCACCTACCTACAGATATGCATCACATCCAAAAAACTGCTTTACTCTGTCTTCCTTGTCAATAACTCACATAAGGAAGAGAGGTGTTACTCTGGGACTCCTCAAATTACAACACTTATTTCAAAGTCTTAGAAGCAATGCGTACCTGAATCTGTGATTACTATGGACTGGGAAAGGGGCCGGGAGTGGCAGGAGGTTGATAATGGGCACCAAAATGCAGTCAGATGAAGGTAATAGGTTCTGGTATTCCACAGACTAGTATAGTTAACTACAATATGCAATAAAGCTAATGGAAGCTCTAATAGCCTGAATTATGCTATGACTATCCTTTTTTTTTTTTTTTTTTTATGGCAGGAGCCAGGTGCTTCTCCTGGTCTCCCATGGGGTGCAGGGCCCAAGCACTTGGGCCATTCTCCACTGCACTCCCTGGCCACAACAGAGAGCTGGCCTGGAAAAGGGGCAACCGGGACAGAATCCAGCACCCCGACTGGGACTAGAACCCGGTGTGCCGGCGCCGCAAGGCGGAGGATTAGCCTAGTGAGCCGCGGCGCCGGCCGTGTCTATCCTTTTTAAATACCACACTATACCCTTACAAAATGTACACATATTTCATGTTTATCCAAAATTTTTAAAATAAATACAAATAATTAAAAAAAAAAAACACAAAGAAGCAATATGTGACAAGGGATCTCAAGACCTACAGGCCATTAACTTTGCAAAGCAGTGAACCATGAAGGAATCAACTGTCCACAGCTCAAACACACTTGAAATGTTCTCAGACAATTCCTGAGAGTCCCAGTCTGCAGTTTAAAACATACTGTGCAACCAAGAGACATCTATATAGGAAGAAAAAGTGAAGGTAGAGACAGACTTTCTGCAGTTCATCACCATCAGCTTGCATCAAGCACTTTCAGGACACAGCCTCTACCGGAGAAGATTCTTCAATGGGATTTCATGACCTCCCTGCACGGCTTCCACCTCACTTGCCAAAGAGAAGGGAAGCTGATACGACACATGCAGGTCTTTTACAGACACACTGCTCCAGAAACTGGGACAAACAACAGCCCCTTCAGTCATGAAAAATGCAAGTACAATATGCTGTTCAGTCAAGGCTCACTCAGCTGCAACTGTTCCTTGCACTCTGAAAGGATGCATCAGTGAGAAATCTGAGGTGAATGTTTGCAAAGCAAATCATGCTGTAAGTTTACAAAGAAATGTTGGTATTTAAAGAAATCATAGGGGCCAGCACCGTGGCACAGTAGGTTAATCCTCTGCCTGCAGCACCCGAATCCCATGGGGCACTGGTTCGAGTCCCAGCTGCTCCTCTTTCAGTCCAGCTCTCTGCTATGGCCTGGGAAAGCAGTGGAAGATGGCCCAAGTTCTTGGGCCCCTGCGCCCACGTGGGAGACCCGGAAGAAGCTCCTGGCTGCTGGTTTCAAATCGGCCCAGCTCCGGCCATTGTGGCCATCTGGGGCGTGAACCAAAGGAAGGAAGACCTTTCTCTCTGTCTCTCCCTCTCACTGTCTGTAACTCTACCTCTCAAATAAGTAAATAAAAATCTTAAAAAAAAAAAAGTAAAGAAATCATAGGATGATCCTTTCATGAAAAATTATATTTTCATATCTGTCATGTACCCCTCCTCCTGGGATCTGACTGCATGTGTCGATTCAGAATGCAGGAAATGATCTAGTTACCACCTTACGGCACAACAGCCCTTAATGATTTCAAAGATCTTTAATTATTAGAAAAGCTTCCCTTACATGGAATAAAATTCTGCCTCACCTAACGTTCACATTAACACAGGGTCTGTTTTCCCCCGAGACACACACTGTGGTATCTTCAAATGGTTGAAACAGCCATCACACGTTTATCTCTTCCCTGAGCTCACTATCCCCAAGCACTTCAATTTAATTGGAGACAGTTTTAAAAGCCCACAGATACAGCCCTGTAAAGTACACAGAAACAAGCCACCAAGCTGACCTTCAAAATGTTATTATCATCATCTCTTGAGAAAACAGACATGTACAAATAACGGCAGTGGAAAGCAGAATGGATGGGAGAGAAGTAAAAACAAGTAGAACACAACTCTAAATGAAGTAGGAATAAGGAACAAAGATGAGAGAGGGTATTAAAGTTAATGATATTTGATTTCTAGACTTGAATATACCCAAAATTTCAACCTCTAAAACACAGCTTTTCCTTTTACCTGTGCATGGAAGGAAAACTTGTCTAAATCATGTGGTACCTGACAAAGCCACTTCGTAATTCGTCCTAGCTTTTATTTATTTAGTTATTTATTTGACAGGCAGAGTGGACAGTGAGAGAGAGAGAGAGAGACAGAGAGAAAGGTCTTCCTTTTCCGTTGGTTCACCCTCCAATGGCCGCTGCGACTGGCGCAGTGTGGCCAGTGCACTGCGCTGATCAGAAGCCAGGAGCCAGGTGCTTCCTCCTGGTCTCCCATGCGGGTGCAGGGCCCAAGCACTCGGGCCATCCTCCACTGTACTCCCTGGCCACAGCAGAGAGCTGGACTGGAAGAGGAGCAACTGGGGCAGAATCCGGCACCCCAACCAGGACTAGAACCCGGGGTGCCGGCGCCGCGGGCAGATGATTAGCCTATTGAGCCACGGCGCCGGCCTATCCTAGCTTTTATTTTAAGAAAACTGCTCTTTATATATATGTATATGTGTATATATATATGTAAAGTATATATATATATATATATATATATATACTTTTGGAGTATATAGTACTCCAAAAAGCTACTCCTATTGTAAAATTGAGTTAATATTGGCAGAAGCAAACTGGTGAATTTCTACACTACATGTAAACCATTAGATTGCCACAGTGCATTTCTAGGTGTCCCATATGTATTCACCTGAGCTAGTAAAGCATGAATTTATCTACATACATACAATCAGTTATTAAACAATTTCCCTTCCAAATTCTCAGATTGTATTATACTATAATGTATTATACATGTAAACAGAATTAAACATCTGTAGTATATTTTAAGGCATGCCACAGTTAACAAATTCTCTTAACACAGGCTCAGTGCCAAGCTCCGTTGACTCTCATCCCAGGATCCCCAGTGCCACCAAAGTTCTTGATAAAGTGGAGAATTCTAAAGGTAGAGAATAGAAAGGATGAAAGAAACTTCACAATGTAGAAACCTGACAGACACTACTGCAGCAATGTGAATCAGGTAACATCAAGAGTGGTAAGTCATCAACAGGCTAATCCTCCGCCTAGTGGCACCGGCACACCGGGTTCTAGTCCCAGTCAGGGCGCCAGATTCTGTCCCAGTTGCCCCTCTTCCAGGCCAGCTCTCTGCTGCTGTGGCCAGGGAGTGCAGTGGAGGATGGCCCAAGTGCTTAGGCCCTGCACCCCATGGGAGACCAGGAGAAGCACCTGGCTCCTGTCTTCGGATCAGCACAGTGTGCCAGCTACAGCGCACCGGCAATGGCGGCCATTGGAGGGTGAACCAACGGCAAAGGAAGACCTTTCTCTCTCTCTCTCTCTCACTGTCCACTCTGCCTGTCAAATATATATATATATATAGTTCTAAATTTTTACTTTAAAAACTTTTTACAGATATACAAATTTGTACATATTTATGGGATACTATGTAATGTTTCCTTAAATGTATACATTATGTAATGTCCAATCAGGGTAAATATATTTATTCTTTCAAGAATTTAATGGTTCTTTATAGTGAAAGCACCCCAAATCCTCTCTTCTGGGTTTTATGTTTTTTAATATAGAAATATACAGTGCATTATCCATAGTCACTACTATTCAACCAAACTCCAGAACTACTTAGTCCTATCTTTCTCTAACCTAGTTACCATTAATCAATATTTCCCCATCCTCACCTCCTCTATTCCCTCCCCAGCCTCTTGTTTTCTTTTCTTTTCTTTCTTTCTTTCTTTTTCTTTTCTTTTTGACAGGCAGAGTTAGATAGTGAGAGAGAGAGAGACAGAGAGAAAGAGAGAAAGGTCTTCCTTCCGTTGGTTTACCCCCCAAATGGCTGCCACGGCCGGTGCACTGCACTGATTTGAAGCCAGGAGCCAGGTGCTTCCTCCTGATCTCCCATGCGGGTGCAGAGCCCAAGGACCTGGGCCATCTTCCACTGCACTCCCGGGCCACAGCAGAGAGTTGGACTGGAAGAGGAGCAACTGGGACAGAATCTGCGCCCCAACTGGGACTAGAACCTGGGGTGCTGGTGCCACAGGCGGAGGATTAGTTTAGTGAGCCATGGCACCAGCCACCACCATTATATTCTTAACTTCTATGAGATAATCTACTTTTTAGATTCCACATTAAGAGTGAGATCATGTGATACTTGTCTTTCTTTGCTTGCCTTATTAACTTTAATATAGTGACGTCCAGTTCCACCCATGTTGTTGAAAATGGTAAGATATCACCCTTTTTGAAGTTGAGTAGCATGCCACTGTGTATGTGTACCATATTTTCTTTATGCATTCATTAGTGGATGGACACACTTAGATTGTTTCCATTCCTTGGGTATTGTGAATAGTGCTGCAACAAACATTGGAGGACAGATGTCTCTTCAACAGATGTGTTTCTTTTCCCTTGGATATATACTCAGTAACAGGATTGTTGGATCATATGATAGATTTATTTAAAGTTTTTTGAGGAATACTATTTTTTTATTTATTTGAGAAGCAGTGAGAGAAGAGAGAGACAGAGCTTCCATTCTCTGATCTGTGGTGGAATGAGAAGGCCATGCCAAGATGGCCGCTGGCAAACGAGCAAGTGTCAGTTACTCAGGAATGGCTTTGGAACTCACCTGGCAATGGAGCCTGCCTGGCAACAGGCTGTGATTGGATGGCTTTGGAAACCACATGGCAAATGGAGCCTGCCTGGCAACAGGCTGTGACTGGATGGCTTCAGATACTGCCTGGCAACAGGCTGTGATTGGTTAGGGCATAAATTGCCCCTTGACTGGATTGGCTGCCTTGGCTATTTAAGCTGCTGTACTAACTGAAATAAACGAGTCTGCGGGCTGCTTGCCTCTGGTCCACTCTCACCTGACTCCCAGGGTCTGTGTGGTGACTTCGTGCCTCTTGCTCCCACCACGCTCCTCCTCTCAGGACAAAGCCACCTCAACACTGGTCTACTTGCCAAACGTTCACAACAGCTAAAACTGAGCTGAGCCAGGTATATGGCAGGGCCAGAGTTAGTAGCCAGGAATGCAATCCAGGTCTCCCACACCAGTGGCTCAAACCCAATTAAGTGAACCATTACTGCTGCCTCCCAGGGTCTGCACAGGTTGGAAGCTGGAGTCTGGAATCAAAACCAGAATCAGAGCTGAGAATTAAATCCAGGCACTGCAATATTGGACACAGGCTTTGTAGCTGCTATGCTAACCACTCACTCACCTACACCTCTTTTTCTATATTTTTATTGCTGCCTCAAATTGATTTTCAAATATCATATAACCACCATCTGCACAAAAGTATAAACTTAAAATTAGTAAAAATATATGATGTATTACCAGAAAATGTCATATAATAGAAAAGTACAAGAGAGATATGTAATCAAATCCCATCTGTCAACTAAGGGCCTATCCAAGTGATGGAACCCCTGTACCTGTTTTCTCCTTGTTAAAACAGGAATAAGACATATATCTCACAAAACAGTGACAAGAATTAATAACAGTGAGGTGCTCAGCATATGAACATTCCTAGTAAATTTCACACATGTGTGAGCACACACAAGCACACACACACACAGACACATGCATGCAAACATGCAGTCACTAACCACTGCCATTTCTGTCCAGTGGACCAAATACTTTGTCAAATAATCATTGCCATCATTTTCATATTTTATATAATGCATTTCAGTGACTTTTTATGCCATTTTTGAAATCACTGTACCACTCCTCTGAGTGTTCCCAAAATCTTTCTTTCGTTTCTCTTTTTTTGTAAGATTTATTTATTTATTTATTTTGAAAGTAAGGATTACAGAGAGAGAGAGAGAGACAATGTTTCCACCTGCTAATTCACTCCCTAGACAGCTTCAATGGCCAGCACTGAGCCAGGAAGAAGCCAGGAGCCAGGAGCCAGGAGCCAGGAGCTTCATCTTGGCCCCCCACCATGTGGGTGGAAGGGGCCCAAACAATTGGGCCACCTTCCTCTGCTTTTCCCACACCATTAATAGGCAGTGGGATTGGAAGTGGAGCAGCAGGAATGCCCACATCATAGGAGGCAGCTTTACCCAATACCGACAATGTGGCCCACCAAAACCTTTCTAAAGGGTACAAATCCATAGATAATTTTAAGAGACTCAGTCTCCAGATCTTCGAATTGCATTTGTATTCTGGAAAACTCATCTAAGATGTGTTTGAGACCTGCTTGCCCTGATTCTCCTTTCCTACCACCCTTTCCACAGTCACCTTTTGAAAGCCAGGCCCTTATCAAGAAGAGCACTATGTAATGATTAAAGGATCAATTCAACAGGAAGATGTGACTATATAAATATATATGCACCCAATGCCAGGGCACCTGGATATTTAAAACAAATGTTAATGGATCCAAAGGGAGACATAGGCTCAGATACAACAGTAATGGAGAACTTCAATACCCTACTTTCAGCAATGGACACATCAACTAGATAGAAAATCAACAAAGGAACAACAGAGCTAATCTACACTATGGACGAAGTGGACCTAACATATCTAAAGAATCTTTCATCCCACAGTTGAAGAATATACATTCTTTTCATTAATACATGGAACTTTCTCTAAGAGAGACCATATGCTAGACCATAAAGCAAGTCTCAGCAAAGTCAAAACTATCAAAACCATACCATGTATCTTTCTGACCACAATGGAATGAAGCTGGACATTAACAACTCAAGAATCTCTAGAATATATGCAAACACATGGATAATGAATGAACAGTGGGTCATAGAAGAAATCAAAAAATTTCTGAAAATGAGTGATGATGACAATACAACATATCAAAACTTATGAGGCCGGCGCCGCGGCTCACTAGGCTAATCCTCCGCCTTGCGGCGCCGGCACACCGGGTTCTAGTCCCGGTTGGGGCGCCGGATTCTGTCCCGGTTGCCCCTCTTCCAGGCCAGCCCTCTGCTGTGGCCAGGGAGTGCAGTGGAGGATGGCCCAGGTGCTTGGGCCCTGCACCCCATGGGAGACCAGGAAAAGCACCTGGCTCCTGGCTCCTGCCATCGGATCAGCGCGGTGCGCCGGCCGCAGCGCGCCGGCCGCGGCGGCCATTGGAGGGTGAACCAACGGCAAAGGAAGACCTTTCTCTCTGTCTCTCTCTCTCACTGTCCACTCTGCCTGTCAAAAAAAAAAAAAAAAAAAAATTATGGAATATAGCAATAGTGTTAAGAGGGACATTTATAGCAGTTGGTGCCTACATCAAGAAATTAGAAAGGCACCGAATGAATGAGCTATAAATGCATCTCAAGGATATAGAAAAATAACTAAACTCAAAATTAGTAGGAGGAAAGAAATTATTAAAATTATACAAGAAATAAAAAAATTGAAACAGATACAAAAGATCACTAAAATTATGAGCTGTTTTTTTTAATAAACAAAACTGATACACCATTGGCCCAAATAATAAAAAAAAAGAGGGAGGAAAAAAAATCAATAAAATCAGAACTAAAAAATAAAATACAACAGATACCACAAAAATAAAAAGAATCATTAGAAATTACTACAAAGACCATCTGCCAACAAACTGGAACATCTAGAAGAAATTGATAGATTCCTGGTCACATACAATTTACCAAAATTGAGTCAATGAAGACATAGAAAACCTAAATAGATCAATAGCCAAGACGGAAATTGAATCAGTAATAAAGACCCTCCCAAAAAAAGAAAAGCCCAGGACCTTATGGCTTCACTGCTAATTCTACCAGACTCTTACATAACTAATTCCAATTCTTCTTAAGCTTTTCAAAACAATTGAAAGGGAGAGAATCCTCCCAAACTCCTTTTATGAAGCCAGCATGACCTTAATTCCTAAACCTGAAAATGATACAACAGAGAAAGAGAACTATAGACCAACAACCCTGATGAACATAGACACAAAATTCCTCAACAAAATACTAGCTAATAGATCCAACAACACATCAGAAAGATCATTCACTCAGATTAAGTAGGATTTTTCCCTGGTATGAAGGGATGGTTCAGCATTCACAAATCAATCAATGTCATACATCACTTTAACAAACTTAAGAACAAAAACCATATGATTATCTCA
The DNA here is from genome assembly GCF_051225735.1 of Oryctolagus cuniculus. Classification (NCBI taxonomy): domain Eukaryota; kingdom Metazoa; phylum Chordata; class Mammalia; order Lagomorpha; family Leporidae; genus Oryctolagus; species Oryctolagus cuniculus. The sequence goes on from NC_142868.1 coordinate 153,730,644, forward strand.
ATAGATGCAGAGAAAGCATTGGATAAAATATAGCATCCTTTCATGATGAAAACCTTAGGCAAATTGGGTATAGAAGGAACATTCCTCAACACAATCAAGGCAATTTATGACAAACTCACAGCTAGCATCTTATTGAATGAGGAAGAGTTGGAAGCATTCCCACTAAGATCTAGAACCAGACAAGTATGCCTATTCAATATAGTCATGGAAGTTGTAGCCAAAGCCATTAGGCAAGGAAAAAAAATCAAAAGAATACAGATTGGAAAGGAGGAAGTCAAACTATCCTTATTTGCAAATGACATGACTCTATATATAGGAGAACCAAAAGACTCCACTGAGAGAATACTGGAACGCATAAAAGAGTTTGGTAAAGTGACAGATATAAAATTAACACACAAAAATACATAGTCTTTATATACACCATTTCATGACTCAGAAAGAGTCCAATGAATTCTAAGATCAATCCCATTCACAATAGCTACAAAAACATTTAAATACCTTAGAATAAATTTAACCAAGGGGGTCAAAAATCTCTATGGCAAAAATTACAAAATGTTAAAGAAAGAAATAGAAGACAAAATAAAAAAAAATGGAAAAATCGTCCATGTTTGTGGATTGGAAGAATATAAAAATGTCCCTACTAACAAAAGCAGTTCACAGATTCAATGCAATACCAATCAAAACACCAAGAACACTCTCCTCAGATCTAGAAAAAAATTATGCTAAAATTCAAATGGAAACACAAGAGACCCCAAACAGCTAAAGCAATCTTATACAATGAAAAGCTGTAAGCATCATAATACCAGCTTTCAAGGCATACTACAGGGCAGTTATAATCAAAACAGCCTGGTACTGGCAAAAAAAATAGACGAGTAGACCAATAGAATGGAATAAAAACGCTGTGAAATTAATCCATGCATTAATAACCAAATTATCTTTCACTCTTCAACAAATGGTGCTGGGAAAACTGAAAGTTTTCTATGTATGAAGTATGAAATAAGAGCCCTACTTTACACCTTACACATAAATCCATTCAAAATGGATCAAGGACCTAAATCTACAATCCAATAACATCAAATTACTAGAGAACACTGGAGAAACTCTGCAAGATATTCGCATAAGCAGTCTTCTTGGAAAAGACCCCAGAAGCACAGGCAATCAAAACCAAAATTGACAAATGGGATTATATCAAGCTGAGAAGCTTCTGCACTGCAAAAGAACACAGCAAAGAGGCAACTGACAGAATGGGAGAAAATATTTGCAAACTATGCAACTAATACAGGATTAATACCTACAATCTATAAAGAACTCAAGAAACTCAACAACAACAAAACAATCCAGTTAAGAAATGGGCAAAAGGGGTCAGTGTTGTCGGCATGTTGAAATGAAAAATATCTAGGAATAACTGCTGCTAAGTATCAATTGCTTTTTGCTTCTGTACTGTACTGCTTGCTCAATGACTTAATGTGGGATGCCCAGCATAAGAAAAGGTGGGGGGATAATTGTACCTCCATGACAGGCTTCACAAACTCCAAAAAGACAGGAATGCCCAATTCTCAGAAAACAAAACTTAGTAAATACTTCCTGAAATTAATGTTCTCCCACTTCCCTGTGTGACCACTCCCTTGTGTGAAGCATAGTCCCCAGACTGCTGAGATACACCAATAAATGCTCAAATTTAGGTAATTGCCATATAAAGAATAAGGAACTAGAATACGTGTGTGATGACAGATGTACTTGTTTACTCAAGCGTATAAAAACGCTGAGAAGGAGAGAGGCAGAGCTTCTCACTCCCGCACTGCACTATGTTGTATGTGTCGGTGGGAGCCCCAGCTAGCTGGCAATAAAACAATAAATCCTCTTGCCCTTGCATCTGTGACTGTATTCTGTGGGTTAATTGGGAAAGGTCTTGGACCCCATAATTCAACAGGCACAGCAGGTAAAGCTGCTGCTTGCAGTATTGGCAACCCATATGGGGGCTGGTTTGAGACCCAGCTGCTCCACTTTCCAATCCAGCTCTCTGCTATGGCCTGGAGCCAGAAGCTCCTGGCTCCTAGCTTCGGATTGGTCCAGTTCTGGCTGTTGTGACCATTTGGGGAGTGAACCAGTGGATAGAAGATATCTCTCTCCCTGTCTCCCTCTCTCCCTCTCTCTTGCTCTCTCTGCCTCTCTGTAACTCTGCCTTCCAAATAAATAAGTAAATCTAAAAAAAGAAAAAAGAAAAAAAAAAAAAGAAAGAAGGAAGGAAGAAAACAGGCTGTTAGGTTTAAAAAAAAAAAAGGAAATGGACAAAGGACATGAGCAGAAATTTTTCAAAAGAAGAAATTCAAACGGCCATATGTCTATATGAAAAATGCTCAGGATCACCAGCCATCAGGGAAATGCAAATCAAAACCCCAACGAGGGCCGGCGCCGCGGCTCACTAGGCTAATCCTCCGCCTAGCGGCGCCGGCACACCGGCTTCTAGTCCCGGTCGGGGCGCCGGATTCTGTCCCGGTTGCCCCTCTTCCAAGCCAGCCCTCTGCTGTGGCCAGGGAGTGCAGTGGAGGATGGCCCAGGTGCTTGGGCCCTGCACCCCATGGGAGACCAGGAAAAGCACCTGGCTCCTGGCTCCTGCCATCGGATCAGCGCGGTGCGCCGGCCGCAGCGCGCCGGCCGCGGCGGCCATTGGAGGGTGAACCAACGGCAAAGGAAGACCTTTCTCTCTGTCTCTCTCTCTCACTGTCCACTCTGCCTGTCAAAAATAAAAAAAAAATAAATAAAAAAAAAAAAAAAAAAAAAACCCCAATGAGGTTTCTCCTCACATCAGTTAGAATGGCTCTCATACAGAAATCTATAAATAATAAATGTTGGCAAGGATATAGGGGGAAAGGTACCTTAATCCACTGTTGGTGGAAATGTAAACTTGTGCAGATAATGTGTAAGACTGTATGAGGAGATACCTCAGAAATCTGAATACAGATCTACCATACAATCCAGCCATCCCACTCCTGGGAATTTACCCAAAAGAAATGAAATCAGCATATGAAAGTTATCTATACCCCCATGTTCACTGAGCGCAATTCACAATAGCTAAGACATGGAATCAAATCAGATGTGCATCAACTGATGACCTGATAAAAAATTATGGTATATATACACTAAGGAGTAGTACACAGTGGGAAAGAAAGAAAGAAAGAAAGAAAGAAAGAAAGAAAGAAAGAAAGAAAGAAAGAAAGAAAGAAAGAAAGAAAGAAAGAAAGGAGGGAGGGAGGGAGGGAGGGAGGGAGGGAGGGAGGGAGGGAGGGAGGGAGGGAGGGAGGGAGGGAGGGAGGGAGGGAGGGAGGGAATTGTCTTTTGCAACAAAATGGATGCAACTGGAAACCATTATACTTAGTGAAATAAGCCAGTCTGAAAAAGACAAATTCTATATGTTTTCTCTGATCTGTGGTAACTAACAGAGTACCTAAAAGGTAATCTATGGGAATGAGATGGACACTTTGAGATTTGATGATTATTTACAGTCTTTGTCTTGACTGTTGAGGAACAGTGCTTTTTTCTTTATACTATTTGTTGAACTGTTAATGTAGTATAGGGTTAACCTTTTGAGTATAAAGTAAACTGAAAATAGATATTTGTAAAAAGTCAGAGAGGAGAGCCAGCACTGTGATGCAGTAGGATAATCCTCCACCTGTGGCACCAGCATCCCATATAGGTGCCGTTTCTAGTCCCGGCTGCTCCTCTTCTAACTCTCTGCTATAGCCTAGGAAATCAATAAAATATGGTCCAACACTTGGGCCCCTGCACCTGCATAGGAGACCTGGTGGAAGCTCTTGGCTCCTGGTTTCAGATCGTCCCAGCTCTGGTTGTTGCAGCCTTTTGGGGAATAATTCAGTGGATGAAGACCTGTCCCTCTGTCTCTCCCTCTCAGTGTCTATAACTCTACCTCTCAAATAAATAAATAAAATCTTAAAAAAAAAAAATCAAGAGTGGGAATAGGAGAGGGAGGAGGAAGAAGGGTGGGAGCACAAGCAGGAGGGAGAGTTGGATGGGAAGGATCACTATGTTCCTAAATCTGTATACACAAAATACATGAAATTTGTATATCTTAAATAAAATTAAAAAAATCAATGACAAGATTTTGTAAAATTTCCTTGAATTTGTGGAACCTCCTCATCCCATTTAGTATAAAAGGAGGAAATTATTTTCAATAAAAATAAATAAAATAAAATATAAATAAAAATAAATCAAGCGGTTTAAAAAAGAAAGAAAAGCTCTTTCCAAAGGGCCTGTTTTCATTCTACCCTCATACATGCCCCAAAAGTATAAAAATATCCAGGATTTTAACATTTTCATTAAGAAGTGAATTTCTGATACAAATTTACCTGGTTAATGTTTATCATACTTTTTAAATATATTTAGGATTTTTATTAATTTTATTGTGATAATTGTAATAGTAACTCAATCCAGAAGGACAATATTCAGAGCTTTATTGTAAAAAGAAATAAAGAGAAATCACTACATTTATCTACATGTATCTGTGTGTATATACACACACACACACTCACAGAGGTAATTCAAAAAGTTTACATAAGGTGCATATTACGAAAAACATTACATGGATTTCAATTTTTTCCGCACCAAAACAAGCTAATCTTTTCATCCCATTTTCATGCAACCCTTTTGAAGAACCCGTGTCCACACTGCAAAAAAAAAAAAAAAGTATGATCCAGTGAACAATAAGAAATATGCAAATATAACAATGAGATAACACTTCGTAGGGGAAGTTAAACAGAAATCAGATTCACAGAGGAAAACAGATGACGTAAATTTCCCAATTTTAAGGAACTATTTTAAATGAATGACAGTAGATATTAAATCACTACAGCATTCCATTGGATGAGTTTCCAAGAGTGATGTAAAATTTTTAAATTACAAATATTAATATTTACAGTAAGACATTGTATTCGAAAAATCTAACTGTGGGATGAAACAAAAATTAAAGATAACTTAATTCTTTGAAGAGTTGGGAGGTGGGGTGGGGTGTGACCTCTGACAAGGTGAATTCTGAAACGCCCTCTAGACGTCTCAAGTCCAGGTAGTTCCGCTTCAAGTAAAGCTACCGCCAGCTCAAAACCCTGCTCCCTTTCCTACTCTAGCGTTCTCCGCTGCAGCACAGCACAGCGCTCCCTCCGCCACCCTTTAGACACCAGCGACCCTAGCTCCTCCCCGAACCCGGTTCCCAGTCCCCGCCGTCCGGCGCAGGCGCGTTTCGCCTCTTTCCCACCCGGGGTGCTGTGTCATGGCCGAACGGAAGTGCCCTCCTCCTCCCTGCACCTCACCCCGGGAAAGGGCATCCTCAAGAAGGCAGGCGCTTTCCGCAGCTCTCCCCCTCCTCCTCCCATTACACTAGTTTGACCTGCCGTTACAGGGGGTCCCCTACCCTGCACTCTCCCGAACACTTCGTAGTCCACGGATTTCAGCGGGCCGGCGGTAGACATGGCGGCGGCAAGCCCTCTGCCGAGAAGCCGGAGCGGGGTTCGGCGCGCGGCGACTGTAGCGGCCGCGAGAGAGAGGAGGCACATGGGACCGCTGGGCGCACCCCGCGCCTGTCACCGGCCCGGGACG